>NW_020455521.1:521295-572424 GCF_003342845.1 Nothoprocta perdicaria
AGAGAGAGAGAGAGAGAGGGGAAATAGTTTAGTTTGCTTTTAAATACCTAAAAGAGGAGAGTGATGGAGGCCACACAAGCAGATAAGTAATGTGTGCTTGGAAAGAACCAGGGGTAAAAGTCAGAGATTCACCACAGACTGGAGGAGCAATCAGGGGGGAGATCAAAACAAATGACACTTTCAGAGGCCAATAAATCCATTTATCTGAATTTTGGAGCAATGGACAGTTTGTCACGCCTGCTGGTGGAAAGAAAAAACAAACAAACAAACAAAACAAAACAACAATAACAAAAAAAAAACAACAAAGAAAAGAAAGCTAGACTACAGAAGTGGTAAGTTTAGCAAACTTGCTTGTATCAGACATCACTCTTGCATTCTGCTCCAATCGAGGTGAACCCAGAGCGCACGCACAATGGTCTAGGCAGATCTGTTAATGTCCTTGAAGTTTCTTCTTTTTCTAAATAAATCTTTCATTTTAAGAAATATTAACCTTACTAGTTACTGCACAWCTTATGTATGTAATGTTATTTCATAGATAAAACAAAACACTCTTCACTCAGTGGTCACATCTACAGTGTTTTTCACACTAGTAGGCTTAATCACAGGTTAATCATTCACTCACTCAAGGTTAATCACAGAGGAAACTAGGTATGAGTGCTCATCTGCTCGTCTATTAGCGGTTTCCATCAATATAATGATTTTGTATCTCTTTGGCATATCTCCTTTAAAAAGCAGACTCTTTCAAAAAGCAGCGAAGTAAAGCTGAGCTACTACTTTTCATTAGCTAGACTGCCCACCACCATGCTATTTCCCAATATTTGCTACATATCTTCTAAGAGAGACAAAAAATGTCCTACTCAAAGCTTTTGAAGAATATGCGCTTGATTAGGCTATTCTCGAGTAAAGGGAAGAAATAGTCTTTTTGTCTTTTGTCTACTTTTATCTGTACAGATGAAGCAACTCAGGCACAAACAAATAAAAAAGAAAAATTCCAAGCTGCACCAAATTATTAAAATGCACTGTCTTAAACACAACATGGTTTAAGTGTTTCAGAGCACAAAGTAGTATTGCAGTAAAATCCGGCTGTACAAAATCCGGTATTTTGAAAAGTACAACACTGTCATCTAGTGCAATAAAACTGCATGGCAGGGCTCAGAAATTTGTTCTGCAGTCTATTTTCATTTCTGCCACTACAGAGKCAAAAATGATTGTGAGCAATTTTCTACAATGAAAACCTACTACATGATCTATTACATGCTATTATTGCCAATAAGACAAGAACACAAAATTTCCTAAGGAAATGGAAAATTTTAAAATACAAGAACAAATATGACTGTACTATCGAATCTACCCAGATATTTTTTGGAAGAGCTGTCTCACTCAAAGGGAAAGAAAAGAAGGAATAAACACAAGCCAGACCAGAATGATAGATTATAATCATAATAAAAATAAGAGCAACAAGAAGTTGAACCTGACATGAAAAAAATACAATGAAATAAATAACAAGTCTACTAACATTAAAGCAGAGAAAAGAAATATGGGAGATATGTGAGTTCTGCTAATTCCAATCTTTTCATACCAAGATTATTATATTAAAATACTCAAAATCTGTGCTCCTCATGGATCATGACCGGCTTGATGGGGCTAGCACAAAGTTAAGAGTATAAGGATACCTACATTTCAGGCACTTCAGAAGGACCTCCCACCAAGCACTGTGAAAACTTAGACTGTGCTGCTGGAGTCTGAGCCTAAATAGGAAATAGTTGTTCAGATTTATTCAGCCTGTCCGTTAGAATAAGGAGAACAGAGAATAGCAGGACTTTTTTTTTCTTTTCCTCCACTAATTGCTATGATGATTGAATGGAAGAGAGAGGAGCAGAGTTGACAGACATGTTGTTGAGACAGTATAATCCTACTGGAGCAACAGATTAAATACTGATGACATTTGTCCAGTTTCTTTTAACTAATAAATTTCTGAGAAACGAATTGAACCTTTAAGCCATTAAACGTCTGGGAAGTTCCAAAWCGATCAAAATTTTACCTGCACGACGTAAAATTCTCAATGAATTTGCTGACACAGACCCATATATTTTCTATCTTACTGGCAGGGACAAGGCACTTCTGTTTTATTGCAAAGTAAACAACAGATATAAAGCTGATCTTGTCTTGTTACTCAGAAGTAAACATCATAGCTGCCTTGTCTCACTTGAGCTTTTACAGCGTTTTAGTCACTTCACACCGTGACCACTTTGTCAGGAAAGACAGTCTAGCACTAAGTGCATCAAGCACCTTGGAAAGATTTGCATTTGCTTGCAAGCATCCAAGTTGTGTATAATTGTTAGTTTTGATTGCCTTATAGATCCTTTTAGACCCTTCTGGCTTAAGGAAGGCGTCTACTTAACATGGGACGAGTAGCAGACCTAGAGGAAAGTTAAGACTGCTCTATTTCTTTCAAGGAATTCCCAAATGGAAAACATGAATATTTTCTGTGTTGCATATATGCAGTAAGCCCAAAGCCTTCAGGCTATGTTGCATGAGTGAATATACTGTGCAATGTGTACACAGTGAAGCCAACATTTCCTAGAAGTGTTGTACTTACGCTCTGCATGTGTTACGGAAATTTCTGGGATTTCCAGAGTTGCAGTTACCGTCTTAGAGCTACTGTACAGTAACTGTGACTGAGCTGACAAATAACCAGGAATCCTGGTTCAGCATGTACATTTTCAAATTCTGTTATATTATTCAGGAGTATACTGAGCGATCTAAGGATAAAATCCTTCAAAATTAGGAAACCAGACAAGAGGGTTTGATACATTTTTTACTTGTTGTCGTCTTTTGAACAGGCATGAGTCAAAGCAAAGCAGCCTCTAAGRCTTATATGCTAACTGCTGGAACTAGGCAGCAAAGGAGATGGGCTTGCTCCTGCAGAGCTTGTCACAAGRTTCAGCATGCTAGAGATCAACCAGAGCCAGAGAAACACAGCAAAACCAAAAGAGCACAAAGGAAAAAATATTCAGAGACAGTGTGAACTTTCTAGCTGAGATTATGAGATATTGGAGAGGGAATTAATAAAGGAAGACCAGGGAAGTATACCAGTTAGCATAAGCACAGAGGAATCACCTCAAAGTGCCAAAAGGTTATTACAAAGTACCACTACATATTAATCAGAGTTACCTTGAAAAATCCCAGCTAGCTACAACCGAACAGATATTTTGACTAAGTGGCTCACAATACTATGCTCACAAGTTTGCCACTTGAGTTATCAAAACCCCGTGTCCCAAGCCAAACCAAAACCAGACCCAAGGTATTTTCAGTGGAGGAAGAAGCAGTAAATCACAGGGCATCTACAACAAACCTGCGACACATGTTCACTTCAGCTCAGGCAGGTCCTGCCCACACGTGCTGGCCAGCTGAGCAGTAACCCTTCTCCTCAGCCAGAACCTTCTTGTTTCATAGATTTTAAATTAAACCCTAAACGTCCACTCACCAAATGTGCTACAGTGGCTGCCTTTCCCTGCTTGTGACTCATTAAAGCTCCTCTCAGCAGGAAGCACATAACCTTGCGTGGGCCCCTCAAATTTTTTTTGTGTCTGAAGCTTTCACTTTATTCCTTTTATAATTGATTTTTCAAAGCTTTTGCTGAGTCCTGCTGTGCCTGAGATTCTTACGATTTTTAAAAAGTAAACTCTTCTATGCAGTACAGTGCTTTCTAATAGTTAATGCTACAAACATGACTGCCTTAAAAACGGACAAAATCGCTCTTCATGTCATCTTTTCCAGTCTCTAACTAGTCTTCTAGTCTTACATACAACCACAATTTCATCATTCCTCTTCTATCTTGTTACACATTTATATTTCAACCATCTCTGTGAGTCCTCTCAGTTCTCTCCTTTCCGTCCAATCTTCTCTTATAAAATGTCTTTGTTTCATTATGTTTTAAGGCTTTGTGGAAAACGCCCTCCCCAAGGCTTCCCATGCTGTGGAGCATCACTGGTCGCCACTACACTCACAATAGAAAACTGCTTCTGTAACTGACAGGATTTAAATCACATAATCAAGACAGCTTTGTCACATTTCTGAGGCAGTAAAAAATCAAGAGTTTTGCAGGTATTTGTTCTCAGCATAAGCCAGGAGCTCTGTGGATGTTACTACCCAGATCTCGGATTTGCTGCACAAGCAGTTTCACTACTAACAAATTCTGATGTGAATTCTACTTGTGGTCAAGAAGGTGAGGAACAGATAAAAGCACCAAACCGAGGTGAGTGCCAGCATGATTCTTATTTATCTGAGACATAATATAGGATTCAAAGAACTCCAGTTCTGCCTGAAGTTCTTCTGTGTAACACTAGGTAAACCACAGTTAGTGAATGCTATCTTTATCTTTTCAGAGGCAATGTGAAAGGTGRTTTAGATACAAATTCTGTCCTGGAGCTGTTTTCAATTGAAATATATATATCTATACATATACACATATATATGTATATTCTTCAAAGCAGAAGGTCAGAAACATTGCATGGCTCCTGCTCCATGCTTGATTTAGGCCTACAAATTTACCAGCTAGAACTTAAAAATACTCTATCAAATCTACATGTCTTCAGATGCTTTAGAAACCTGCAGTCTCTTTCTGAATTTCTTTTTTTTTCCTCTTCTGTAAAAGTTTCATTTTTGCATTTTTTTTTTAAACAGACTGTTAACTTGGATTAATGAATTATTTCTAAATTCATCCAAGCTGTCACTTAAAAATAGTTGGCTTTGTAATCTCACCTCTATGATCTCTAATAAAATTCTTTTATAAAAATAAAAGTTTTTCAGTAGAGGAAGCTGAGCTCTTTGATTTACAACACATACGTAATTAGAGCATATGTTTTACTACAGCTTCCTTTACAGTCTTTCGGCACACAGAAGTCCTAGCCACAACAGATTTACATTTTATACTCCTCTGTGGAACTGGGTGTATACAGGAGCTTAGAGCAACCCCAGTTTGCAAGTCTACATCATAAAACTGAATTCTGTATGCATGACTTGGACCTGAAAACATCATTGCACCATAGCTAATAACTCCACAGTTTAGTTTTTTTGTCACTGCCTTTCTGATGCTTCCTGTTCTACAAAACAGCTTGAGAACATTCCAAGTTGGCATGACTAGTGGAGAGACATTTGCCTATAATATCAATGAAGTTCATTGMTATATGTATTTAGGGATGTCTGGAAATCTATCTAGAGGTAGTTATCAAAAGCAATCTGGTAGTATGGAAGCCGAAAGAAGTAGGTTAAATTTGTCCATTGCTTAGCTCTCTTTACTACACCTGTCTTCCACGCTCAATTTTTCACTCTGTCTTTTTAAGTTTCTTCATAAGTTTTTTCAGCAGCAATTCCTGTTGGAGATATTTAATCTGGGAGTATAGTCCAAATAATTTACACTTGTGTGCTCTCGAATTTTAATCTCTTCCAGTACAACAGCTGTAGAAATAAAACACACACTCACCTTCTGCAGAAGTGTTTACACTTACCAACCACATCAAAGAAGTATCTGCATTAGCTGTTTGCAGTGATACAACTGTTCAGACTTGGAACTTTCATTCTCTTCCACGTTGAATTTGGCATGTCAGTGGAACAGCTTTGCTCACTTAAGAAAATCCCACTCTGTCATATTAAAAAAGTGTGAAACTTTTTATATGCAGTACAACACTGAAAAGATAAAGGGAAGATGCAGAAATAAATGAAGAATAAGACAATTTCCCACTAACAATTTTGCATAGCTTTTTACACCTGGCTGTTTCTTGTCACTACTCTGTTCATACAAAACTCTTCCAAAGGCTTTGAAATATACTGAAGTGCAAACATGAAAAATCTAAAAACACAGCTTAAAGATTGGTTTAAGATGCCAGAGGAAGTTTATATAAAGAATGTATTGAAACTGTACTTATATCACATCAATAACAAATCACATGCACTCTTGTTTTCACACTGCATTCATGACTTTATACTGACAGTAAGGATATAAATCTAATCCTTATGCTCCAACAGCTGAACTTTCTACAGTTAGAGATGCAACAGTTATTATAAATAATAAAGATTATATGACACAGTGCTGAGTATCCCTATTCAATAGAGGACAGCAATAAAGAACACATTAGTCATCTCATTACTTGAGAGGTATACCAATTTCCCTTTGTATCACAAATCATTTTGGGACCTTTCTTAGAATATTTTTCTCCCTCTTGATTCATCTGTTGCATCTAAAGTGATAGCAAAAAAGCCTTGCTTTGAAAGAACCATTTAAAAGTCATATTTCTAAGTGTCTGCTAAAAGCCCTTGAGCATTTATCTCAGGGCTATTGTAGAGATGGGTTCATGGCTGCAGCATTCTTGAGTTATGATGTGCATCCAGCAAGCCTAAAAAGAATGAAGAGAGGCAAGAATAAGGAAGATAGGATAATCTGAATAGTGCCTCTGGTAACCAATAATTCTGACATATTTGGTAGCATTCTGTTCCCATTTGCCCATAAGGAACTTGAATACATCTCATTTCACTTAATAGGAACAGATGGATGCAGCACTCCTGAGCATCATCTGCAACAAGTAATTGTGTTGCCAGCTCATTGACATACACTCTGCATCAGTTTTATTTTGCTTGGCATGCACAGAATTTACAAAAATACCCCTAAGAAGACTCAGTAGCTACTATGAGCTACTACAGGGAGAGGTCAGATAGTCCCACCTGTTACAGCTTTTATGGGTGTTCTCAGTATTTCAAAGCCTTTGCGGTACCTTTCTGAAACCCTGCAGAATAAACAAAAGTTTCAGTGTTGCCAAGCTGAGAAAAACTGCTTGGGTGTTCTTTAGTGACTTGCTCTGCTCCATTTGTTTTTAAATCAAATCAAGAAGGTCACTGTCATCATGATAAATGTGAACAAACTCTTTTTCTGCAAACAAAGAAAAAAAAAGAGGGAGAAAAAAAGCCCAAAAAATCTATAGTTTCATCAGCTTTTTTATATATTTTATATATTTTATATATTTTAGTTCAATATTAACACTTCTATAAGGTGTCATTCATTATACATTTTCTGTATATTGGATTGCATTGTAAAATCATCTGAAATATCCATGGTCATGAGGGAAAAAAAAACTCAGCTCAAAATAATGAATTTGTTCCAAGCTGGAAACACAGGATCAAAGTTTTCTTTAATATAGCAAATAATTCATTTCTCAGCACTGGCACCATAAGTCATGGTTATTGCATAGGACTAAAGCAGAGGATCCAAACTAAACCCTGTATGGATCCTAAAAACCATGAAATGAACTGGTGGCCTCTTCCCTTCTATAAAAAGTGAAACATCTCTTAAATTTTCCTGTCTCTCATCACAATGATCTGCTCATCCCTCCAGGAAAAACATAAAGAGAATATAACTGCTACCACTGCCTTAAGCGGTCCTTAGCCAAGGAACTGCTAATTGTGGTTAAGTACTAACTGAAATCCAGGTATTCAAGAAAAGTGTATGACACACATATCACAGTTTGTTTTTACTTCCCTTTTACAATTAAATTTTGTTTCCTGTCAAAGGAGAAGGTGCTGAGGTCCATATACGCAATAAATACTTATAAATACTTAATACTGACGGTTATAAATACTCAAATGATGAAATCAAATGAATAGATTGCAAAGAAAATGATAAGTCTTTTTCAGAGAACAATTGAATACTGCACAGCAAGTAAGTTTGGGGTTACACAAAGAAAACAAAATAGTTGAACACATGGAGTGAGCATTTTCTGTTCTTTGCACTGAATAGGAAGGGGTCTGCAATCACAATAATTACGGACTTTAACAAAAAGCACGTGCAAGTGAAGGGTGGAAGTGGCAACTCAATACTATGAATGCAAAAGTCAGAACTAATGCTTTCTAATCTTCCTTTGAATCTTCTTGTTGTAATCTTAACATTATTCTGATGTAAGCACATGTACATATATATGTTAAATACAAAGTGTATTTATGAATATTTAGAATTATGTAGAACACCGCTTTAAAGCTCACTGCCTTTATACCTTTAATATATTTGATTCAGCTCAAATCTCAAATATTTAGCCATCACACAGCCATTTAGCCACCACTAGGCTCAGGGACCTCAGACTTCAGGGCTAGGGTCAGGGCTAGAGTGAAGATAGAGAGAAAGCCCAAAGTCCCATGAGGAGTGGGGCTGGAAAGGGCATGCCAAAGGGTAATGAGTACAAATTGAAGTACAGGAARTTTCATTTGTTTATGAGAAAGAACTTCTTTATTTTTAGGGTGATAGATCCCTGGACCAGGCTGCCCAGAAAGGTTTTGGAGACTCCTTCTTTAGAGATCTTCAAAACCTGTCTGGATGTGATCCTATACGAAGTGCTCTAGAAGTCCCTGCTAAAGCAGGGGGTTGGACTAGATGATCTCTAGAGATCCCTTCCAACTTCAGTCATTCTGTGATTGTGTTTGGTGACACAGAATTCAAATAGAAAATTATTGTCAATGGTTTTTGATATCTCCAGTACCTTCCAGTGTACTCTCCAGCACAGAGTCTAGTTGGAGACCTGTAGTTAGCGATGTCCCCCAGGGGTGAGTCCTCGGTCCAGTCCAGTTCAATTTCTTCATCAATGACATGGATGCAAGTTTGCTGATGATATGACACTGAGAGGAGCAGCTGATACCCGAGGACTGTGCTGTCGTCCAGAGAGACCTGGGGAGGCTAGATAACTGGGCAGTGAGAAACCTTATGCAATTCAACAAGGGCAAGTGCAAGGTCCCGCACCTGGGGAGAAATAACCCCGGACACCAGCACAAGCTGGGGACTGACCTTCTGGAGAGCAGCCCTGCAGAGAGGGACCTGGRTGTCATGGTGGACAACAAGTTGACCATGAGGCAGCGATGTGTCCTTGTGACCAAGAAGKCCAATGGAATTCTGGGGTGCATTAAGAAGAGTGTCTCCAGCAGGTTGAAGGAGGTGATCATCCTCCTATATACAGCCTTGGTAAGGCCAYATCTGGAGACTGTATCCAGTTCTGGGCTCCCCAGGGGGAGGGGGATGTGGAGCTGCTTGAGAGAGTCCAGCAAGCACAAGGATGATCAGGGGCCTGGAACATCTGCTCTATGAGGAAAGACTGAGAGAATAGGCTGTTCAGCCTGGAGAAGAGAAGGCTGAGAGGGGGTCTAATCAGTGTCAATACCTTAAGGGAGGGAATGAGAAGGATGGGGTTGGCCTCTTTACAGTGGTGGCCACCRATAGGACTAGAGGAAATGGCTACAAACTGAGGCATCAAAAGTTCCACAGGAACCTAAATTTCACAGGAACTTAAGGAAAAAATTCTTAACAGTGAGGGTGACGGAGCACTGGAACAGGCTGCCCAGAGAGGTTGTGGAGTCTCTTGCTCTGGAGATCCTCAAAAGCCTCTTGGATGCATCCCCGTGTAACATGCTCTAGGTGATCCTGCATGTTGAGGGAGGYTGGACTAGATGATCTCTAAAGGTGCCTTCCAACCTTAAGGATTCTGTGATTCTACATCCACAGTGTGCTCCACATTTTAAAGKTGTATGTACTGGAAAACTTCAAGAAAACGAACTTCGCTACATGTTGTATCAGTGGAAGGAGGACATGAACTTTCTTCCTCTAAGTTATGCCTGTGCTACTACATTCTTAAAATTTTCACTGCTTTAGGATTTATATTGTCTGTCATAGTGTCATGGTGTGTTTGTTAATGWAACTTAGAGAAATATAGCATTTAATAGAAGATGGTCACAGGAAGAGGAAACATTTCTACYGTAGATGAATTAAAAGACGAAGATGGTTTGGAGTCAAAATATGAATGCATTGTACCTGTTCCAACCAGATTTATGCAAAGCTACTGGAGTGAATTAATTACAAATATAGTCAGAGGCTCAGAAGAGCCTGAAGAAAACTTGAAAGTTTAACATGCAAGTGCAGGATTAAATTCTGCTCGCTATTGCAACTTTGTAAAGTAGCAGAAATAAAATTTAAATTGAGTTTGTTTTTTCAAGTAGCAAATTATTATCTTTCAAACAAAAAAAAACAAAATTTGAAAACTACCAATGCAGGAGCTTCTTTACTAATTGTCCATTATAGAATTTTATAGAATTTTATGATGGATAACTCTTCAACTGAACTTTGGAAGTGAATGAAGGAATCTTAATAGGCAGGTATATGGTTTACATAAGTTTACATATAGGTATGCGTTATACTTGGATGACCATTTAGTAAAACATACACCATGAAAATAAAGAATATGTTGCATTGGGGGGAGATATTGCAWTACACAGACTGTCAAATAGGTATTAATTCACAGGAATACACAAAGCAAAGAGATTTTCCCTTTGTCATGATACAAGAATCATAAATTTATCTGTTTAATTATTTAAAGAGAAAAAGGTTTTCCAAGTATTTATTTCCAAGCATCTAGCTGGAGCATAGTTCATACCACACACTTCTCAATTGAAAGCTTTGCTGAAGGGTTGACCAAGAGAGACCTCATAGAGCTGTGACCCATGGRTGAACTATCTACACAAGATTTAAGTACTAACAAGGTCAGGAGAGTGTTACAAGATACAGAGACCTGTCACAAGTGTGTAACAGAGATAGATTTGCTAAGCACAGGACAGCGCACGGCTAAGTGATAAGGCTGGAATGTGAACATGCACAGATAGGGCAGGCTGGGATGCAGGTGGCCTCTTGGCCAGCTTCGATCAGTGTCTGCCACCTCCATATCTCTCTATAAAAGGAGTAAAAACATCACGTAACTCTGCACTGGCCATGAAACCACAGCTTTCAACCAGTACCATCCTGCAGGCAAACATGCACGGACACCTGGGCAGAGTAGTCACACAAGCAAGGATCAGCCTTGCAACAACAAATCTTGCCAAGCCTCCGCCAAACTCTTGGACATTCTTTCTAAGAGAAGAACAATCCTGAAAGCTTCCGGCAACAAACATGCTGTCTGTGAGGTCATAACAGACCAGAGAGTACCGACAAAAACCTGCTGCCAATAATAGACTACAGATATTAATACACTTAAATATTAACAAGATAAAGTYCAAGAAACAAAATGTAGTCTTAAAGTATGCATTTTCTATTTAAAAGAAAATATTGAAAATTTGAAGTTATAGTAAATCTTATAGAATCATTGAATCTTTAAGGTTGGAAGGGACCTTTAGATATCATCTATTCCAACCCCCCATCTAGTTGGCCATGCATGTGTWTGGTCACCTAGAACATGTGGCACAGGGCTGCATCCAAAAGGGCTATCTCCAGAGAAGGAGATTCCACAACCTCTCTGGGCAGCCTGTTCCAGTGCTCTGTCACTTACTGTCTCTTACTGTCAAGAAATTTTTCCTTAAGTTCCTGTGGAACTTTTGATGCTTCGGTTTGTGGTCATTTCCTCTTGTGCTGGAAATCACCTACCTATCGTTGGCCATCACTGAAAAGAGGCCAGCCCCATCCTCCTYACTCCCTCACTTAAGGTATTTATAGACACTGACTACATCCCCTCTCAGCCTTCTCTTCTTCAGGCTGAACAGGCCCAGCTCTCTCAGTCTTTCCTAAGAGGGCAGATGTTTCAGGCTGGACTCTATCCGGTAGTTTCACATCCCTCTTGTACTGGGAAGTCCAGAACTGCATAGAAAAAAGATTATAAAATTATAAAGATGATTATAAAATAATCTATTAAAAACATTTGCATGTGCAACAGCATAGCACCTTGTTGCTTCTTAGAAGGAAGCAGAGCCATTCAACTGAAAGAAGTCATCAACTGACCACCTTAAAGCAGAATTTGTTCAAGTGCCAAACTAASTTTTGGTCCCTATTTTTTTTCCTACTATCCAACTATCTCTGTTCAACAATTTATTTGCTCCAAGTGGAAAACAAACAAACAAGGTAGGTGAAAGGAGAGTAAATCTATTTTCCTTGGTAGGATTTCTAGCATAGAAATGGAGTTATAGCTGGTGAAGCCTGTGACTTCCAAATGTTGTGAATGGACTAATCCGAAACAATCAGTCTAGTTCATTAATTGCAGGTATTACTGTATTATATTCTTCATTTCRTATTTTATCTTAAGTATCAGGCATGTATTAAGATAGATTATGTATCTATAAAATAATTTCTAACTTGTCAGTCCTTCCTTTCACTTTTAAGTTCAGTCTAAATGCAACATCAAGGTGAATACCAAAAATAAATCTTTCAATAAAAATGCTATTCAGCACTTCTTAATAACTAGAATATACCAAGGAAAACTAATACCTAAACTGTGAATAAAGCGTGTGATACATACCAAYGTATTTTAGTACATTTTTAGTACGTTCTTCTTTTCTTTTCTTCCAAATCTCTAAATATGTCAGATTTTAAAAGTCAAAAATTGCTAATGAAATATATGAGAAAATACTTTTATCAGGCATATAGTTTTTTCTTTTTGTTTTTTATAACAACCCTTACCTAATGGGTAAGGGATAATTACCATACCCTTACTGTTCCTGTGGGAGATGATCACAGTATTTAGTAACTCTTAAGCCCATGAGCACTACCAGCTCATCTCTGCTCTGCCTAGTGCAAAACTCTCAGGGCCACTGGTCCAGCTACAGGCTCCGCTTGCCTGAAGTGTGTCAGAGAGCAGGGAGTCCCTTCGCCACAGAAAACCACCAAGCTGCACATTCAGGCCAGCTGGAGCTCCTTCAAGACCACCGCACACACAAGGCTTACTCATTTTAAGGCTAGCTATTATTATCTATTTATTATCTGAACGCTGTCAGCATACCTAATGAAGATAAATAGGAATGACCAGGTCCCTGTGTGTGTCATAAGCTGCAGTCGCTTCGTGTGGAGAAACACATTCTTAAGTTATTTAGACAACAAGTGMAGCTTAAGCCTGAAGTGATTATTTACGTATTTGTAATAGCATTACACACAGGATTTTGGCTTAAGTGGCTAACAGATGGGAGGAAAAGCAATTCCCCAGTTCTTCTGCTGAAAGCACCTTGCTTATTACTTCTCTGCTAGCCATAAATATTTGGGGGAAAAAAAAAGGATAAATGACTTACCTCAGGCCTACCCTACATTTCCTCCATCAGTCAAAAAGATCAAGATTTACAAACTTGCCCTTCAGTCTATTGCCCTGTTTGAACATGATACATGAGATAACATTAGGTGATTGCAGCCCTCTCAAGATAGCTTGCAAATAGGTTCTGGAGGCTTATTCAGAACTTAATGCAAATCATTTGTAGATTCAATAGCAAAATTGGTAGATGGCAAAAACAAGAGGGAGACCATAATCATGGAGAGGCCTAAAATCCATCTATGGTTTCCATATTAATACAGTATATTGACTTATATTCTAGAATTAATATTCTCTGCCAGTTGAGACTTCATGAAGGATCTCTGAAAGTGACCAAACMATGCTTATTTGTGACTACAGAGCTAATTGTAGAGTTGCTTCATTGTCTGTTTTTAACTTAACACAGAAAAAGAAAAACCCACAAAACCTACAAGCCAGTTAAAGCAAGACGGGCGTTCTTCTTAACCAACCTTTTTACAAAATAGAAAAATACTACCTGTAAATCAGTATCTACAAAGAAGTGTTTAGAAGATGCAAACATTTCTTAGAAACTGACCGTAAGTCAGTAGTGAGTTTTTTTTCCATCTGCTTGGTCCATGCAACTCACATTGTCATAAAAATCTCCTAATTATGACTCTGTTGCTGAAATTCATRTGTGATTTGTGCTCAAGTACAACTTTTCTGCAAATGTGGAACAGAGCATTGAAAAACTATTCCAAACTGCAGCTCAGCCTAGATGGATAAGATGAGTCCACAGTAGTTTAGAAAGCTCCATGTGCCAGATGGTGAAAAGTTCCTGCAGAACATCTCCAATGATCTGGGTCAACACTTTACTACAACACATCCAGGACCCTGGAAGCAASACCCTTAGTTTAGTACTCATTTGCTTGTATATTTTTTGAAGATGGTTCCCGTCTTCAGGAGAGAAAGAATAATTGAAATAAAATTAATAGAATTTGAAAAGTAGATGTTTTGTCAGAGAAAGAGGTARTTTATGAGTTACTTATATTCAAAACACGACGTACTTGGAAGATAAGACCTAAAATAAAATAGTCAAATTCCAGCATGTGTTCAGAATACATAGGCTGCATATTCCTGTGAATTCCCAWGGAAGAGATGTCCAAGACCCCCATGGAGGTCTCTCTCGTGCATTGTTTCATTCAAAAAGCTGGAAAATATGAACTTCCTTACTAAAGGAAGACTACTATCTACCCTGTGATTTCAATCAGCATAAAAATGTATTATGAGTTGCCAAGGTAGTGCATGTAGAGTGCAATCCCAGGAATATTGTGCAAAATCTGATAAGCTGCTGCTGCTGCTGTAGCATAATATCAGAAGCAAAAGTAGTCACTTCCAGAAGTACTTCCTCTTAAATGATGGCTGTTCCAAACAGAAGAGGAGAATAAAAAAAGCTATTATGGAAAATTTGGGATTTCAGGATGACAAACTTTACTTTACCTGAATTAATTTGGARAAAAATGCAGAAGGTTACAGACACAAGCACAGTAGCTTGACCACGTCATCTGAAGCATTACATTGGAATTAGGCAAACTAGATGGCATTGTGTCTAGATACCATGAATGTTGCAGGTCGTCTTTAATATCACCTGGTCAAGACGCATGAAGCAATGTTGGCTGTCACTGTACTGCAGAGCGTAAGGGTGA
The DNA here is from genome assembly GCF_003342845.1 of Nothoprocta perdicaria. Classification (NCBI taxonomy): domain Eukaryota; kingdom Metazoa; phylum Chordata; class Aves; order Tinamiformes; family Tinamidae; genus Nothoprocta; species Nothoprocta perdicaria. The sequence continues at coordinate 536,042 of NW_020455521.1, forward strand.
TATTCTGCCATTTGCTTGGTATTAACAGAATGCACTTGAAGAGGGAAGATTTGCCAAGCCCGTTGTTATCCAAGTTATGTGACTGCTTTGCAGAGGCAAACAGTGACTCACTTCTCATAACACAATTCACATATTCTACCAGTAACCTGCAGCTGAAACAAGAAAAGCAGTTGGTGGCGAGGTAGTATTGCTTAGGTCTTCACTGGTCATCAACCCAGTCAGAAGGAAAATAATCTCAGTCAGGTATTAGTCTAGCTGTAAGCAAAGGGAAAGGAAAAAAAAAAAAAAAAAAGAAGCATCACTTTCTGAAAAAAATTTCCCCATAATGAATGGTAGCATAGTATGCTTTGAGACCCCAAAGAAAGGAGGAGATGATGATTAAGCTGTGGATCAGTTCTTGTGTCTTTCAAACACTGAACAGTTTAATTTCTGCTTTATACCATRTATTTTTCCCCAGCAAGGCTTGTCCCTGCTGTTCTCCCAGCTCACAAACAGAACATTTAGCCAGAACACTGTTCCTGTGCCTACATGTGTGCTTGTTCAACTCGCCCTCAGGGAGAAAATCATCAACTGTGTTCCCTCCCTGACCCTGGCTGAACCCAAGCCAAGGTTGTTGCTTTGTGTGTAGGTGTAAGCAGATGTTTAATTCAGTAACTAGTGTCCTTGAGTCTTGTAACTGATTTGCCTCTTCCTGTGGGGATGCAATCCATGATAGCCTCTCTCTTTCTTTAAAATTCATCCAAAAATATATTTAGACCGAGAGACTCACCCCTCAGCACACTGGGTGCCCCCTCCCATTCCTAGCCATAAGAGTCCAAAGGAGAAGACGGACATGAGACAAAAGTGAGTGTTAACCCATTTGAGTTCTCACCATCATCCTTCCAACTTTCAAAGGAAAAGTCAGTAATTTCTTGAAGAATGTGSGGACAAAAACTCCTCTTTCAATACTGGGCACTTACCCCACAATATAACTCTATAGAGAATTTCACATTGGACTAACAACATCTGGAAAACAGCAGACAACTGAGTCCACCTATCACTTCACATGATAGTAAATCCCAGCTCATTTCAGAAGATTCATTATCCTAACTGATACATGATACAATCACAAGTGCCTCTATAAATGAAAATTCCTTACTTGTGAATATAGTGCCCACATCAGTGRATGATGACAGCAATCTTGTTGGCCTTCATTTTCTTTGGCAAAGACTTTTGGCTGACAGTGCTAATTCTCTGTGGGATACCATAGAGCAAGATGGGTTTTGTCCCCTCTACTTTCTCCCTGACACAGTGCAAAGACTCATGCATGGACTAGGAATATATGATTTTAGGTGCCAAATGCAGGACGACAGCAAGCAACAGCAGCACTCTTCAATGAAAAGTTATATCATGACCCCCATCACAAGGGAGCAGGAAGAGAAGAGGAGCTCAGAGCTGCATCAGCTCCACTCACTTCTTGAATCCAACATTATACAGGCACCATCCTGATGGTCCTCAAAAAGAGATCTGTGGAAGGACAGTCAGGGAGCAAGAGGGATATCTGAACATGAAAGAAGTCCAATCTATTGAAGCTGTGCAAATGAGAACTTCTCACGTCCCTGTCAAAGACAGGGAGCTTTAAACAACCCATCCCACCTTTACTCTTTCATGACCTGATGCCTAGAGACCATTTCAACACCGTGTCAGCATGTAGCCAGTAACTCTCTTAAAATCTGTGTAAGGACTTGTAAAGGAATGAGACAGAGGTGAAGAGTTCCTTTAAACAGCAASAAAAATAATATTTTTTTCCGTTAACAATATATTCACTTTAATTCTGTTAATGTATTTGCAAGTGCTTCCTGCAAACGACTTGCCATCTTTTTCCTTTAGCACTTAAAGGTTATATGAAATTTTAAAGATGTCTTATACTTGCTTTGATCTGGGTGTTAAAAATAAGTAGATAAATGGTGGTGAAGCCTTTTAATTCCGGAAGGATGTTGAATGATAAACTGAAGGGTCAAATTATGACCTGTACAACCCCAGTGCAGAATTTCATTACTTCAGCTGCACGGAGAACTAAAAAACTGATTTTCTGCTCATCCTAAGAGACCCAGAATGATTGAATRGCAGATAAGTAAGGAAATAGAGTTCTAAGAAATATGGACTATCTTTGAATTAGAGGAAATGAGAAAAGCRGAAAAAAGGCCTTTTGCAGTCTCAGTGAAGTACAAACTTGAGAATAAAATGAATAATAGTAATAAATCTTCAGATTAAATAAATATTTAAGGTAAGAAAAAAGTAAATTACTAAATCATCAAGTTTCTCCATATTTTGATTACAAAAGACTGCTTTTCAGATAAAAATATACATCAGCTTTGAAAACTGGGTTCAGTAAAATTGGAGAAAAGTGAGATTGGCTATCAGCAATAGAAATTTCATTTTTCCTTCTGTTGATAATAATGGATAAACTCCATTTTGGGAAAAAAAGTGAAAATGAATTGATAGCCTTAAACATAGAAGAAAACCAACAAATAAAAACAGAGGAAACATTCCTGAAACTTTGCCTACTAGTATTTAGAAAGCAAGCAAATAAAAAAAACCCACAGATAGCTGTTTATTCAAGTAGATTTCTCTGAAAATGCCAAATGCCTAAAAATACATATTTTTACCTCTCATAGGAGCTTTAAAGACAACATGGAATGCTAAGAAAACACATAAAGCTGTTTCTTGATAAGCATTTCCCAATCCAAATTCCAAAGGAAATTTTTCTATTAATGATTTCTTTTTTAATATATAKGACAACTATGGAAAACCAATGGAAAGTATTGCTTCATTTCTTAAGGCACAGATGTTCGWATGATTGTATTTATATCTGTGTATCTTTTTTTCTATACAAGATTTGTCTTCTGAAAGGAGATAGATCAGACAAGGAAAGACAAAAAATCAAAAACAAAGATCTGTAGGATCTGYGGGCTAATTCTGTCACATAATGAACTATGAGCTAAACATATCTGCATGCACACAATATCTTGTCTTTGTTATTTACCTATTTACAGCACACAGGAATAGGTTTTTTAAAGTAACAGCCACTATTTGAAGCAACGAATCTTTTCCATTTTTAATTAATGGCCTAACACTATCTCTTTTCCGAGGGTTTGTTGTGTAATGGATATTTTGTGATAGGGTTCTAAGACAAAAAACAGACCCATGAAAAACAAATGGGCTGTGAAAAATGCCATTAGGTTTGGCTACAGTATACAGCAATGAAGATGCTGTTGAAATCCCATGCTCATTAATAGCAATCATCAGCTCTATAAATCAGACTAGAACTTACCTAATGCTCCTAAATGACTGACACATGGCCCTGGCACAGATCRTCAGTGTGAGATACTCTGTTGACTTCATAAAATAGAGCAGAAAGAGTTGAATCTGTTCTACTGGAGCAAAAATGAACTAAGTATGTGACGAAGTTCATTTTAACTCTGGCAGGCAATTCATCCACCCATGGAAGCCAAAGGCAGTTAGAGAAAGGTAATATACACTGAATGGCTCAGACAAAAAAAAAAAAAAAAAACCCACAGAAATCAGTAAAGAAAGAATATGCATTCAAGGTAAAGTTTACAGCTTGACATAAACTTGATGGAGTTCTCTGAATTAAACTGAAGTGAAAAACTGTAAAATGTCTGAAGTTGATGTAATGTTCAAAGTGTTTTTTTTTTCCCCCCCCCCCCCCCCAATTTTATAAACATTTTCTGAAGTCAAGCAAGTGTCTCTAATGATTTTACTCTGGCCAGGTTAAATTTCCCATTACATTCCACAAGGGACAGACTGGCCTGTTATTTACATGTAGTATTTGTTGAACATGTCTAGAAAAATATTATTTCTTTTTGCAGATTTATCTATCATCTTTAAAAAGCAGTATTTTAACATAGTTTAATATTAAAAAAAAATTCTCTGAAAAAAAATTCTCCTCCTAGCTAACACAGACTATTAGAAAAAGTCAAGATAAGCAGACAGTTTGTGTCGCAATTCAAAATTAAAACAAATGTAAGCTCTTGAACAGAAAGGCCAAGTAGAAATTGTCCTCCTCTGTCTTCAAGAAAAAACTACATTCTTGGGTAATCTTGACTACTGAGGCAAGACTTGATGACAGTCAGGAAGGAAGTATTTAAAGCACATGGATGCAAGTCATACARTGGTATTCTGGGAGCTTTGAATGATTTATTTGAGCATTTATCCTACAAACAAGCTCATGGGATGGCTCATTTGCAACATGTCCTGTTGTGTTTACAAGGGCAGGACGTGCTGCAGAAYGAAATCCTCATCAGTCAGGCACTCTTCTGCTGGAAAATGTTTAGGACATATAGGAACAGAATAGAAATTTCTRTGAGATGTTAATGAAATGGAAGGTCAGCTAAGAGCATAAAACTCATTCTGTGAACCTATCCAAAATATCCTTTGCACAATACTCATGATTTGTTTCACAGTCCATAAGGAAATAATCAAAAGAAACAATATCAAAGCCCATGCCATGTTACTCACTAAAATTTAGCAAAAATGAGCATAAACATGGTCTCTCTCTGCTCCTCATGTCTACTGAAGCATGGTTAAGTACAGCTGTCTAGAAGAGATCATTTCACCACAAAGTACTTCCAGTGGGAAAGATGAAGTCAAGTTAGAAAATCACCATTATAAATGATTTTCTTCAAGAAAAAAAAAAAAACAAACAGGCAGAAAGCAATCAAGATGCAAATGTAGTCTGGGGTAACTGCAGACATCTTTCAAAACTCTATTGTTCATGCCAATGATCTGTTTCATTCTGTAATACATATTGCATTATTTGACAATAAATTTTATTATGAACTCATGTCTGATTTCCACTATTTTTTCTAATGTATCTGAAAAAAAAATTAAAAAAAATAGGATCTGAACAACAAAGTCTTAAGTACTCCTCAGGTAACATGCATMATAGCAATAAACATTAAATGAAATGCCATAACAACAATCATAGCCCTTCATTTTTTTTAGAGATATTAAGCACAGGCTTAATGTGTTGGCAATAGTGTACATTTTTTATTTAAAAACTATTTCCAGAATTTATTTTTGCACTTGAAACAATCCATCTCATTTAGGATGCAAACAGCTGTTCTGCATTTAAAAGCTTCACCCAAAGAAGGGATTTTCAGGAACATTTTAGGTATATTTTCTGTGATCTTAAAGCAATTAAGCGATTCACCAGATTTTTTTTTGTTGTTTCTTGCAGAAGCAATAACAATGACCTGTTTAATCACAACTGCTTCATCCTTCCACACTTTCTCAGCTCTTCTACTTTTTCAGACTGAAAAGTTGCTTACAAAGTTATCTGTGGCTAACCCAAATTATTTCTGACAGTAAAAGGTCCTGCCCAACTATTTCTCTCCCATTTACTTTTTAAAAGCTTTTTTTCCCCATATTTAAATAATATCAGTGAACTCCTATCCAATAAAATATATACTGTGCTCAAGAAAAGGGGGAGAGCCGATTTCTTATTTATAGTCTTCTGTCAAATCTCTTCACTATCAGTTGTCCTCAGTTCAGTAGTCTTCAGCCTAAAGTGAATGCAAACTTAAACCCAATTTATATTTTTAAATTTTAATCATTTTCACTAACATCCATCAAAAGCACCAAACAATTCTACTTCCCTGGGTAAGAAACAGCACATGCAGAGATTGCCAGCTACCTCGTCAATGACAAGATAATTTAACTGCTCTTCAAGGAGGAGATAAACACATTGCTTGTCTAATAGTCTATCTAAAAAGTGAAACCCTGCTGTCAATGACCATGAAAGATAAGGCCCAAGGAACAACATGGTGTCCAGGTAACTTACAATTTGGTCATTCAAGACTATGTACCCATCTAGTCTCAGTAGGTCTCTTTAGAGACACATTGACAGTCTAGCAAAGGACAACTTGGGCTTTTCATACATGAACAGCCTTAAACGTTCTTTAGTGTTTCAAAAAATTATTGCTTTTCTCTGCTCCTTCTTGCTTGAGAGAATGGACATCTGTAACACTAATCCATACGTACTATGTATTTCTTTTTTTTTTTGTGAATTCTAAATACAGATGTAATATGCGTTTGAGTAAACTCAGCCTATAGCCAAAAAGTTGATTGAATATTCAAGGCAGAAATGCCATGCTGTGCAAGATCTACAAGCTGAAAGTAAAGAGTCCTTGTATCTTCCAATACAGAGGTATTTTTCAACTGCATTTGTAAATATATATTTAGCATTCTGCACTTATGTTCATTTTGCTACTAGTATTTTCACTTAATGTGGAAATGGTTATGATTATGGGTCTTTCTTGATATCTTTCTTGGAGTATTGAGTTTGCCCTTTCAAATCATTTAAAGCTGCTACTGAACATAAATAATGCCTCTCAAAATAAAGCAAAAACATAATAAAACAGCTTTTCATATTAATAATGCTCTTAGTTGATTAAATGTATTTACTTTTCCTGAAAGTTCTCTCTCCAGGCATTATTTCATAAGACAAAAATTATGCCTTTTGTGATCTCAAATCAAACATAAAATTCCATCCAAAGAAATCAGCATTCCTTCCGTTTTACTTGCAAGTCTTGTAAATCTTCTCCATTTTAATTAATGATAATCCTGAAAATAATTGTGGAAAGCTTTCTTTGCTTCATAATGGTATTAGTTTTCAATAAAGGCTTTCAGCCTGAAATGATTATATTTAGTGGCAGATATCATATATATATCTTAAAGTCTTTATGACGCCTTCCAAATAAAAATTAATGCCCAAACTGTCCTCAAATTTGAAACAGTTGTTGCTAATTCTGTCCTATCTATAAGACTCTACAGATTGTAAAATTAGCAAAATATAATGGCAGAGTTAGCATACAAATAGAAATATCTTTAGAGACAAAGGCACCAATAATTTAAAAGATAATCTATTGTTTTGAAAAGTTTTGTTTTAAAGCAAACTCTGGCATATTACTAATGGGAAGCTTTTGGACAGTGACTAGTTAAAAAATTTTCATGCCTCATATTTCATGCCTTAATATGTGTCATTTGACTGAAAGATTTAATTGTGCCTTAGCTACATTTTTACAGGCAAATTCAGAGGAGAATAAGAGTATTGTGAGATAGTCTCATCAAAGCTTTCATTCTACATGTAGATCAACACAATACAAGCATGTCCTTTGTCAGATTTTCTGTAAATGACATTGGGAGTTGTTTCTTCCTCGCCATCATTAATAGGTATTATATTAAGTCAGCACACCCTGTTCATTTGACACTCGCAAAATTTCCCTAAGATCCTCCTTTATAACACACACACACACAAAATAAATCCTTTCTACACTATAACTCAACAGTTCATTCTTTAACCAGTTGTGAAATCAGAAAGAATAACACTAAGGCAGTTTTCATTCTTAAAGTCAAACTGACAAAAAAAAAATTTATTAATCTCCTCTAAAATATTAATCTTTTTAATATGATGCCAGTGATGGAGTACCCTCAAGGAAGGTTTGCACTGCAAGTGTCAAAATCTGAGTTACTAGTTTGACTACCTAGAAATGTCTCGAAGATCCTTTATCCTGTGCCTTCACTCTACCATAACAGCAATAAGAATGTTTAAGTAAAGGTCAAGGATTTTACCAATGCAAACAATTTCTATAGTTATCATTCAAAGACACTACTAATCAAAAAGGCAATTACATTACTATTATCCTAAACAGTCTCAAGGAAATCATATGATTGGCTATGCACATAACTCTTCAGAGTATGAATCTAGTAAAGACATTTTGACAACAGTCATTTCCAGCTACACACAAAGATGTTTGAATCTTGGCCAGAACTGTCCAGCTTRTAGCTATAAGGCCATTTATTGCACCTATCACATGCCAATCCCCTCAATGCATGCTCAAAGAGACCCAACCATACAGGAGGAATATCTAAAGGTTCATGGGGGACAGGGAGGAAGCTTACTTGTATACTGTATCAATTGTCCTAGAATTAGGATGGGACCTGATATGCTGTCCACAAGACAGGTAGGACTTGGCCTGAAAAATTAGGAGGTGGTAACAAAACAGACCCAAGGATCACTAACATTCTCTTTCACCATTCACCTACTACTCCCTGTATTTTAAATATTTGTGCAAATGCTACACCTTGCTTCCATTGGGAACTCAGAATCSAGGAAGAGAATAGAGGAAAAGAAAGCTTTCCTTCAGGTCGGACCTATTTTAAGTCTGAGTACTTTCTTGGAATTACCAGGTTCATAACCAACTCTGAGATCTGAAAATTTTGCAATTACATGTTTATGCTGTGGCTACTGAAAGGCCTAGCTATAGCTCAGCAATGACCAGACAGCATGGTCGTGCACCACCCAGGCACACCATGTGCACYGAGACATCAGCAATTTCCTCCATTATAAAATATCAGGTGCACCACCTGAACTTCTGGTGGCATAGCAAATTTGCAAAGACGGTCTCCACAAGTGGATAAAGTTCACCTCCAATTAGTCTAGGCATAGATAACAATGTTAGGGGTCTGAACTGGCTCTTACCTGTGCTCAGGGTTATTCAAATATGTGGCAGGTCAGAGCAGAGGGCCAGCAAAGAGCAGGCTAGCTGCTTTGTGCACTTTGCATCAACCTTACCTGTTGATTACTTGCTTTATTTAGTTCAGCGGTGCCTTCAGCTCTCGTGAACAGCACATGTTTTATTGGCTTATTGCAATGATTTGTATGTGCATGTGGGTGTGCTTAAGGACGAAAGAGATGCCCTTCATGAATATATCTTTCCTCTTATCTAAGCATACTAGTAGATAAGATATCTGGTCTACTGTATGTTCAAATTCTTCAAGAGGCAGACAGCAAAGTAAGTCCAGTAGACAGCACGTTCCAACACGTGACACTTTTATGCTAAATTTAAAAACATTATAGAATAATAATTGGCACACATCAGATCTTTACATAAAGAGAAAATATTTATCATGTTCATTCATGTTATGAAGAAATTCATTCAGATCCAGCATCTTACCAAAGGTCATGAAGAATGTTGTGGTAAATAAGAATGAGAATATATGAGTAATATCCTGATTCAGGCAGGAGTTTTGCCAAGAAATATATTACAACAAGGTCTCAAAGGTAGTTCTCCAGCCTGTCAGATTTCAGGTCTTGTTTTGGACTTCTTGAGAGGTAAGAACTTAAGACAACACACTTTGAACCAATTTTGCCCATCTCAAATATTTTTGGGAGGGAAACCATATTTTTTACATTGTTTCATCAAAATTTTTTTTTTTTTTTGCATTGCTCTCATAGTGTTCTGTTAGTTGTATGAGATTTATTCTGTCTATTCCCTTAAACTAGGAGTTCAATGAATATGAATTTCACTACTTCAGGTAATATATTCTTAGAATTAAGAAATAATTACATTTTTAATAGCTTCTAATAGCACCATGATATGACCCCAAACAATTACCCTTCCACTGAATCCTGGAAGAACACTACATGGTGTCCTTGCCTTCACCTTGCTCAGTCTAACTTTCCTTTTCAGCTACTCAGTTGCACTATTTTATACAGGTCAGTGAGATTTATACACAAAGGAGCCTGTAAGAATAAACATGAACAAGCTTTCCAAAGAAAATAATCTTGGCTCAATCGTGTGGTCAGATAAAAATAACCCTGAGGGAGAATTTAAAAAAAAAAAAAAAAAAAAAAAAAAACACACACACAGAGAAAAGGAAGCCAAATATTTTGTTAAGCAAATAGTAGGAAGATAATATTAAGAGAAGGCTGAACAACAACAACAAAAAACCTTCCTCCCATCTTCAGACTTTCCCAACTCCTTTAACTACTGANCTCCCATCTTCAGACTTTCCCAACTCCTTTAACTACTGATGCTGGGGAAATGCTGCTGCTACCTTTTTTTTTTTTTTTTTTTTTTGCTCTTCTCTCAAAATTGCAGCACAAGAATCCAATGTTTCTGATAAACTATGTGCTATTGTATTATTATTGTTATAGGTTTGGCTTTATTTTTTTTTCCCCCTCCAAAAACCACTAAGTCTGTGATAGGATTTAGCAGTAAAAGGCCTGGGAGAAAATGCATGCTGTTCACTTCTTGTGCAAATATCCCCAAAAATGAACCAAAAAGAATAGAGGAGTAGTGTTATACAAATATAAAAATGTTTCAGTTTGAGCTTTATACATAGAAGCTGTCAGGAAAGGAAAATATTAACAGTAATGCAGGTGCTAACACAGCCAATGATATCTATACAGACTTTTGAGTTTTATTTTTGTGAAAAAAAATCAAATTTATTAGTGCCAATGTATGTTCATAGTAAGGTAACAGAAACTAAGCTAATCTGAGTAGCAACTTACATCAAAGGACAACAAAATAATATGTTTTTGTAAGTTAAACATAATACTTCATTTTAACTTGATTGCTGCCAACTGAAGTTCTCAGTATCTGTCTGTGAATCCTTTAAAGAAAAGTTGCTACAGTCAAAAAAGGTCCTGACAGAACTTGGCACATAAAGAAACAGTTCARTTTTCACTCATACAATAACCTCTCACTCTCCTGGAGCACTCATTCACACAGTACTTACAGAATGCATATACAATAGGACTAAAGCCACATAAGGCCTAAAGCACATAGAATATTTCAGTTCTAAACGTAACATATTCCTACAACAAAAGCAGGTCACTATTTACAGCAGGTGATCTTGCTCTGCAGATGAGGATTTTGCTTGAAGATCCTTTTGCTAGCATACGCTAAAATGTCCAAGTCGTCAAATTAATTATCAAATTAAAGGTAGGTGTATCTACAGGAAGATCTGTTTGATCGTGTGCGAGATTTCTAAGGCAATAATAGTAGTTGTTCCACAGGACTAGTGCTGCCATTGCAACGAGCTCTTCATCGGAGCAGTAAGTCTTCGATCTTCAGATGCAGCCAGGCATGGTGAGACATTCATGATCTGCAAGATGTTGGCTCAAAAATCTAAAACTTCTTAGTTTGTTTTTGTTTATAATGTTCACGGAATAGCACCATAGGAATTCACTCTTGATAACAAATCCTGGGTCTGTTCTGTTGTTTTCTTTTCTCCCATCACAAATACTCTAAGTTCCCAGAAAACAAATGCTCCTGTTCTCTCAAGGCTTTGGAAAACCTCTCTCTTGGACACTGCTGTAGCTTCATTTCTGATTAGCTAAAACAGTTAACTCAAAAAGGTCCAAAGAAATAAAGCTTTGTAGCGGTTCCAAAATTACTGCTGAAAACAAAATCAGTAGAGGAGTTTCAAATGCTTCTTGATTGTTCCTCATGAATACAGGTTTTTATCTCAGTCTCTTTCTTCGTTCAGTGCAAAATAAGAGCACATCATCTAGACAGCTTACTTAATCAGTAAACCTAATATTTTCAGATGCTTACATTATTTAAATTTAGAGTCTTCAGCTAATGATGACCGATGTAACAGTTCAGACTTAACTGTTAGTAAAACAAAATGCTCTAAAATCATTTATGTTTCAGAATACTATTTTCCAGTTTTAAAACACTGATAAACCTGACATGACAGATGAATCCATAAAAAATACAGAACAGTGTAGGAAGACCGTCCCACTTCATATCTTCTTACATGTCTTTGCACACACTGCATCCAAGATACAAAATCAAAGCAACCAGAATGAAATATAAAGATAGTATTTTGAGTGTGTGACCTGAAAGAGCCTTTTTTTTTTTTTTTTTCTCTCTCCTAGACACCATACAATTGCCAGAAGGAAGAACAGTCTGCAGGGTCATTTCCCTTGAATTTAAATTTAACTGATTGAATCCGCACACATCCATGACAAGTGTCAAGCCATGAACAAAAGCTTCTATATTCTCCCTGGAAGCATGCAAAGTCCTTTCACAAGCTTTGCAGAGACAGTCATGTATGGAGTTTGCACACTGTCATCCTATCTATTCCACTGGGATAGGTAAGCTTTTTCTCATCCCCCACCTCTAAGTCATCCTTCCAACCAGACTCATAAAACTAATAATTTCAGTTTAAAAAAAAAAGAAAAAAGAAAAAAAAAGGCATGCCTTCCTCATTTCTGCTGTGCGTTCTGCATTCTTTCTTCCTCATTCTCACTTTCTGGCATAGAGGTTCTTGTGCTATTTTTTGGTGTGCAAGCTATCTGGATATTTTATACTTCTGTATCGTATATGAAATCCTTTCTTGTTGATTGTATCATCAGTATGAAAGTGGAGTAAAATGGCTTCTCCCGCTGAATAAATTTCCTCTGGTGGCTAAAATAAACAAATAAACAGATAAATGAAAGATCTGCCCACACTGGTGTCTATTCATCTCACTAATTCAAGTTGCTTCTGGCTACTTCTTTSCTTTTATACGTGGCTCCGCACTTCCACTGGCTCTCATACACTGCTGCCTGTAACTAAGAGAACACTTCTACTTGTTCAACTTTAACGGCAGGCTTGCACTGTTGGCTTTCTGCAAGATAATGCAGACTAGAAGGACAATGAGAATGTACCCATTTCCATCCCAGCAATGTCCGTATTACCTTTACATAATAGATATTTAATATTATACCCTGTCTTTGATGTGAGCTAGAGCAAGATGAAGGCACTTTCCAAAACAAATTTTTAGGACTCTCAGCAAGTTACAACTGGAATTCCTCAGTTGGAGTTCAGCTTAAATCATCAAGCTTGAATTTTTATCTGCTGACCAAAGTGTTGAACTAATTCATTGTAACTTTTAACTTTTCTTTAAATCCCCAATCACTCTTCAAGCTCTTTAAGCTCTTGGCCTGTTCTGACCTTGCAGAATTTAAATAAATGTTGCATAATACTTTCTCAATCTGTTTTAAGTTTTCCAGTTTGTTTTGGATTTCTCTTTCATTGCTATTTATGAGATAAAGAAAAGCTAAACTTCTGTCTTTTTAGTCCTCCTAGTCCAGATCTCACTGAYAGTGCTCCTTAAGAGCACTCRAACAGACTTTTTTTTTTCTTTTTTARTTTTTAACATTAATTAGAGAAGAAAAAAGGTAAGTAGTTTTAGCACCTGATTACTTACCCCAGACCCACAAAACCGACCAAGTCTCATAGCTGACTTATCATGACCATCAAAGAGCTCCACGTAGTCATAACCACAGTCYGCCTCCTCTTCAACCTCAAAGGTCTGGAAGGACAACTCCACTCGAGCGCCGCGCTCTGCCACCAGCAGCCAGTCACAGTCCGCCTGAACCGGGTAGTTGTTGTCACCAAACTGAGCATGAGAGTACAGATCTTTGGGCTTAGCTTCAGCTTTCAGTCGGCCACCGCACTCTGGAGAAAGAGAGAAAGAACAGAGACTAAGAATCTTGTTCAGTGCAAATGAGCCTTTTCTTTCTTTCTGTAGATTCCTGGCCTGCTTCAGGCTAAGTGGATTTTTCCTTTGTAAAATGACCAAAGACTGTACTGGGAAGCAGTGAGAAAACACAAGGCTGAAAGTTATCCATCTTTTAAGAGGCTTTAGACAATATCTTGGACTTCTAAATAGAGACTGGAAATTCTGAGTTTTCCTACATACATCCTTTTTTTATAACTTCAAAGACTTGAACATATATCTGTGATTCTGTGATATTTTATAAATGATTTTCCTGTAAAAGACAGAGAGGCAACTCCARTGTTGTAAGGTAAATAATTCAAAGGACAGGGAATTCTTCAGAGACAGATCTTAGGTCAGCAAGGCAAATACTGCAGGTAGGGCATCCACCCACATTTCAGGGGCTCCAGCCTTTGCACATGGGTGACYCACAGCATTTGTTTGAGCACATGGAGGAGGATGCAACTATCAGGAGCACTCGCAGCAGCCCGGTGTTTTACAGGATCATCCACGTTGCAGTCCACGCCACGTGCAGAGACACAGCTCGACACCAGGCGCTGCTGCTGAGGCTGCCAATGCTTTTGCTGCATCTCTCATGGGCACAAATAGGTATTTCCCTGCAAAAGTTCGGAGCTGGAAGAAAGTTGCTGCTACCAGCAAGTGCCATGCTCCTGAGGGAAGTCCCAAAGATGAGATTGATGCCCTATGCCAACTCAATGCTTCCAGTATAAATCTCTACTTGTACTCATCAGGACAATGCATTGCTTGATAGCTTCTGCCATTTGCTCCAAAAGCTCATAATTTAAATAGGAAGAGTCATACTGTACAGTCCAAGATACTGTTCTTTAGCCAGTTTGCTCAAGATCAGAAACTACTGTTTTTCTGTTCTAAAATTTTCAGTACTTAACCTTTATTTGTATTCCATTCCAAATTTTCAGTGATCTCAGCTTTTACAGCAACTAAAAAGTATAACTGCTCTGCATCTGCCAATTAAAAGCACTACTTCAAGGGAGATGGAAAATTATATTCAAAAGAGAAAAAGAATCATTTCTTATGGCTTCCAGAAGACAGGTAGAGACTTACTTTCTTTTTCAACTATGCATATTTCATCAGAAATAGCATAATTTAGCTTTGGCCTTCCTTTCTCATTAAGCATAAGTTACCTCTTTCAGTAGCTGATAAAAAGATCAAAAACAAATGATCTTTAACCAAAAGCTGACATTCACAAGTTTTTACACTATTTTTATGAATGACTTTTAAAAGTTATCTACATTTTGATAAAATGCACATTGATTATTTTATCATAATCTGAAACAAATTACAGAACTCRTATGCTTCTAAATTTGGGCAAAGAGAGAATCTGAATAACAACGCAGCGGTGCTGACTCCACCTGCACTATGTGTGACAAACTGCAATGTTACATTGCACAGAGTAATTTTCAAGTAGAAATTGGTGACTATAGTGAGCAAAACCATATTTTTGAAAAAAATGTTAATAGGAAATAAAGGAAAATAAACAGAAAACAAATTATGTAAGTGGAGTAATGCACGACCTGTTGCTCAGTCTGAAGTTTTAAAGTTTTCTTTTAGAGGAACAGATATGAGCACATGATAAAATTGGGATTCTTCACACAAATTTATTCCTCATTGTTACACTAATTTACTGTTTTTATTTCCTTTTTATTCTTTTCTGTTCTTTTTGTACTTTGGACTGCAATGTTGCCAGCATTAAAAAAAATCCTCCCTGCTTCAGACACGAAACATCTGCTAAAGGTGAAAATGTTTAACAAACTTCCACATGGTTTCCCTGTGTTTGCTGCAATTTATGCAAGCTTAAAGAAATGATGCAGCCACACTAGCAGATACAGAAATTTTAAGCTTGTATGGCAATTGCCCTTCTTCCTCTTCCCTTTTTCAAAGAGATACAGCAGGTAGGATAGGACTCACAGTGGATGTGCAGCCTTCTGCAGCAGCAGTTGAAGCTGGGCACAAAGAGATAGTTTCAAGGGAAGCAGATGCCCATGTTCAGGCATCTGTATCACTCCCTGAACAACATTTTAAAATATTCTGTTGGAAGCATTTATATAAATTCCTTCTAAATGGACCATGACTTATCTGATAGGGAAAATATAACAGAAACACTTTCCAGAAGTACGCTGCACTTTAAAAATAGCAGTTTATAGGTTTTGCTTTTTTCCAGGAAAGCCTTCCTAAGTACTACATTTTTGAAACTTTATTAGTCCTTTGCTACTGCATTTTTTTTTCCTGTGGCCTGAAATGCTCAATCCATTCAAATTTGGGATTTCTGAAGTTAGGATGTTAAGCCAAAAAGYGTCTCATAAGAGCAATCAACATCAGCAGTAGGACCTACTTGAAAAAGAGGTCATTAAATCAGAAAGATGATGATTCAGCAGACAAAATAGATTCCCTGATTCATATATAAACTAATAYATAAAACAGGATTAAAAAGCAATCCTTCCATCGCTTACTGTCTATTATTCGTTGGAGAAAATAGGAATACACAGTACAGCACTGAACACTTGTCAGACATCTATTCCTTAGCATGTTTGTTCACAAGCACACGGGTAAGATTCCTGCTGAGTGATGGTGTTTAGCTCGAGACAACAGGACAAGGCAGCAAATTCTGTGCCGTCTCTTTCAAGTCGTGCTTCGCAGTGCCTCTCCCAGTACATGCTTGTAGTTAACTTAATGAATGCTTTGTGCAAAAACAGCTCACATAAATAAATATCCAATTTTAAAGGGGCAAGCTTTTATATTTTTTGAGCATTCTTAAAAACYGGACAGATTTTAGACTTCAGCTTTTCTCAGAAATGCACCATTATATATGCTCAAAAAGTTTTTGCAGTTTTATATGCTTTAATTGTAAAGAAGCATATAGGAGGCAAATTCCAGCAAGCTGGAAGTAGTTAGAGTTTGGGAATATAAATTTGAAAGTGAGAAAAGAAATAAAATAAAATAAAATAAAAATAAATACAACACCTCTTCCCCAAAAGATTTCTGACCCTATTTACCTCATTATAATAAATACATAAGTTTCTATTACCATTCTTATCTAGCAAAGCATGCCATGCCATACCCTGCCATGGCAGGGGAAGGAAATGTAGTGCAATTTTTGTTGAACRAGATCTTCAAGAAAAATAATTTGAATGACTGGTTAAAAAAAAAAACAGAGAGAGAGAGAATGACACTTTTTACTTGCCAGACTGCAGACACAAGGAACAAAAAAATGTTCAAATTCTGTTGCCTACTGTTTTTTTTCTCTGAAAGGACAACTAAATTAATGAAGTTTTAGAACTGTTCTTAAAGCGGAAGGAAGAAAAAAGTGTGTTATGTTAATGTATGAGGACTTGTTAGCTGAGTATTACAGCTCAACATGTTGAATACTGGGGATAATATGAAACGGTACGAATACGAAGAGGTACGAATATAAAAAGTGGTCATAATCAGTTTGCATCTCTCCTCTAACAACTTCTACCTGATAGGAATACCTAGCATACTAGAAGATGTAGTTATAAATCCATCAGAACCATCTTTTTTTCCAATATGTTGCCAGAATAAAAATGGATTGGAGAATGCAAAGATATATTATAGCTGAAAATGCAAAAAGAAAAACTCTCCAGAGGAGGTTCACAGATAGAGCACTAGGGGTCACTATGCACCAAACAACCTCAGGAAAATGTCCCAAGAAATGCATTAATGCAACTACATAACACTATTTAAAATATCCGTGTTTTCCACAACACACAAAATTAAATGGAAAAAAAAATGAAGATTATATTTTTAAGGGGTTAAGAAAGTCTTCAGCATTATTTTTCTTATTCTGTTTTGATTTGTCTTTTCTTTTCAGCTCTACAAGAAAGTGATAGCTGTTTACATAAGGCCCAGACCTCTGTTTAGGTTAGAACAGGCAAGAAACATCACATACCCCAGGAAARCATTGCTTTTACAGTATTGAATCTGCTATTAACTAATAGCATGAATTCTAAGAATTTTGTTTGATAGTGCCTATGTCATAGTCTTTTATTGGCTCTCGTTTCAAAGTCCTAAATTAAAATTACCATAAAGCCAAGTCTGAGAGTGAACAAGGGAGCAAGAGGATGAGCAGAAGGGAGAGAAAAGCATGCTTAAGTTCTAGAGAATATTTTCTCCAATCTCCAACTTTTCCMACTGTTTTTAAGGCACTTTGTTAACATTTAGTTGCAACATAGAGTTGTCCAATAAATCATGCCAGTTCCTTCTAAAGAAGGAAGGGGAAATTATTAGTAAACCACATCCTGATTTTCTGACCTGTAGAGTGTGTTGCCTGGAAACCTTTTCTCTGAACCGATGCATCAGAGATAAATCGAAGGAACATTTTATTTCCAGTAGCAATAAGAGGATCCGGTAACTTATTGCCACATAGGCGTCCCAGAATTGGTGATTTTTCAGTTTCTCCATCAAACACTTCCAAGTGGTCATAAGCACATTCTTGATGCTGTTCTATCTCAAATTCATTAAAGGTCTGGGGAGGAAAAAAAAAAAAAAAAGAGAGAGAGAGAGAAATTCAATATATTATTAGATTTATTCAATATATTATTATATTTTTTTTTTGTATTTGTATTAGAATCTTTATTGTATTTGTAAGTGGTTTTTTTTTAAATAGTATAGGATCTTTCATATGACAGATTAGTGTCCATAACTTAATAGCCATTCTGGAATACTATTCTCTTGCTATTGAAATTGTACAGATAATTTGCATGCTTATTCCACATACATTCAAACAAACCAGAAAGCAGGAAGTGTATTTGTTCCTCAGAGAGCAGAGGCCTTGAAAGGTTCATGAAAAATAATGCCCTTCTCTTGGTATTTGTCTCATACCAAGTAATCTAAAATTCAAGGTAAAACTCAGATTCTGCTTAAAGCAATAAAAAGATCATAACACGTGAAGAATAAATCTTCTAAATAAATAGCTACTCACTTGAGTTTCAATAGAAAAATCAAAGATATTAAAAAAACAATATTTAAAAGGAAAAACTGTCAAATAGTGAAGATATATCATAATTCTACATATTCTATCTGGTACACCAAAGCAGACTTAACCTACTGAATCACTTGTGGGATGCAACCAGTATGAAATGTGATAGCATTTTACTAACCGTTGACCTAGAGGATATATGAACAACGAACATACAAACCTCTTTGCCAGAAGGGCCAGAATAGCACTTTCTGCTTGTGAAAACTGGACAGTTATGTGATACAATGACTGTAGGTTCATTGCCTGAGAAAATTTGGATTTTATGTTAAAGGAAGGAAACTGGGGAGGCAGTAAGAACAGCTATGCAGCAGTTCCTCATGCTGCTTTTAAATTGCAGGCAGCTCTCTTATTTTTATGATGCCAAGTACGTGTTGTCATTTATAACCAAATAAAATCTGATGGATTAAAAATCCAAAAAGTTGAGAAACTAACTGTAAGYGAGTTAAGTTAAATATAGAATTGAGTCAAGCCAATTCTATTAGAATCAACAGGAGTAATAGATACAGTCCAACTATAGGACTTAGCTTTCTTTTAAAGGAAAATTATTTTAGTATTTTTCACTTCCAATTGTTACAAAAAAGTCAATCTCACCGTATGACAGACCTATTAGTCTTAAGAGCTCAATTATCACTGGAATTCCTAGATCTAGAAGAGCAACGTTATCTTGATAAATGGTGCATGCTGTATTAGGTCTCACTAGAAGAGAAGAAACTTCAAAATACATTGTGAATCTAACAATTGCTTCTAGGAGTTATAAATAGAACCAAAGGATATTCTAAAACGAAATGTAAATTTTAATATTAGATCTTTTAAAAGGCCCAAACAAGTCGACTTTTAAAAGACAATCTCCCAGSAGCAGACTATGAGCAGACTTGAAAGCAATTCACCTCATCTTTGCTTAAACTTGAACATAATAATGGAGTTGCTACTTTCTCTATACTGCTAAATGTTTACTGGTAAGCTTTAGTATGATAAAATCACACATCATCTTCCTGGAACAAAGACTTCTGAAAATCTCGCCCAACTTAAATACAATCCCCGTTTGGATGGCCTCATTGGCAGGAAGGCTCTTCAGGAGTGTTACATGTAGCTTYGTCCAGCCTTTCCTATCTCTAGAGCTCTATGTAGATATGCTGATGGCACTTACAGATAGCTGCTGCATGGGATATTTAAGTCTCTCTTATAAACATCTGTCTCATTAGTTTATGAAAATCTCTCCCCCGCTCTCTGTGCTACATGTATTTTCAAAGCCATCTTTATCTACACATTTCATTTAGAAACTCCTAAGTGCCTATCCATTTTTTCATAGGCTTAATTACACAGAATGCTTAACTTTATGCTTTTCAGGAAGGGACTTCAATGATTATCAGTGCGAGAGCAATTGCAAGAAAAGATTAGTTTCTGTACACCAACCTCCCCACAAAATGAAGCAGTCTCACAATTCCTGTGCCTTTGTCAGCKTGAAGAGATCAATTCTCTCCTTGTTTAACTGGGTCAAGTAAACTGTGAGCAGTAAGCATAAATTTTGTTTGAAAGTCCAAGAAAAAATATTTATATACAGTGAAAGTATTTTATTAGTATTATTAATACAGTGATTTGCTGCACCAGACAGAATTTGAAGATCTTTGAAGTTATGAAATTGACTCTACAAGCTTTCACAGAAAAGGGGATTTCAGATTCTAAGTCATGTAGGTATTTTTGAATACTTAGGMAAAGAGTGGGTTTGAGTGAAGAAAAAGGAAAAGGGCGGGTGGCAGAACCTTACCAGTTTGACTCTCTGCCCCGGGGTGGCACTAATCTCCCACGTGCACTCTTTTCTGCTGGGATACTTGTCTGGCCAGTTGGGGCTTGTGATGATCCCATTAGGGCTATGGATCCTCTGCTCACACTCAGCTGTGCCAATTACAACAGAATTGATTAGTCCAGGAATCTCCATTCAGAGGGAGCCAGAAAAGTACACTTATATATATATATATATATATTTTTAATATATAAAGTACACTTTATATATATATATATATTTTTAAACCAAGGATCCCCTTTATGGAAAGGATCCTTATGAAGATAGCTAGGCATCCACTTCAGTGTGCACCATCAACTAATCTAGCACAATTATTAACTGACTGTCCCAAAATGTATGCCATTGTTTACAATACATTGCCCTCCTTTGAAAATAGGTAAAACAAAATAATATTAATAAAGTATTAAAACACAATCAAAGTTTGCTATTCCTTCTGTTTTACTTTCCAACAAGTATGAAAATACACAAGAGAAATCTTGGCAATCCAATTTCAATAAGCATTTTAAAACATATTAAAGCATTTTATTTCATGTCTTCCCACTAAAACCCATATTGCGGCTACAGAGCAATTACTGCAGCCTGATTACTGTAGTCTGATTACTAAACCATAGTGTCTGGACATACATTAAACTGGAAAATGGTTAAGACGATCTACCGAGAACAACTTAGTCATTCCCTTCCCATTGCATCATAACTGAATCACCAGAAGTTCCTCTCTATTAATAAATAATACAACTAAAATATAAGAAAGGCAGGAAGTAAAAATCTGTTTCACCCGCTCCTACATTTAAATTTTTAACTCAAGTACTTTATAGGCATCAGAGAATTATTCAACAGGAATCTTCTAGGGGAGGAAAATATGATTTCAACTTTAGTGACAACACAAGTGAGTCAGCAAGGACATATCCTTACCAGCAAATTACCCCTAGGCTTGAACACAGCCTGGAGAAATTATATTAGCTAACATGATATTGCATACTTCATCTGCAGATAGTCTAAACTCTGCTTCAAGCACCAGGGGCTAGTGCTCTCTTGGAGCCAAGAACAATTGCTGCAAATAGGAAGAAGGGACTTGAACGTGGACTGTTGGGTATGTCTGCCCAAATATACCCAGAAAGCGGTCTCAAAGGTAGATGCTGTTTCAGTCTGCCCATTGGGAGACACACTCCTACAGTGGGAGCTAATGGCAATATTATCAGTCTTCCTCACAGAAAAATCTAGCCCTGTGTTTAATAATGTATCAGATAACAGATAGCAGATACCACAGCTTTGGATTTTACAATTAATTACCTTCCTTGCAGTCGTGCTTGTTCTCGTGCAAGACGAACCCATTGCGGCACTGACAGACGTAGCTGCCCACGGTGTTGATGCACTCGTGCTGGCAGCCACCGTTGTCCTTCGAACACTCATCCTTGTCTAAGAGACACACAAACAGGGACATGTGAGCATCGCAGGCAGCAAGAGTGTGTGCCACCAAAAAGAGAAAGGGTTGTAGCAGTGTCCATCTAGAAAAGGATCAACTAAGGCACAGTCCCCTCAGCATGACAGTTTTATAGTACCCTAGTTGCATCCATCCATTGCTCAGCCTGCAACCTTGCACCATGGCACAAATATTCTATTCCATGGCAAGATGTGGGAGATTATTTATTTATTTAAGGAGAGAGGAACACTAGAAAAACAATCTGGGAAAAAAAAAAAAAAAAAAGAGGAGGTAAGAGTTATCAGTGTTTACTCTTTCAAGTAGGCTTGCTGGTAAAGATTTCATAAATAACTCCTTCCTAGTTTTATCTCAGTAAACAAAAGGAGCTTAATTTATGGAGAGAGTATTCCAACTTTATGTATAGTCCACAATTTAATGGTCATATATTAAAAGGAACATTTAGGCCAAACAAGGTTTCAAGCTCTGCACATAAAAGATCTAAGAAAAGAATGATTTAACAATCACTTTTCCAATAAGTTGATTTCTTTTTCCTAGCAGAGTAACAACATGCTTTACTTTTAGTGAATCTGGACATTAAAAGCTGAGAGGCAAATATTTCATTGAAAAACATATAAAAGAAACTGGCATTAATTACTTCAGATCTACAATACAGCATGCAGTTCTGTTTATTAACATAAAATCCTTTAAAAGAGCTTTTAGTGTGTTAGAARGAAAGTCAGGAGTAGGGGAGGAAATATGACCTGCATTAAACAGATATAAATTCATTGCATGGAGAAAAGCCAAACTAGATTAACAAGCTGTCATTTTAGCAAGAGGCCTCAGCTGCCACCCTTCTATGTCATTCAGCTGTTGTCATTTTGGGTAAGGCTGGTCTATTCTACCAGTTTTACTGGTAGAATACCCCTGGCATGTAAACACACATCTATATGTATATACATATATGCATATGTGTACACACATCCATACAAATCCAGACATATATACATATATGTCTAAACCCACACATTGGAAAAAAAGTGTGTCTTATTAACTTGCCATTTTAATAAGCAAAAGAAAGAGAAGAGAAAAAAAAAAGAAATTATAGTCATCCTAGTGTTCTAATTGTTGCAGTGCTGGAATGCAGAGCACACATCTCCTTCAATCGCATGAATCTTGGAATGCCAAGTGCTATCTCCCAAGAATGCAGCATGCAAAAACCAGGCTTTAGGGAGCAAAGTAAGAATTTCTATAGGTTACAAGCAAGCCTGAATAATTTAAGTCTCTGATTGTTGTGTTACTTGTGCATTTTTCTCCCTGCCTTTGTTGAGTCTATTCCAGAACATGACACAGGTACTCTGCACWGCAATCACATGCACATCAATGCTCCATTCACCAAAACGTTTGGGACATTTGTTCACTRACTTGCAGGTCTTTCAGTAAAAATCAGCTTGTACTTGTAAGACAGGATGATGGCATGCACTTGCAGAAAAATCCTGCAAGCCAAACCCAAGCACCCACTGCAATTTTTGTGTGCTGTCAATCTCAAATCTGTTGGCATTGCAAGTGCTTGGAAGTGCTCCATGGATGCAAAGACATCTGAAGGCTAAGAAACTCAGAAATTCATGTCAGAAAGCACATGTAACTCCTAGAATCATCCAAAGGCTTATGTTAGTTATTGCTGTGATAATGAAAGCAGCATAAAAGCTCTGCAGTGTACTATTTATGCATTTGGAAATACAAGTCTAAAGCTGAGGTAGTAAATCTATTTAATTTCAAACAAAAGTTTTAATGCCTTATCTTTACAAAAGCAAGCACTACCATAAATTTCAGGTTGCAAGTGAAGACTAGTAACAAGCAAATGAGAAATTATATGCAGTATGAACAAAGCTCTTCAATATTTCCCCTCCTAAACATTAGTTTGCAGTTTTCTAATAAATAACAAAGTAAATGGAAGGCAAGCTCAAAATGCATTCAGGTTGGACATTCCAGTACAGTTTACATATACAAATGCTAAATAACAGCGCTCTCCATTTTCACCTTCTYGGCTGTGTGAAAATAGAGAAACGTACTCTGAAGATGTTTGCATTCTGTAAAATAACCTCTTAAAAGACTAGTGGATAGACAGAGACCTGCATTCAATCTCTTCAAGATAAAATTTAAATATAGCAGAGGACAGAAGGTAGAAGGAAAAAGCTTTGAAACATCCTTAAATGCCGACAATTACTCGTACAAGGTTAATCAAGGATGCAACTGTTGAACAAGCCTTCCTCACACTTCGTAAGTCAGAACAGACTTTCTGTCAACTCGGTTGCCCAGTTTCAAAATTCATGAAAAAACAATTAGTCCATATTAGTTACAGAAACAAATGTTTTGCCATGTAAAAACAAAGCCATTTGTTACTCTGACAGATGGAAATGAGTCTCTCGGGTTTGAATGGATACTTTCTTTTCTAATTTCAGTAGTCAGAACATGGAAAGATCCATTCTGAACAAACTGTTAGATTTTAACCGTTCGGAGTACAAATGGTCGTACCTCTGAGACCCTCAGAGGCCACCAGTCTGTCAACAATACGTACTCGGCCTGAAGGGACCTGTATCAAGTCCTTGCAAGATTCAAAAACAAAAATTTTCTCTTTGCAGGCAGCTTTCTTGTCTGTAGGAAAAAAAATGTACCAGGATGGCACCAGAGATGAGTTTGTGCTCCAACAAAAATCTGCTCAAGGCTAGAAATATTTTAATGTTCTCTTTTTAACTGCTCAAAGAATCATCACCCCAGAAGTGTCCCAACACAATCCATCTCCACATTACATCATAACATCATGTCTCTTCTGAACAACCATGCAAAGAAACACATTTATTTAACACACAAAAATAATTCTAAAGTTTGTAACAAATGGAAGCAGTCTAATGACATGTTGCTACTGGCTAATCATCTATAAGACCTATTAAAACAAATGATTAGAGTTTGTCATTTGTTTTTTTAAAAACATTACAAAGAGCAAGAGAGAGAAAAGTATGAGAAAGAACAAAACATTCTTTTAGAAGCTTTCAGTTTAGAAGCTTAAAACTCAATTCCAAAAAGTTTTAACAGAGCAATTAAAAAAAAAAAACTGATAATTGCTCACTGATAGTTGATCACTGTTCAGCTGACCATGTGTTCTTTTATTTATTTTTTTTTTTTATCAGTTCCTGAAAGCTAAACAGCACATGGTGAAGGCTCAACTCCACTTGTCCTTCTACACYGATGGACAAATAGCACACTAGGTTCATATTAAAATGAGCTTAGCCCTACATTTATGTTTTCTAATAGCAAGGAGATTTGTGACTGATGARCTATTCAGAGCTAATGATCTCTTTTTTTAATGCACTTTAAGATCAAAAGTTTGATCTGGTGGTGWCAAGCACCACAAAATTTTTGTTTTGATGAGGAAATGCTGTCAAAAAGGAAAAGCCAGATAGTATAGAAGAAAAGAATCTGCTAAAAACATTAACAACTAGAAGAGAAACCAGAAAGAAAGTAAAAAGCAAAGTAACTGAACTCATATCAGATGAGATTGTGACAAAAATTATTTTCACCTAGGAGAAGAAAAATTTTAAAAAGAACATTTCACTTAGAAATGAGGAAGAGAAGTGAGGTAGTTTTTCTGCAGAATTGCAGCCCAGCCCACTGGGCTCCATGAATTATAGTCAAGCCATCGTCCAGTATGCAGAATTGGCCTGATTTCTTCCCAGAACTTGTTCATAATAGTAATAGATCGTTTAAAYAATCACTAAAAGATCAAAGAAAATCAGAAACTTCATTTCCACGTTTCCATGATATTTTTTGAAATGGAACATTTTGATAGTTACACTTGTTAAAAAATATATTATGTGACAATTCCTTCCAGCATTACTAAGCCTACATGAAGTCATGAGCTATGTAAGCGTTTTTAAGAGGAAGCTCAACAGCTGTATGCATATAGTTATTTACTGTAAATACTCAACAAACCTCAAAAGCTTCTTGCTAATTTAAAATGTCATTTTACAAGTAAAATAAAACTTGTACAAGTTAAAGGCATCACTATATATAAAAAAACAGATTTAAAATACTATGAGCAAGGAAATCTTTTTTTTTTGTGGGGAGAAAGAGGAAAGAAAGAGGGAAACTTTAGAGATAAATGTTAATTGCTTTGCATGAGGTAAATTATCTACWTTCATCTCTTATCTATTTTTAAATAATACAACAAGAAAAAAATTGCAAGTTGCAAATCTTCAAATTGCTTGTCCTGACATTCTCCCCACTTTCTAAGCAGTATTAAATTACTGATTCATGTTACTTTACTTTGTCAGCCAATTAATCAGTTAAGCTTTCTAATGAAACAGCATTTTCATTTTTCMTTTGATAACAAAACATATAAGCAAATGAGCACTAATAACAATGCATAGTAATACATTTTGCTACATGCTAAACATAATTGAGGTTCTCACAACTCAGATTTTTGATTGCTATCAGGAAACAGGGCAACATTCAAATCCCAAATGCTTCTGAATGGCTTTGTGGGAGGGTTGGTTGGTTGACACAAGATAACCTACCTACGTGCATATGTGAGCATAAATACAAAAGAAAAACACCCACTAAAATTCCACTAGTAACCACAGAGATTATTATAATCTAGTCTCAGAGAGTAATTGCAAAAACCATTATCTTACAAGTATTTCCTTGCATTTTCAGCTTTTTTTTTGTGCTTAACTTCAATGGTACCTCTCCGCAGAGGATATACACTGCTGTAGATCTGATCTGCCTCAGAGAGATTGCACTTATAATTAAACATATACACAGGTTTTTACAGGAGCAAGGTCTTAGGCTCTTTCCCTCTGCAAAGCATTAAGAGCAGCAAAGTTTGGCAAGAACAATCCTATAATGCTAAACAAATGTTATAGTAGAATGTAGTAATTCATATCTAATGTAATATATTAAGCAACCCGAGTGAAAAAAGCACATGTGTACAGAGCATGTAGTTCATGTCATATTACAACTGAGTTTTGAAAAAAACARGAACAAAACTTGGGACAAAAAGAAGCCTAATAGAAATTTACAAATGCTAATAAATTTACTTTTTTTTTTTTTACCCCCATTTCTCAAAACATATTTGCCTCTGCTGTTGTTTAAAAACATACATATGTCCCATATGCTTTCTGCTCAACTAGGCATTTCAATTCAGAATTGTATTTTAAGAGTGGCTTATGCTTTTATAAATGAAACAAGGTTAAAGCTACAAGAAAGTCTGCAAGAGAAAAGGTCATTCACTTTCCTGAGCAGGACACAGGCACCTACAGGTAAACACGAGTAATTCTCTATACCTGAAAAGAAGTGAGCCTTGAAGCCTTTTTTCGACACAGTGTTGTCAGATCTGAACTCAATTCGCATGTTGTTGTACTGGGAGGTGATCACTTCAGGCACTTCTGTACCGCAGAATTTACCGTGTAGTTTGGAATCAGAAGAAAGGCCACTACGAACCTCCACATAGTCATACTTGCAAACCTGAGAAAAATCATTCACAAATGCAAGAATTTGATTAGCATATGCTACTTATTATGCTGTTAATGGTATTTTCTTCTCTTTCTCCTGAGCCCCTGAAAACACTGTAAACACTTAAAAATGCTCACTGACTCTGTGTAAGCCTATTTTAAGCTCACTAAAGCATAGCCATACAAAGTATATTAAGGTTCAAAAGTAGATAATAAAAAAGACTTTCAAAAGTATATAAAGTTTATCATCCTTAATAAGTCATCAATTTAAGCTAAAAAGTAAAAGTTCCAAAGACATTGGATTAATACCTGAAAACATTTACCGTGAAGAATTTTACTCATCTTGACATTATAACACAAGTATCCAGCACATATAAATACTTCACGTTTGCACCTTTAGCTTAAACAAAATGTATTATTTTTCATTTAGAAACCTACAACTGAGGCTTTTACTATAATGAAAGACATACATTTACTTATGAATATATACACTTGCATGTTTAAAATAGCCATATCTTTAACAATAGCACAGTTATAATTAGGAGGGCCAAAGCATATGATTTGCATTAAAAGGTTAAAAATAAAATGAAGTAACAYAATGTAACAGAAAAGCCTTATGCAAGGCCACTACCATGATAATACTTCCATTTTATAATCCCTCCGACAACATAAAGCCATCTACCCACAAAACTTCTAAGCTTCTTAGGCTCAACTATCAATCATTTAATCAAAAATGTCCCAGTTGTCTTCAATTAATAGCTTAAGAAAAAACAGTGGCTGGGAGGATTCATACAGAGCTTAGATTTTCCATTAAATCTAACTTATATTTTAAAAATCACAGTATTTATAGTCATAAAAGAAATGTCAGGGAGCTGGAAGGGAACAACCAATATAAAAGGATATTTTGGCATTTGTTGCTCCCTGTATGAATTATTAAATTACCTTCCGTGTTTTTTTCTTTTTTAGGATATAATACAATYTATCTGAAGATTAAATTTTTACCATTACTGGTGTTGTTTTATACTCTGCAGAACTGGGAAGTGGCAATTCATTGAAACTAAATCCATATAATACAAAAATAATATRTTTTTTATAAAATTTGAATTGTTTTCACATGCTGATTTATATTACTTTAAAGATAACTGCATTTTAAGTTATTTTCAAGCATAATTTCCAATAAATTTAATAAATACCAATATTCATTTCAGTAATACACCAAGGGTAATTTTTGACTTTTCTATAGGTTAAGATTAGTAAAAAAGTATTATTTGAGATAGAGTTTTGTAGAGCTTTTTCCTACAACATGATATAAAACAAAACTCTAAGTATATTAAAACTGTAATATTGGGTAACACATTTCAGCTATCTGTAAATATACCTCAAAGTTTTGAAAAATACTTATTAATCTAGCTACTAAACGGAGCTCCTACAATAAAAGATATTCACAACATTTGCTACGTGTACACAGATGCACTTCATGCCTGCATTTTCAGACTGTTTCCAATATCATCTATATATTTCTTCTWATTTTCATGAGTACCTTTCTTAGCAGTAACATTTAATAATATAAAACTGAAGACTCAGGAACACAGGACACAGAAATTGTTCTATAGCTAAATCAGAATCTTATATTCTGAAAAGTACATCTTCATTTTTTTRTGTGTGTTTTTTGTTTGTTTGTTTTTATCTGCTGAAGTTACGTATTGCATGACCTTAGAATTCTTCCTTACATCTCAGAGGCCTACTTGCAAATCTGGCTTACAAGCTAAGAAAGTGCAGTTTTATAATTTAGTCTAATAATTCAGTTTCAATTTTGTGGATTTTTTTAAACGATTTTATGGTTTAATATCTGTGAAAGATTTTGCAATTCTCGCAAGCAATTTAACAGGACATGACTGTAATGTATTACAAATCATTACAAGCAAGCTAGAAGGACTTCAGGGCACAGTGAATAGTAATTAATATTTGAATTAATAATTAATAATATATATACACACACACATACAATAATTTTATATAATATTGGCATGCATTTGATGAAGCCCTGCGGCTGTGTTGTTTTTATTTATAYACTCCAACTTTCACCACTCCAGGTCCCATGCTCAGAACAGAGCACATCCTCAGATCAAATATGTTCCTACCAATTTATTTAGCTGGAAATAATGTCATTGGAACGGAGTTCTTAATGAGCTGCAGAGAAAGCTCAGGCCCCGTTTTGGGAGCTAGCGCATAACCTGCTCCCCATGGAGACTGGGGCAGAGGCACCGTGGGGTGCAGGCTTTGGCGTTCTGTGCTATGCAACAGTTTTTAAACGTGCATATAAGCAGCCACTGAGACATGCTCCAAATGGATTCATTTTCAGAAAAATGCCATTTTTCATTTCCTGATGTCATTCCACTGTGCCTTATTTCTGGTACTGCTCTAAATATGCCTTTGYCTTTTTAAATATTCACTCTTGAGATGCTTGTGATTTAAATGCTCCTTCACCGCTAACCAAATCTTTTATGTATTCTTTGTAGCCCTATTCTTTAAATATGATTTGGGTCTTCCAGATTTTCTTCTCTTGAATTCTTTCCAGTATGTCTCCGTCAATTTGTTCTGTTTTGCTTTGTTGATGAAAAAAAAGTCAGCTGAGACTCAGCAGACAACATTTCTTTCAAATTTTGTGCAATGCACATACATTTAGATGACACGTATAAAAGAGAGCTATTCACTCCATTTTTATTTTGAAAGAATCCAGAAACAGTCCCAAAATGAAAACAAGAATTTCTATGGAAATTGTCAGTGAACAGATAGCAAGGGCTATTAGACAACATTTTTGAATACGCATGTAAGTGCTTAATGTACAACAGACTGTAAAGCTCTTTGCCCATGGTTACTTACTTCATTCCCTTCTAACTCAAAAAACTCAAACTTCATTGAAATTCGGTATTGCGTTGGAGCAACCACCTGCCACACACAGTTTTTGTTTGGAGGATACTCTTTGGGCCACCCTGGTGTGGTTATAGTCCCATTTAGCTTTGTCAGAAGTCCTCCGCAAGCAGCTGTAAAATCAACAGGGAGAGCTTTATTCCTGTACTGAAATGGTATTTTACTATAAACAGAAACACACTGAGGAGCACCAGTTCTCCCATTACTTATATTGCTGTAATACCCAAACAGACTAATCAGCATCTTGCTTTATCGTGCTTGGTGCGAGCAAAAAGGAGGAGAAGGCCCCTCTCCCAAACAGCCTGCAGCTTCGTGGACAGAGATAAGTTTCAGGACTGCACAGGACGTTATCGCATCCATTCTTTTCCCTTCTCCCCAGGGACTCTGGTTATTCTCCAGCAACTTTCCCCACGCAAGTCCCCTGACCTCAGTGCCTGCCCAAGGGCCTTGACCACCCCACGTTCTGGCAGACAGACTACTTTAGATGCACTTCTCATTTTCCCAGCTCCTTTGCTTGGATATTGATCCAGAATCAGCTCTGTCTGCCTCAGCTCATACTGTTATGCCTCCCCATAGCCACTAGAGAGGGTCACTTCTCTGGCATTCAGTCACAATTATTTTTACTGAAATATAGATGCTCAAATAATAGAGAAAATGTACATTCAACATAACTTTGGGAATAGGTCTTTGCTATACATTAGAACAATAGTGCACTTTGTGTATGAATGCACTTCAGAGAGCAAAGGACAAACATTAATCTTTTGCACCTGGGTAGAGAAAAAAATCTTCTTGCACAGGGGGTAGGTGATGAGAAAGTAATGAGATTTGCAGGGATGCTCAGTGACACTCAGCTCCATTTATACCATTATGGTACTGTGACAGCAGTGGAAATCTTCCACAAATCTCTTCATAAAGAGCTGGAAGCAGAGCCACCMCCTTCTTCAATCTATTAAAGCTGAATGCTTATTTGAACATAACTAAAAACTGGCTATTTGAGATAATACTGGGGAACATTGCTATTGGAAGTTCTGAAACATTGCTGTTGGTAATACTGAAAAACTGTTAAGGCCTTTTCCTCTATAATGCTGCATCAAGGAAGATTTGAGTCAGCTAAGCATGAAGAAATTTCCAGTATGTGCCAACACTGCAATGACTTATGGAGAGGAGTTTTTGAGTTAGAGGCTTTGACTCTGGCTCTATGCGTGAAATAAAACAGCTAAGCCACCTCTCAGACTCCCAAACCACAACTTGGCTGTAAGGCCTTCTGTGACAACAGAATCTTGGGAATCCAAGTCAGTATCTGCATTGAGTACTATATCACATGGGACAGCACAGGATTTGTGCTCTGTATGTTCTTAGAATGACTCCTCCCTTTGCCAGAGCCTCTTTTCTGTCTGAGTCCTGGGAGCTTTGGGGAGGCACAGGGAAGAGTCTTCTGAAGGGCTTCTGATCTTCCCTAATATTCTGACTCATAGCATCCGGCAGACTAAGCCAAATTCCTTACATAAACTTGGGCTGATGATCAAAGGACCTACCTCTGCCTGATGGCCCCTATTAGATTAGCCTCATTTTCTGCACTCTGCCTTCTACGCAGACATCTAACACAACACACTTTTTGTAACACGTTGCTTTTTCAATGTGCTTGCTCTTAAAGTTGAGGGAGCCAGAGGAATAAAGGGCTTGTTGAGAGATGCAGTCTATGACATCAAAAATTTCCGATCACCTGTACCTCGCCTCCATCCCCTTTTCTCCTCCCCAACAAAAATCAAACAAACAAAAACAACCCTGCAAAGAAACATGGCAGAAATATCCCAAATTGTCAAAACCATGACTGTAAAGCCAGAGATTTGGAGATTAAAAAAAGTCAATAACCTCTCAAGAACCCCATACTACAGAATACAGTAATAGCAATTCACTTTTCAAATTCCACTTACTATGAAATACAATCAGATGAACTGAGCTAAGAGTAATTTGTGCTATCCCTGAATTTACTGTTTAGGAAATAAAACTCAAACCATTATTGCTATGTAATGATGAAGAGCTTTTGCTTCTTTCCTTCGATACGAAATATGCAGGGCATGCAAAAGTCTATGAGAGGTGCCTTGTTTCATGGAGGCCATAACATTCTGAGCTTTAGGATAATGCAAACTGACAAGGTACTGTACCTTCACAGCTCTTTTTGTCAGGACCAAGTTCATAGCCAGGATCACAGGCGCACTGGTAACTGCCCAGAGTATTCACACAGCGCTGCTCACAACCACCATTGTCAGGTTTGGCACATTCATCTTCCTCTGCCAAGACAGCGAAGAAGGCAAAAATAAGTTCAAAAATTAGCTTCCCCAGCTGCAAATGCTGAATCAATATTAACCCTGCAAGCTGTACGCATGCAGGGTTAAGGTGTGCTACAAACCACAGTGGTTGCTGACTAGAGCATTTTCAAATGCTAAGGAGATCTGCAATGGAGAAAATAAGACTTATGTTTTTTTTTTTTTTTTTTTAAACAGAAAAACCTACTGACAGCTGCAGACCTAATTTATAAGCACTCTGTTGCCAAAATACAATAATTTAGGCAGCAGCAATCTAAAGGTTGTATAAAGTACTGAAAGAAAGATTGAAAATCCACAGTGGGGTCACTTGAAGGGCACTTCATCTCCTACAGAATCAATTTGTGCATTATCCTGAATTCATACTCAAAAACGGATTAACAGAATCCYCAAATCCCAGGTTTTCATTCTACTGATATTAAAGTGAACAAGATGCAACAGGGATGGGGGAGGGAAAGGAATAATTTATTTTCTCCACTAGCTATGAAGTACGCCCATGAGATTCATTGTTGAAATATGCCTAAAATGTTTAAACTTACTTCCTTGCACCAGAAACAGTAATTTCTTAAGAATAAAACAGTGCTCTTACTATTGCATGTGCGGCCTTCAAGGTTTTAATTTGGCCATAACAAGAAGTGATGATTTGAGTGAGAAAATGCCTGACAATTAGGGCGAGGCGGACCTTAGCTCGTGGCTCCAAGGGAGCCAGTGGGTTCCTGGGGTCACCTGCACGTCAAGGACAATGCAAGGGCCACACCGCTGCCACCGGCCGTGACCACGCAGCAGGCGGGACAGGGGGGAATTAAACACTCCTCAAGGAGCTACTGCTGCCGATGTGCTCACAGATAACGTGACACACGCTCTTGCAATCTACTTCCTCTCCAGAACAGGCAGAGCCTGGAGGAAGACTATGGTGAACATAAGATTAGTCACTATATGATTTCTCAACTGTGTGGTTTTTTTTTTTTTTTTTTTTAATCTTGATCATTGAAAACAAATGGATAACGAGCTGAATTCAGCCGAGTGATTAGAAAAGCATGACCAATTTTACATGTAGGCAAAAAGAAAAGAAAAAATCTTAATAGCAAAGACCTGTTGTGATTACACTATTTCATTCTATGTTTGATGAAATAACAGACCCAGAAAGCATTTTGTGAGATCAGCTCTGTTTCAGAAGCGAGTCAAAATTAAACTGATTGTGTAAATCTCAGAAGAGCAGGAAAAAGCATTAAATATGAGACCTCATTGAACGTCCCTTTCCTGGACGCATATCACAAGGAAGTTGAAACAAGTCCACCCTTTTGATTTGATAAAATTACATATTAATTTTATCAAATCAATTATGTTAATGCTATAGTTAAAATATATTGAAGATAGTACAAGATTGATTTTTGCAAAATGAGAACATTAAAAATATTTTTAATCTATTATAATTCTTCTACTATAGGACCAAATGATAAGCAGATCCCAACTCCCAAAATGTGTTTTATCATTTACCTTTAAAAAAGTTAGCAGCAAACCCTGCTTTATTAACTGTTCCATCAGAAACAAACTTCATCCACAGGGTATTAGAGGTAGATCTAATGTCTTCAGGCTTGTCATAGCCACAAAAGTGCCCAATCAAAGGACTGTTTTCATTTGTTCCATCTCGAATTTCCAAGTAGTCATATGCACAGTTGTCATGTCTTTCAATCTGTTTAAAAAAAGAAGTATTTTGAAGTGTTTTGTTTAAACTTGACCATTCATTAATTTCGAATATCAGTTAGYTGACAAACAGAACAGAAATTTTTGGAAGTTCTCCTCTGTTCAGGGGCGGTACACCTGAAGGGTGGGAAAAAAAAAAAGGATGTATCGCTGGACTGATTTTAATCACACTTGTATTTTTAGGAGAGAAAAGCTTTCTGAGATGCTTACACATGATATTAGAGTAACTGGAAGAAAGCAACTGCAAAATACAAGCTCAATTCTAAACTTCCCAATATTCTACCTGAATTCAGAAAAGGAATTCAAGTCCTTTTTTCTCAAATACAGCCTAGCATACAAGATTAAGGTTCACCAACAAATCGGGTTAGAAATATTAATCGGTTTTAAAATAATTAAAAAGCTTAAATTTGATTGTATGCACAAGATTTTTAGACAGCATTAACTTGTATTGTTTCAGACAATGATTAATTCTATTTATTTTTCTTTTTTTTTTTATTTCAGTAGAGGGGAAAAGTTTGCATCTATCACTGATGCTGCAGGGTAACTATAAATACTAGCAGTGCATTAAGAATTTGGGGCATCTGAGAAGTTAGAGATGATCCAAATGATCCAAACCTATTTCTAAAATTATCATCTGTTAAGCAGCGACCAGAAGATGAAAAGGGATGTTATCTTTTCTCTCCCACAGCTGACATGGCAGGTTTCTTTGCAAGATTCCMGATTTCAGGTGTCTTCTGCCTTTCTGGGTCAACGAGTGAATCTTTGCATATTGTCAGAACAACTTACTGAAAGCAGAACAACTGAAAACCTGCATCTCATCTAAATGTGCTCCTAGACGACAGCCAAGCACAGATGAGCACATGCACACATTTCTAATTGTGCTAGCAAGTCTTATGCCATCTTTCTAAGAGCATTTGAAGTGGCAGTTGGAGCAGGAATTTTAAAAAAGGAGAGAGCACAGCAG
Source organism: Nothoprocta perdicaria (assembly GCF_003342845.1). Classification (NCBI taxonomy): domain Eukaryota; kingdom Metazoa; phylum Chordata; class Aves; order Tinamiformes; family Tinamidae; genus Nothoprocta; species Nothoprocta perdicaria. The sequence goes on from NW_020455521.1 coordinate 571,069, forward strand.
TCCGATGATGATCCTATCCAGGCCCCAGATACAATTATGTAATTATGTCTGATTTTACAGAGAGAGAATCTTTCCCAACAGAATTAAAAACCTTTTTATTTACATCATTTTAGTGCAAAATTATTTCATGTTCCTTAAGTAACATGGCATTTTCTCTATAAAAGAATCAACCAAACCCAAGCATGCAAAATAAATCCTTTACGAAAACTGTTTTCACGTGGCTGAATCATGGAGTAGGTTTGATTTCGTGATGGGCGAAAGGGTTTCAGAAGGCTCAAATTCAGTATGACACACCTTAATTGTGTTAAAATAAAATGTCAAAATCAGACCCAACCCCATAAAACTCACATCTTGTCCCTGAACAGAACTTTTCTTGTACAGAAACTGCACAGTTAGTGCCATGGGCTGCTGACACTGTGCCCTGCTTGTGTATTATGACCAAGACTAAGCTCAGCAGCCACTACAGACTAAGCAGCTTTTATTTAGCAYGTTAGGATTTCTGCTTCTTTTATGTAAGAGGGAAAACTTGGGGGAAGGGCTGTTAGAATTTGTTTCATTTTAATGCCAACAAAACATGACAGTCAAATTCTTTCTGTTTTCTCTCCATCTTTCCTATTCTTCAAGTACTTCTATACACAGTTTTATCTGTACAGATAAATGGCACTATTTGCCATATCTGACAAATTATTTATTTATCTGTACAGATAAATGGCTCTAGTCCAGGGCTAGGGAAATGAACAAGACAAGACAGGGGATGCAAGCCACCTATTACTGACTTCATCAGCAGTTGCACGTTTTGGCACCTGTGRTCAGGCACGTATCCACCTGAGCACTGATAAATCCTGGGCACTCTGGCACTGCTACCAGATTTTCTTTAACCTAAGGAGTAAATTTTAAATATGTAACATTGCATTTTGATCTGAAGGGAACCAACCTACTCTTGTTATCTCAGTAGAGACAGCACTGCACTCAAAGAARGGAGCTGATCCAACAACCAGCAGCAGCAATGAAGGAATTGTGTATTTGCCTAGTGCAAGTTAGTGGACATTTCCCAACTCAAAATTTTAAATTTTACATTTGTTTTTTCAATTCTTCTCAGGTTCAATAGGTCACTGTGGAAGCTATTACTTTTTAAAGGTTAACTGCAGCTCTAAGAGGCACATAATCCAATTCCCATTGAAATGAAATGCTAGCTCCTTTTCCAAGAACCATCATTTATTTCTCCAGAAGACAGATAAGAATCTATTTTGGATGATGGTAACTTGCTAAACTTTCAAAGACTTTAAAAATAAACCAACTTAGGAAGTGCTATTGATTTTCAATAAAACAATTGTCCTGGAGAGCAGGGGAGGTGCC
>NW_020455521.1:573754-578733 GCF_003342845.1 Nothoprocta perdicaria
CCTTCCAACCTTAAATATTCTGTGAATTCTGTGAATTCCAAAAGGTGACCATGGTGTGTAGTACTACTCTGCATGATGCCATGATCATCAACTTGATTATGTTGAGAGATCAACAGATTCAATAACAATGAATTTAAAATGTRTTTTGCTTGTCTGAACCTCGGATTTTAGGATGGGATGGTATTGTCATCTGGGAACAGTGCCATATAATAATCTATTACAYGTGCAGGAAGCCTTAAAGCGTTTGTCTAGAAGAAATAAAAAGGTAGGAAGCCCACTCCTCCAGGACTTGGAATCAATGAGTCAAGTCTGCGCTTTGCTAGATTTATTTTGGTACGGGAAATGCAGGAACACTGCAATTACACTGTTCACGAGGCTGTTAATTACTGGACACAATATCCATACTCATGCAGGCCAAGCACCCTTGCCAACATTCATTTTTCACAAGAATATTAMATTTCTTTGCATATAGTTCCAGGTATGAAAATACAAAAATATATAATAGATTTTTAACTAAAACATATTTGGTTAAAAAATTCCAGACTACTTTCATTTAGTAGCAGTCCCTAACACAAAAGGTATGTGCATGCATGGATGTCTAGGAGAAGAAGGAGGTCTGAGGAACAACCCAAGGAGCGATCACATTTCAGAAGAAAGCTTCAAAAGACATTTTGCCATTGTTCATTCCTTTGTCAATGCAGTCAAATCCCAGTTTGCTTTACAGACTAGTCATAAAAAGTGGAAAATGTGCCTAGTGGAATCTCTAACATTAGTCCTGCAGATGATCAGATAAATATAAAATCCTTATATAAAATAAATAAATGAACAGGGCTACTCAAATGAGGAAGATGAGAGTGGCTCTACATATCTCCTGTACGGTCTACACACCCTCTGACCTGGTTGGTGAGGCTAGCTGCTTACTAAAGAAAATAAACAAAAAAAGACACCAAAGACCAAAGTTTTTTCCCATCATTTAAGAATTAAAAGAGACGATTAACAAAAATATATCAAAAATATAGAGTTACCAGTCACAACATTATTTCTGCTGTCATCTGGATTCTGTAAAGTATAGTTCTCCATCAGGCAGTCAAGTAAGAAAGGGCAATCCTACCCTCAGTGGAAAAAGCATTGCCCACAGGAGGCAAAACAAGATGACTCAGACTCAGTTTGAAATTCKCAGCTGTTCTGATGCTTTCATTTCAGAGTGGAGGTTATTTACACAGTTATTTTTTCTAGCATTACATATGGATAATGATAATTCTTCTTACTTAAATGTACCTTTCAGATGACGGAGAAGTAATTTTCTCACAAACATACTGCAGTAACTTTGGCCTGACATTTACAATTTTTGATCTAAGCTGGCATGAAAAACTGTGATTTTTAAACAAGTTTTTGCTTTRTTGGGCAATGCACCAAGGATTCAGTTCAGAAAGGGACATAGTACCAAAACGGAGCACTGGGAACACCTATATTGAGCCACTTGGACTTGAGAGGGAAATTGGACCCTATGGTAGGTAAATGTCTAGGCAGGGCACTCGAGAACAATTTCCAAAACAACTCTCATTCACAAYAGGGAGCCACAGGGATTAGTTAACAAGAAACACTGAGAAGATGGATGCAAGAGAAGCCTTGTGCTCTTCTGAGGCCCAGAAAAGCACATCATACCATCCTCAATATCCTCAGTACCTCTTACCACAGCTCAGCCTCTCCCTGGAAAAGTCTTTGACTTTCCAGTCCCTGCCATTAGTGGATCTTTTCCCCTTAAAACACATCTAGCAGAGAAGCTAATTCCCCCTTCTTTATACTTGAGACTACTACTACTCAATCATCATATTCCTTCTTCAATTTTCTCTTGCTTCTTGGGAGATGTTGGTCCACACATTTCACTTCTAGAGACTGCCCTACTAYTAAACAGTCTGTGGGAAGAACTGCAGCACATTTCTTCTTCTTCTAGCCTTAACCATTATTAACTTAATTTATGCTCTCATTTCATGATCCAATGCCTGCAACTCTTTCTGCTGCTGAGGTATAAAGGTACCACTTTCATACTTGCAAAAAGCCTGTAATTTTGTGATTAAAGTCCYAAAAGGTAAGATATGGGAGTCTGATTTGTCTGAGGTCAAGGTGAAACTGAACCTGTTTCTGAACATACCATGAACCACTGAACATACCGTGTAGGTACCCCAATATGGAGCATTTGCATGGAGCACATCTATTTTGGCAGGTCTCTCTTGCAGGGGACATACACAGAGGGATAATACTGTTTTTTTGGGGGCAACACCAAACTATTCTGAGCAACAACTACAGATACAAAAACTTCTTATCTAGCCAGTAAGTTATATCAAGTGAGGAAAAAGACTGTCCATTTTCAATACTGTTTGAAGTGGTGTTAACATCCTATTTTAAGCAACCTTGAGCCAAGACAAGCAAAAAGCGTCTCCAATCACAGAAACTAGATTTTCTCTGGTCTAATGAGGACATTAATTCAGAATAAGAAAAAGTTAACTTGAAGTAGAATCTCTGATATTATAAAAATCTTCAGTGTTTATATTTTTAACTGTTGATAAGGTATCAAATATTTGTTATCTCGTGGCTCAGAACTTTCCATGATATTAAAAAGGTACCATTCACCTGAAGTCTGCCTACAAGACTAAAATTACCGATATATATTTGTGATACCTGTCATTAGCATACCTAAATTTTCTAARYTTAGAAAATTTAKRTWAAAAATTATATACACTGCTCTTAATGTCATTACTACTGGAACATAATCAAAGCAATTAAACTCTAGATATATTACTAAATTTATACAGGAACAAGTCAATTTATACTGTTGGTAAAAGAAGACATAGGAAATGCACTTTTTTTTTGTTATACAATAGTTTACCATTCTTTAACAATGTTTATATGGAAACGTATGTTAGAGATAATCAAATATGACTCAGAGTTTTTTTTCCCTCTTTAAATATAGGTTTGTGGTCTGAATTTAAATAGCCTCTTTTCTTCTCTTCCATAACAGAAGCCAAAAAACAATGGTTCCTTTCTGGATAGACTCTGTGTTTTAGCACTGAAGTACAACAAGTCTATTATTAGTACTAAGAGTCCCAAAGCAGCCTTGCTGAACTGGATTGTGTATTTGTTAAACTACTGTCAGCACTTCAGAAGCTTTCAAATCAAAAAGCACATATGATATAAAAAAACTTTTAATCTTCTTGAAAAAATCTGCAAAAAGGAAGACCTCAGAGGCACTAAACTTCAATTCTAGAAGTTGTTTTTCCCACAAAATATTCTTAAATTATTTCATAGGTTTAATGAGAATACCCTTAAATGTTACTGTCACATCTACTAGATGGTTTTCTAGTATGAGTTAAAAAGTTTTACCTCAAATGCTTGAAAGGTTAATCCGACATTGTAGTTTTCTGACACTGTTATTTTCCATACACATTCTTTCATTGGCCTGTAGTCATCAGGATAATTGGGAGACTGAATTTGGCCTTCATTTTTGTGGATTTCACCTCCACAGATAGCTGATAGAAGCATAAAATAAAAAGTATATTATCAACAATGACATTTTTCCACTCCCATGTCAAAACCAACATYTTTATGCCCCATAAAAAACAATCAATCAAACAAAAACTAAAGAAAAAAACAATAAGAAATAAACCCAGTGAGTGGTTTACTCTGGAAAGGATTTAAAGCCTGCCAAACACAAAATGTTGAAATCAAAGTGTATTTAAATCACTACATACTTTTCAGTTTACAGTCATAATTCATTCTTTCTTACAGCTCTAAATATATATATTTTTTAATGTTCAGGAAGACTTTGGTATCACTGATAATCCAGATCTATACTTTTTTTTCAGAGTAAATTTAAAAGGTCAAAATTATAAGATTTTATTTTTGTTCATTTTTTAAATATATGTTGTACATATTCCTAATTAAAATTTACTAACTTTTAGAAAGATAATTGAGAATAATAATTGAGAAAGTTCATCTTTTTACCTACAGCTTATCAACTTAAGCTTAACCTGAATTTGCAGAAACAACAAATGTACATGCACATTTAGGTTAATCAAATGACAGACAAGAAATACTTATGAACTTAAGAACAACACGGAATCTCTGGAAAGAAGATCACCTAAAACCTGACCACACAAAAATGGCAACAAGACATATTTAGTGAATTTATGCCTTCAACCAACTCTTTTAGTAATAAAATAACAATTTCACATCAAGTTAATCCTGTCTTCTTTTAAAAATATTGAAAGGTAACAGGCTAACATTTTCTTTCCCCAGAATGAAGTCATTTCTAATGTTTGAAGAGACTTACCTTCATAAATTGCTGCAAATCCTTTTCCAACCCAATTGCTGCTGCTGCGGAACTCAATCCACATCCGGCTGTCTGTAGAGGCGAGGACTTCTGGCAGYTTGTCACCACAAAACCTGCCTAAAAACATGCAACCAGTAACTGCATTTTCCGTCGCCTCTGCACCCAAATGCCACTAACATTTATACATGTGTTTAAYGTTACAAATAGGAGCAGCGTAACCAACTCAGTGACGTTATTCACATGCTTAGAGTTAAGCACACATGTTTCTGCCGATCAGGGCCTGCTGATTTTATTACACAAAGATTTTATTATAAAGCTTTCAGTATTTTTTTTTCCCACTGCTGTCAAGCTCCAAGTATAAAACCTTAGCAGAATCAGGGGAAAAAGCAGGTTGTTATGGATTGCTTCTATCCATACATATCCAGGGTCTTTAAGGAGTAAAGTGAGCACAAATCTTAGAGAAAGTAATGTAGGTCACAACAACACTGTCCAGCATGTCTCTAGACACCAAAGCGATTTAAAAACTAACATCCAAATAACACTAGACTACATAATCTTCTTAAATTCATCCTACATGGATAAAATTTCTGTTTGTCTAGGCATGAGAGAGGGAAAGGGAGAAAAGGATAGTTACTGTCAGGGAGGGAGG
>NW_020455521.1:578908-667684 GCF_003342845.1 Nothoprocta perdicaria
AGGAAGGAAGGAACTCCAAACCTATCCCTCTGTATCCACTTCCCATTGTTTGTTGTTGTTGATTTTTAATTGCAGTAGTGAAAATGCTAACAAATAGTTTTAGCCTTCATTCTAAAAAATAAACAAACGAAAAACTAACCAAGTTGGAGCGTCTCCTGTTTCCTGTCGTCTGAAATACCCAGTTTCAATCACAGCAGATCACAGAATGACAAGCAGCTCCTGGATTAGACTAATGCTATTCATTTTGAGCCCATAGAGCTAAAAGTCCCAATTTTGAGGAAGGGAAAAGTTAATCATCTTTAGCATTGTTTAAACAAAAATTTTGKTTTTTTGAGGACGTATTCACCCAAAAAAGACGTACAGTCTGTAAGTTACAGGTGGTAGTGTACACAGACATCACTTGCAGAATATGGGATGCACTTATGCAAACTTTTTTTACAAACACACAAAAAACATATACAGAAATATTTTTAAAAATTATATCTGTGGGTGTCTTATCCTTTAGAATAATTCTTCTGGACTTTATTAGCTTGATTATTAAAATCCAAAAATGTAGCACTTGAGACTTTAGCTTAAAAACAACTATGAAAAAGTCAGTGTTATTTTAGTGTACATAGCTCACAAATTGTAGCTAGAATTAACCAATGACCTTTTTTTCCTTCAATAATAAAGTATAAAGCAGGTGCAGAAACAGTACACTAAGGTCTAATAACAGTGATATGATGACATCTGAAATCTCCTCATCTAGGCCCTGAATAAAGAATGGCTGCAGTTTTCTATATGATTTACCACACTAAAATTTATTTCACTATTGCTATCCACATCTTCATATAAAGCATAAAGGCTTTCCTCTTCTCTCACAATTAAATAAGTATAGAAAGAAAACTAGTAAGCTCTAGAGTGGGTGCTCTCACTCCCTGGGCATCATGTCATACATTCTACAAATTTCTTCATATAGATTTGTCTGTATATTATGTTCACATTTCTATGAAAAATACGGTGGCAATTTCCTATTTTAATACTCATAAGGGAAAAAAAAGTTGAACGTTTAGTAGTTTCCATCTTTCCCTACATAAAGTTGAATACCAGTTGGTTGAAATGAAATTAAGTCCTATTTATGTGAGGCTATTTAAGGTTTTCTCCTAACTTTGTTCTGTTGCATCTTGTGTATCTTTGAACTGTATGAGTATGGTAAGAAGGGAAGGTGCAGCATTCAACAGTTGCATACCAAGAAGAGGTGATTTTCTCCAGTAGCCATCTCTTACTTCGATATAGTCGTACCAACAGAGACTGCTCTTGTAAAGGTCCATCGTGGTGAAGTTTAAAACAATCTGCAAAGAGAAGAGAACAGCATGCTACCTAATTAAATCACCTGCGATGAGCGCTAGAAAATTACCCCAACAACATGCTGCAGAACCAAAAGTGGCCACCTATAAAAGGCCTTAAATGCTTGATTAAATACTCTACAACTATTCTTACAACACGGAAAAAGCTGTATTGCATCGGAATGTTAAAAGTACTTATTTAACCTTACATACTTGAGGAAGCTTTAAGCTGGACAATGTAATTTTAACTGCTTACAGGGCAGTTAATTGAAAAATACTTACATGGGAAGGATGATAATAGTAAAATAATTATCTAATATATTTAAGCATGGTATTCAGTAATTCTCCTGTCAATTTCTCTTCCGTCCCATTCTGTAACCATCAACCACTGACAGCTATACATTTTTTTTTTTTTTGCTTATTTGTTTTGGTTTGTGTTTCTCTATTACTGCTGTAGGATATTTTACTTTCAGACAAGTAATACAGTGACAATATATACGGACAGTGATGCTGAAAGGAACTCCATTAAAAAGGCACTCCACAGTCCCTTTCCATGCAGAAGCTTAATGTAAGAAAGCAAGTTTTTAATATAGAAATCCCAGTTCTGGGYGTTTCTTGAAGTTTTGAACTTAGATTCCCAGTTTTACTGAGTGCATTGATAAATAGACATATTTTCAATACATAACATTAGGACTTCTGTAGACTATTACATAACACCACTTTATTTTAGAAATACCAATAATAAACTGCCATAAACTTTTTCTCACATAGGACAAGGACTGAGCTTAGATCAGKTGGATCCCAACAGGCTTGGAAAGTCTTAGCATTATGCTCTGCAGTTTGAGGGATGAGTCAAAATAAGAAGATTAATTCACATTTTGTATTATAAAATAATTTCCATTTCAYATCCTTTCAATGGATTTAAGCATATTTGGAAAGAGAAAGCATCTTCCTCCAAATCAGTTCCTAAATTTTTTCCTAAATTTTGAACATGGCCTAAATTTTGAACATGGTGTGGTTTGTTTGTTTGTTTGTTTTTGTTTTTTTTCTTCTTCTACTTAAGCTTTTGTCTTAGGAACTCACCCTCTGAAGCAACTGAGGGCCAGTTAGAAGGATAGGAATTTATCCAGTTGCAACAAGAAATTAAAAGATCAAAGCAATGGGCCAGTCAGATGGGATTCATTTACTTTCATGYCTTCTGGCACCATATTTCTCTCTGAAGAAAACATAGTAACATACTATCAAACCAGAAAGGCAGAATTTTTTCAGGCTACTCTGTTTAAAAGATAAAAGTAGCTATAGAGGAACTTAATTTAAACATAAAGATCAGTGGTTTGGCCATCTATGTGTGGACAATGCAGTGTCACCCCAAGGCTCTTTCCCAAAAACGTGTAAAATGGAGACAACCCTTTGTAACTAAAAACTAAATGTCTTAACATTAGGCTAGCAAAGCATTAGTTGTTGTTTTCACTTACTTTTCTCAGAAGAAATGCATGTTAGTGCATACATACAAGCAGCTATTCTCAAACATCTTTTTGATAAGTAAAAATGAGAAATTAGTTTATTTAATCTTAAAATCATTCTCATCTACTCCTGTTGCTAAGTGCTGACAAGCCATTGATGTTTATGTGAAAAATCCAGCTCATCGATAATTCTATCAGTTTTCTCCTTTACTTCTCAAAGTAGAGAACTTTCTCTACTTTTACTTCTCAAAGAAAACAGAAAACATCTGTAAGGTACCCTATAAAGCCCAACAGGCAGCAGTCCTTTACAGTAAGGCACATTATGCTGGCAGCCACATCCTTGTGGGATGAAGGTATGGGACAGGAAGCACACCAAGGACTGTCAGGACGGTACTAAATAAAAGGTTACCTGTTCTAATGCTCGAGTTAGGCCAAATATTTAAACCCACAAGCTGCTACTGCATTCAAGAAAACAGCAAAAGGGTTGCTCAGACTGCAGTCTATCTCTAGCACTATGTTCTCTGTGGAAGCACCTTTGGAAGCAAGCAGTTCTGGAACACTTGCACTTTGGGAGATACAGATCATCTCTCCAGCTTYGGGCCTCTTCCTATGATTATTTTAGGGCCACAACAGGAGGCAATAATTTAATCTCAGATCCATATGCAAGAAACATACRTTTTTATGTTTCATGCTTTGGAAATTCCACAATATTTAGGTAACATCTACTCATGTCCAATAACTGGTACTCTGAAAAATTAAGTCCTGCAATGACGAATAGTCAACAAATTATATTGCATGCTTCCCTTCTGAGCTCAAAGAACAAAATGGACTAATCTGAAATTAGACACAATGCTGTGGTAATCCCTTCTCTTTCTTGCAGTAGAAAATATATGAGAAATAAATAGATTTCTTTTTCAAAATGCACATGCTTTTGTATAATTTACAGCTAATATTTATATTATCTTAAGCTATTTTTCAACATGCATATTAGAGGTCTCTTTCCAGCCTAGCCACAAGTTTCCCATTTCTTTTAAGACTCAGCTGAAACATCAGAATCTTCTGTTTTATGTTTGGAAAGCTGCCTTTTTCAAAATCCTAGTCACCACAATAGAGTTGGAAAAAGCTGGTTGTACTTCAGTGTGATCTTGTCATTGCCCCAAAGTGCTGATATCTAAATGGAAGTCATTAAAATTTAACAAGTCTCCTCCATGGCCCCTGCCTTTGAAACTATATGAAATAACCTTCACAGCTTTCTTCTGACTCTGGTGTGCCAAGATATTTGATGATACAGCAGTTCCTTGACTTTGACTGGAATTCATGAGCTGGCTGCACAAAGACAAGATCCACCCCCTATCACAGCATGATTTCTGCTSAGGAACCCAGCAAGAACAAATATATTTAAGACTCTTTTGCAATTTGGCAACGTATTAAATAGAGCTATAGACCAGGCAGAGCAAGAGTTCAAGGGGACGGGATGGCTGAAAGGCTTCCTACGAAAAACAATCAATGGGTGTTTGTCAGCACAATTAGGAAATTATTGWTCACCCAGATTCAGTTGTGCCACTGCAGCAGAGAAAATAAACTGTATCTCCCACTGCCTAGGATAAGAATGCACAAAATGCATAGCAAAGCTCAGGCAATACTAACTACATTTTCCCTAAGTTACTTTTTTCCCCTTATATCAACCAAGCCTTCATCTGTCCTATTTAAGCATTCATGTAAAAAAGTTATGAAAAAAAGAGAAAATAATGTAACCTATTCAAAAGGCAAAATGAAAAAAAAAAAAAACCACTGGCACATTTGCAACTCCTTGTGCCAGCAAAACTCCCCACACATCAGGAGGAGGGATCTGCCCTGGCAGAGGGCATACAGTGCTACTGACACCAGCCCCCTATTTCTCTGTATAGATACACTGTGTACAGCTATTTACCATCTGGTCYTAAATCTGCAGTGAAAGTAAAAGGTGAATGAACTGCCTTGTTTGAGCAGCAAGGATGCACATATTTTAGGCAATTTATGATCCCTATCAATAAATGATGGCTGCAGCCACTATGTGCTGCTGCAGTCCTGGCCTTCACTGCATTTCCTCCCGAAGTTCACAAGTGTCTGTACTTGCAAAAAGTACCTTGGATAGAATAAAAGCCCTTCAAATTTTGCTCACACAGTATCACGTGAGATCTTCACAAGAAGCAAGACCTAGACAATCTGGACTGATGCCTGTTCAGTATATTTTTTTGGAGCTAAAATGTTCACTGAAGTTTCAGAACACAACATGATGTACTTGTACATACTAACCCCACATGACATTTCTGAGATCTACCAGTATCCAAACAGCCAACAAATGACTAAAAAAAGAGTAAAATTAAAACCATCTTGACTGTCCCTTTATGAAGTGGATATGTTATCGTCATTCACTGAGCGAACTTGGAATCAGGCATAATATCTGTGTATAATGTATAGGGTACATGCATCTGTTAACACTTAGACCTTATTCCTGCTGTCTCCTGTTCACATCAAGCAGCTGCTGCAAATAGGATACTCTGTCTCAAGTAGGACAATATCCCGTGGATATAGTATTTATATTTAATCATTTCTTTCTGAATTCTGAGGAGACAGAGGAGGTCAGAACAGTCCCCTACAGAAATCACATAACAAGTCACATTAAATTTAGAAAAATGTGTCCAGTCTTTCTCCCAATATTTTGAATGGTAGAATGGGAGTTGATTTTCTTAAATTATTGACTTCAGGGCAGGACTTTTTCCCTAAGCTTCTGTACAGTGCCCTGTACAATTGGGCTCCAGGGGTGGTTACCATCTCAGGACATTACAACAGGATTATAAATACATTATAGCGAGACTAAAGCCAACAGATACTCCTACAGAAACTATGCTATGAATTATTAAACACAATAATTTTACAGTTTTAATAGCAATATTGTTCTCAAAAACCTATTAACAATCATACATGAGTGCTACACTTCCATTTTAACTTAGACATAGACAGAAATTTAAACCATTTTTGTYGTTATCATAGCACTATCTAAGAAGCAAAACAGGCAGTGGGGATACAATTACCTAACTAGGTTAATTTGCCTCTTTTGTGCAAACCTCCTTTTACTCATCTGTTTTCATTTGCTRTTGCCTGCCAACCTGCAAGAGCCACGCACATCCTCTGAGCACCAAGTATGTTTATTTTTCCTCCTGTTTCTTGCTCCTGCCAACAGGAGGGCCAGCACTCTCCAAAGGACTCTGCTTTTATCCCTAACGGTGGCAACTGCTCTTACAGCTCCTCAAGAGCTATTAGCATATCCCAAACAAATATTCTTAGTGTCTACCAGGCCCCTGAACTGAAAGAAACAAGGAATAAACAGTGATCAAGAGAAAACCAAGTCCAATATAGACAGAGAAAACACTGACAAAATTAACAGAAATAAATGTCTGTTGGCAAGTGCTGAGTTTTCTTCTTTGGACTCTATGATGTTGAGGGTGGTGTGAGGTTCTCCATTTCAGTCTTTAAGCTCTTTTTTATTTTGACTGCTTAATGTTGCCCACTGCTGCTTGTAAAGAAATTATTTTTCCTTCATATTTTGTGTCAAGTGATAGCTGCATCCATCCTTATTTACTTTGAGRTAGGTTAATATTTGAACCTAATTTAAATAGGTATTTTAAATAGTAATTTAAAACAAGGCACTGCCCAAAGAACACTTAAAACGATGCTCTCTTTTCCCTACTGTGTACTGTGTTAGTCAATACAATCTTATTGAGCATATTAAGAATTTCTCTCTGCAGACCACATGTCCCAGCTCAGTTACTGAGCTTCAGGCCCCTCCTGCAGAGACTGTCCAGGTAAAGGGGGATCTTACACCTTTTTGCTGACCTGCCAGCTGAACTGGATTCCACTTCAAAGGCATTTCATGATACGAACATGTAACAGATGGAAATAATGCCTTCTTTTCACCTGGACAGCCACCAATGGTCAAGATATTGAGGTTCAAATACCAGAGGCCAATGTCAAGTCAATGACACAAAGTTCACAGTGTCATTCAAGAGACTGTTTTCTGGCAAATATCATTTTAAATTACTACTGAAGCTTTAAAAACAAAGTTAAATGAAAAGCCAAATGAAAACATATTTTAMAAGTACTATCTATGATTATCTGAGAGAATGTTAAAAATACCTTTTCCCCTGGGGTCACGGAGATTCGCCATATGCAGTGTGTGTAGGAAGGGTAACCGTTTGGAAATCCTGGAGAGGAAAAGTTGCCCGTAGATTCCTGCAGTGTTTCTCCACAGGCTGAAAGAAACAAAATACAGTAAAAATATAAAATTGAATGTGCCTAAATAGAGAAAAATGCCTCTTTCCAATGTCTATTTAGAATGCCCTTAACTCACTGCAGATGCAGAATGAAAAACAGACTAGCTTTTTATGATTTATTCAAAATAATGAGTTTAAGCCAGTATGACATTCATTCCGTTTTACACAGGATGTTTTTATTACATGAACAGTTTCACTTGTGTGCTATCTGCTGACATAACCAGAATTACAGCAGTCTTAAAAATGTCATTGCTGTCAATCAGTTGGAAAATTATACACACAATTTTATTTTGGAGGAAAAGGAAAAAAAAAGATAAGGTCACACCCCTAGTTACAGCCTGTAAGAACTGAAACAAAACCAAAACAAAAACTAGCACAGAATGATTGGCACAGCACCATAATTTTGTCAGCAGGTTCCTTTAATATAGCACATTGCACACATAAGGAACTGATCTGACCCAGTGTCACCCATTTATATTGGTATAGAAACTTAAATCCTATATTCAACAGAACCTCATTCAACTGTGATTTGTAGAGATATCAGTAGTAAAGCAAAGTAAATGTAAAGTCTAAAATACCAAATGGTTTGGTATTCTTTATTACTGAAGCTTTTATTACCCATATCTCACCTGTCAGTCATGCTACTAGCTGCTGGCTGACTGATTAATAATAATTCACACTAAATACAACATTGGAAGCTCCTGCTATTCTTCACCATTAAAGCAGATTCTAGAAGGGTGTTGCACCTCAGACAGTCATCTTTTTGACCTTCAATCAAATGGTTCCACCTGCTGATTTTGCAGGTGTGATATGAGAGATTTGAATTTGAGAATATTATTCTTTGAGTGACAGTGTAATCAGATCTGCAGTACTTTCAAATTACAGAGCTACCACTGCCAGCAGGTGAACCATTGTATCCTCAAAATCTCAATGAATTATAAATGACCTGGAAAATCTTTAAACAAAAGGAGACAAAGGAAGAGACTGTTTATGACAAAAGATAGACAATACAGCTGTAAAGGCTGTCTTGTTAAAATAAGTCTAATATGTAATATGACAGCTATATGGTAATATCAGGCATGAGCTGTGTTCCAGGCATTAGAAATGATCTCTAACATTGAAACGGTTATTGTGGTGAAGAGAGAGGGGAGCATCCCAAAAAATTTTCACAGCCAAAGTAACAGGTCACTCTGTCCTTTAGAAATGAAACAACAGAAAACCCTTTTTCTTCCTTTATTAAAAAGCTATATTTAAAAAAATGTAGGCAATCACAGCAATGACACATACACAAAAGCTGTTCAGTGCTAAATAATTGTTTCTGTACAAACCACTTTCAGTGAAAACGCTATATCCATAGCTAACCATGATTTATTCTAAACCCAGCAATGAATAAAACTTCAATAGACTGCAGAGTACTACAGTGGATTCCCCCGGTCAGCCCCCAGGGCTGACTATCAAGCTCTACCATAGTTTACAACACAGATGTAAGTAAAGAATCCAAAGGAAGCCCAAGAGTAGAATACTACTCTACAGGGGTAGAGTAAGGAAAAACCAGAAGAGGAGAAACTTTGCCGGCATTGTCTGAAGAATTTAGGAKATTCGTGAGCACCCAAGTATGCTGCTCACCAATTTTAGAGACCTCTCTTGCTGTTCTCCAACAGGACAACATTGCATCCATGTAGTCTCACAGGGGGTCGAAATATTGTTCCAGCCTTAGTGCTGCTTCTCTCTGCTCTAAATAACTATATTAGCTACATTTTTGCAACWAAGCTCCCTTCAGCAGATGACAAATGCACATGGCCATGCAATGCTGTCTGCCTCATCTTTCCTGCTCACAAGGCATTTCTTTCAGTRAAATGTCGCTTTGACTCACAAAAATTCATTATATACAGGAACAAAGTCATAAAAAGTGATTTGTGGAAAGCAAACAAACATACAGCTGGGTCATAAGAGAAGTTTGCTCAAATGCAGCCCGGCAAGAAGCAAAAGGGAAGGCAGACTCTCATATAGCTAGCCCTGACTATTAAAACCACAAATCACCCCATCATAGAAGTAGGCTAACAGACAGTTTAAGAGTAATAGCTTTATAGTTTGAAAACATTTGAGCATTTTTCTGTCTTTCATGTAATGCTGGATTATTTTCTCCACAGAGAACGTTCCATGCCGCACATATAGAAGTTGTATGCAGTCACAAATCTGTCGAYAGTAACAAGTACAGAACATTTTCTAGGAATTTAAGAAAAAAGCTATATAGCTCTACAGCATAAAACTGACTACAATTTTAACTGAAAAATACACTAAAGTCTCCCCAGCTCCACCCAAAAGGCAGCAATCTACTGCCTGCTTTACACCATGAGAAGTCCAGACTTCTGAGAAGWCTTTGATTTTAAATCAATTCCTAAATAGAACTATAATGGCAGACCTAAGTTATTTTTAGGAATCACACCAAAAGAAAAGGACCTTTCTTCATCTTGTTATGTAGAATGAAAATCCTTATAATATAACCCGGCTTGAAGATCAAAATATGCTCTCAAATGCCAAAATGAAATCCAAAATCTGGTTCATAGAGGAAGGATCCTCATTTTATCTGCTTTTTTTTCTCTTTACTTAGTGGTATAATAATGTCATTCAGTATTAAAATGTAWCAAATCCCTAACAGTGGCTATGCTTTCCATTGATTTAAAAAAAAATAGAAAAAAATAAAATTGCTATTTATAAAATCCTGGCACTTACTCCACTGATAAGAGATTGGTTCTCCAATCTCTATTTCACYTTATTCAAATTATTTCTTGATCACTGAGCCCCTTTCTGAATAACAATCCAAATAGTCTGAAGAGAAAATGAAATCTGTGAGACAGACTTGCATTAATCAACCATATTCTCCAGGAGCCCTAAGCTCAGATTCATGTTTATGCACCTCAAAAAAATGCAGCAGACTTATTGAACCAATAACTGTCCGCAGGAATCACTAAAATGTAAAACACTAAAGAAATGTGTGCAACACTATAAAAATCTTAATCAAGTGCCCAAAGAAAGGGTGCATTTCTCAAAAATGCTAATTCACTTAAGCTGCTATTTTATGTATTTGAATTGTATTAAATTTAAGGTATAAAATCAACACAAGAGGCAGTRCAATTATTATTATTGCTTGTAACATTCACTGCAAGCATAGCAATCTTTTATTCAAAGTCAGAAATAGAGCACACCTAAAAACAGCACTGCATAAGTAATCTTGTTGCTTGAAATACTACAAAGATCACATGATTGTTTTTAAATAAAATCAAATGCTCAGTTTCTCAATTTTTCACCCTACTAGCTGCTTAAAATTTACTGGATCACAAACCATGTGCAACTGAGAGTTTTTAGATGCTTATTTTTAAGGCTTCATCACATGTTAAGCAATGATGCAGCTCCCACCGAAAAGATTAACTAAAAAGTGGCATGTTAGATAGAATGGTATTTGATATTCATTGCCAAACCTTCAGTCTAATCCTCACAAACTCACTTTTTTACACTGGGAWGGCTCACATACATAAGCACAAAACCCTGCATTTTTTATAGCAAAGTCTGCTGAAATGTAGCATCAAAAAAGGAGAATGATCTGCAAACACTGTGTGTACTTTTTATCTCTCTGAGGTATGCAGTAGTGTCAGTGCTGTAAAAAATAGCTGTTATTTTCACAGTGCACCCTACTGCAGAACAACTGTGGCTTTACAATACAGTGAAACTAACTTTCAACGCGACTTTCATAGCATTGGAAGAAATGATCACTCATTTATATCTTTTTATGAGTTCTATAAAAAGGTTATTTTCTCCAAACAATCATTTTAACATTAGCTCAAGAACATTATATCCTTCTCGGATGACTGAAAGCATATGTTRAGAGTGTTGCCTACACACTCAGCAGCCTAACCTGCCATTATTTTTTTTTCTTAAAATCAATGAGATCACAAGATTCTAACGATGCTGTTTTGATTCTTATAGGCTATTTTTGCTTTCAAAATTTGTCTTTTATGAAAAAAATATACATGTAATTTCTCCATGCTTAAGAAATGGTTGTTTTCTGTACACTCTCGTTAGAAATAATGCTGCCAGCAAGAATGCAATTTTAAAAGTACTTTCTATATCAAAAGAATAGAACAAAAATTGTTCCTAAAGGAATAGCTGTTAAAGAATATATTTTTTCGTGGTTTCTTCTCTGGTAGGCCCAGGAACTCTATACTTGTTCTATACATAAAGAAGGCCAGGATTCTATGTACCTACAGAGCAAAGTTAAAGCACATTTCAGATGTACRTAGTACATCAAATGCATATCAGGTTCTCCAGATCTTCAGTTGATCCCACTGATGCTGATACGAATCTGAAGCAGTTCCATCACCCCKGTCCTGATCCCTCTTTTTAGTCCTACTATATTGATAAGGTAATAAAAAGGAGCCATATTTCTGGTTTAAAATAGTCACTGAGATCTCATAAATTTGTATGAGGAGCAGGAGAGCTGTAAAACCTGTGTGACAGAGAACTGGTGCATCTACCCTTTTATAAGGGCCTTTCTGGCATATTCTGGCTGATATGTAGCACTTTTGAACAGCTTCAGTTCGCACCAAAGGTTAAAATCGGTCTCAGCTATAACTAGAGCAAGGAAATTAAAATAATCTTTTAAGAYTACCACCCTGCTGTCAGCATGTGGAGAAGGACTTGCTCTTGAGGGTAACTCTGGGTTAATCSAGACATGCTTCACCTGTCTCTAGTGCAAGACCATAACTGTACCTCAAAATTAATTTGAAGTAAAATGTTTGCATGCATTTGAAGTTGTATCACGCTATGATTAGGCAGAAGACATTCAATTATCAAATGTAACTGTTATATCCATGTGAATTCTGTAAGACGATCTAGCTAGTTCATCATAAACATCCCTGACAACTTTGTTGTCCTGACTTAAAATTCCTCAGATTTTGAAGAGTCCTGTTCAGGGTCAGTGACAGTAATTGAATTTGCTTCTTCCACACTGCACTCCCCTCAAATTCAAATCAAAATGGACATGAGTGCTGAAGTATATTAAAAACAACTCTTTCATCTAACTAGACAGCTCAAGTTTTACTGCAAATATGCAAACCAAAAACAACATTAAAGATCATGTTTCTTCTAATTGAACAGCTAAGGAAAACAAAGACTTAAATGTCATGAAGTTAAAGGCCCTTTCAAGTAGTTTATCTATTCTTACAGTGCTTTCCATTCCAGAAACATTACCTACAAGATTTTTTTAAATGATTCAGTATTTGAACTGCCTATGTCCATTGGCAATATGGAAGCAGACCACCGAGGAGCTGACTCMGAAAAATTATCTTTTTTCTTGAACAACAAAGTCAAACAGTTGCTACGTGTGTGTTTTTTGATTGTTTGTTTGTGGTGCAATACCTGGACATCTATACAGCTTTCTTGCCTGTGCAATATCTCCTTTACTTAGGCGAGTACGTTGGCCAATGGCAGGTCGTATACCATTATCATCACGGGAAGGGAGAATGGTATCCAGAAACATGCCCCTAAAAAAAATAAAAATAAAAAATAGACCCCAAAAAACCTATCAGTTTTCTGTCATAAAACTGTCCAAGTTTTATGAATGTATAATAACTTTTTTAAAATTAGAATTCACATTTGACTTAAGAAAAAGGGTAAAATGCAGAACTTTAAATACAGAAAACAAATCAATGTAATTTTGCAGGCTGGAGAACTTTACATAGTATTACCCCAAAAGAGTCTTCCTCCGATATATCTGTCAACATATCAACTCTTTTATTTTTATCAGACAACTGCAGCCAAATCTCTTATTATAATTTCGATTACACTAGSAAAAGGCACTGCTGCAGCTCAGTTCTTGCTTCATTGAAAAAAGGATCTAAAAATTTATATAAAAATGAACATTTAAATAATATCATGACATTTTTGATGACAATTTTCTTGTTTCTAGCAAATTTTGAAGGAATATAAAAGCCTGACTTGCATGTGTGAAAGCAGGTTAATCCAACTATATTTGCTAACCCTCTGAATTCATCCAATGTTATTGGACATTCTACGTTTCTATATTGTTTGTAGAAATATTTTAAAAATAAAATATTTTTTTCATGACTTATAACAGATCTAACTATTTTAGCCAAAGCTTCTTTTGAAAAATAAATGTCAACTTGTCCATCTCCATTTGCTTTGCAACAGTACATTATGCATCAACTTATCACATGCAAGTCCAGTAACATTTATTCTAAATTACTATCTGTAATAACCTTTCTCCAAATGTATATTTTTAGTCAAAATTTCTATAATTTGAAGTGTATTTAACATATATTGATAGTTTTCAATTTAATTTTAGAAGRACCCTTCTAAATAAAGTGTTCTAAATAGCATTCTACAGAACCCTTGAAAACCAATAGAAGACCAGTTCATAAATGAATGCAGTTCTATGTTCTAGAAATATTTAATTTTATATTAAATTCTATTATGGCTTRCATTGAAGTCCTTATAGAAATAATTCTTTTTGCAAAAATAATTCACCTTAAGATGTTCCCCTAACTTAAATAGAAAAGTAAACTATAGCAACTTTTACTTTCTAGAGACAAGGCATATTGGTGTTTCAAAAAAGGAATTGCATCAAGTAAAGCATMATTTTTTTTCCACTAATTTTTGGTATAACTTAAAACTGATGCTATTTATATTTCGGAAAATGTGAAACCAATCATGTCTTAAATCTTTTAGCACCATTCTGGTATGTCCTTTAATAAGGGAACAATTTGTAACAGTTTTAATACAGCATGAATAACATTATTATGCGTGACTCGAACTTTATGATGTTTTGTGATTTCTATTGCTTACCCTGGTGAGCAAAGTCTAACAACTAACAGCTGGCAATATTCCACACTGAACCTGACTCATGCTCTCAAGATAAATCAGTGCAAATCAATACGTGATCTCCAGAGATTGCTGGTTGTTCATAAACAGTATAAAGCAGCAACCTCTCATACCCTGGGGCATGATATGCCTACTCGTGGCACTATCAGTTTTTGCCAGCTTGGAAAGTGGTGAGATCAGGGCTCTTCTAAATACGAATAATTCTGTTGTCATTGCTCTAGGAGTCTGGGAGGTTCCAGCTTGTTATGTGACTAACATCTGTGTCATRGGGCTCACTCCTATGCTCTTCCAATGGTGAATTATTTTTGGTAGGATTTAATTTTTCTAATAGTAATGATTTATATTAGAGAGAAAAAGCTTAAATAATAAGTCTTCTAAAAAAGTCTGTCAAGACTTCTGCTGCTTCGTAGTTTATTTCAGTCTCATGCTTTCCACAGAAATTGTATTTTATGTCCATACTTGCTTTACAATGCATGACTTCCATCACCTTATTTACATTTTTGCCTTAAAAACATAAAGTCAGACAGAAGCTAAGCACATCACTTTCCAGACAAACTATTTTTTAAATAGGTTTTTAAATTTAAATTACTCTGGTGATATTTTTATAGCATAATTAGCTGCACTGCAACTTGGTATGAAATATAATAGGTGCACTGTGTGAGGGACTCCTGCTGTTCAGCGTAGGGCTTGCCTAGGGAAGCAGCTGGTTGTACAACTCCCCATATCTTTTCAAAAAGTTTCAGAGCAAGCCATGGGTTGGCTGATAAGGAGCTGAGAATGGTTCAGTTTAAAACAGGACAGAATTAAAACAGCAAAACTCTTTAGTATATGGTTTTGATGAAAGCAACAACCTGCACAAGCAATAGAGAAGAGGCTATGGTTCTAAATGGTTAACTACAGCCCTGTGCAAATGCTGTGTTTRAAGGGCAGACTTTCTTAATAACATAACCTATTCGTAAATCATATTTACTCAAACTTTATGCAAAGTACATTTTTTTCTAAAAGAACAGATCRAATTACACATGAAATGCCTAGTCACTTTTCTCATTCGATTTTTCTAAATTCTGATTTTTGCAGAATATAAAGTATTATGAAATGATATTTCCATATTATCTAGAATTAAAATCTAAAGAGATGAAGTAAAACTTAAAAGGTTACATTGGAACTAAGCACTATAAGGACAAAGTAAGCAGTGTCTTGAAAAAAATGTRCTTAAATTATTCTGTAAGGTCTAACTTAAGCTGTGTTTTGTCTGCTGTAGTAATACTGTGCAGCAAGAGATAATATTTTTAAGATGTCCTGGAGGAGTTAAAATAAAAAGAAAGTATAGCTTTTAGTATTCACAGAGAAGAATAGAATTAAAAGTCAAAAGGTATAACCTGAGACTCCAACCTTGAGAAGGTGTTCCTGGCATAGTGCATAATGCTGTCAAAGTCATATGGTTCCCCAAGGGAGTTCACCTCTCCAGGCTCCATCTTCAAGAAGTTGTACTCCTGACCTATGGGTGATTGATAAGTTAGAGTTGCTGTCATGTCTCTTTTTGTTAAGATCAAAAGCCAAATAGGAAAAAAAAAAATCAAAAAGAAACTAAAATAATCACTCACTGACAATAATAAATCTTAATCATTTGGGAGTAATTGCATGCTTTTATCCACCAGTAGAGCGGAGACATTTTCCAAAACCCACAAACACCGATATTTAGCATTCAGAAAAAAACATTTTTATTCACCAAGTCCATGTGAAGGCCCCATGCCTTACATTATGTCTCACGTAGAATCCACAAAAAGTACAGTCTCCTTCCTTACTCAAGTGGTGGGGGAAATCCATCCCACTGCAAACACTCCAGAAGGCTGTTTAGTGCAGGCTGGATACTATAAGGTCTTTGCTTCAAAGGATACTATCAGAGCCCCCCCTACTCTAACAACTACAGGTAAGACACATATTTAAGAGCCCAACAACCATAATTTAATGAAATAATAGGAGGAATAAAGAAGGATGTTTCATTCATAATTTCAGCCAAAGAAATGCTTTGCCCTAATCTGAGTACTGGAGATTTACTCCAGGTCATACTCACACTGGTATAAAGGAAAAAAAAAAAAAAAAAAAAAAAACCCAACAACAACAACACCCCACATTATCTGCATATAATACAATTAAACAAAAACCAGGTGCATGGGACTCATGACTTCTTAGCCTCATAGGCAGCTAAATGGGTATTTATGCATTACTACTTATCTTATTTCATCTGTTAATCAACTTGAGATTGGTCTCGGTAGCAAGAATGACAGACACAAACAAATGTTCGTTTTAGCTACTGTTATGTAAGGCTTGTTCTTCAAGAAACTCCAGAAAACGAAAGAATACCAAGAAGAAATAGGCAAAGTGTCAGAATCTCTCACCAGGCTGGATGTTTTCTCTAATAATGGTGACATGGTCATCTCGGTCTGGCCGCGTATGTTCATGCCAAAAACCTATCACATGACCCAGTTCATGGACAACTATACCAAATTTATCACAGTTTTTGCCAATAGATATAGCCTGAGGACCATTTCCTCTTCGACCCACATAAGAACAGCACCTGTAATTAAAAACACAAACACAGGTGAAACTTTTCATACATCCCAATATAATTCAGTTCAGGAAATTCAGTTAACACCTGTTGKWKKAMAAMKTTKTMMWMCAACAGCAGAACAATACATCAGACAACATATTCAATCCCACAAACTCTACATCTAGTGTTAGAGCAACTACTTAAAAATTATTATTCATATCTWATGAAAGGCACAAACATAATACTTGACTTTTTTTTAGTTCAAGGCTTCCTACAAGATGCTAGTTATGATCAACAGAAATGTCACAGATAGCCTTGTATTTCAGAACAACAGAGGAACTCGTCTTCACCCAAAGTATCAGTAAAGCTCAAGTCAACTGTGAGGGCCATCTCTTCCCTATATGCAGCACGAATCGTTCCCAGATGGCTGCCTTGCATGTTCAATAGCTGCATTCAGCTGGAATTGCAATAAGTAAACAGAGGCACAGTCTATTTGTGCCATGCTTCTCTTGAAGGTCTTGACATACCTTCACAGACTTGACATCACTCTATTCCGATTTTTGCTTTACTTAGATCTTCGATGTCACCCTACTCATTATTTCTATTTATAAAATTAGAATAGTGCTAGGGCAGATCTTTAAAAGATGCACTGAGCAAAGGCTAGCATAGAGTTGAAAATACCAAAAAAAAAGTATTCAGAATGATATGTAAAATTCTGTGATGTCACTGCACAAACTCTCCTCATTCTGACCTTTTTTTCTGAGTGATATACGATGTTATCAGCAACAACCGTAGTTTTCGTATCAGTAGGCTAAGTTGCTCTACAGATCARTGTACCATTTCTTCTCCCACTCCTATTTTCTTGCAATAGGAACCTTAGTTCCAGAAAGTCAGGTTTCCATGAAAAATAAACAAACTGCCTCAAATAAGACTGCTCTCATATTTCATTCCTGTCGCACTGTGCTTTCACAATTCCAACATCAATTTATGAAACATAGGTGCCTTTTTTATTATTCATATTGTCAGGATTTGAGATGCCTGTTTTTTGGTTAGAAGTCTGCTGATGATGCTAGTAAAGGGGAGAAGGGTAAGTAAAGCAAATCCTAGATAAAGGGAAAACAATTTTAAACTTAATAAGCTGATTCCTGTAACTCCTGCATATCTTAAAAATTTCAAGTCAGCTTTATATTCCCAAGTAAGAGACTACTTTCCTATCTCTCCTCACAATTCTGCAGTCAGGTGGAACACAGTAACACCCTCCACCTCTTTTTTTTTTTTTTTTTTTAATAAGCAGATTTTCTATTGCAACACTTATATAGTAAAATATATTTGGTCCTTAAGGAGGTTGATGCTGGTGTGGAGCATGATCCTATCCATCATCTGCTTCCACAGCAGATTCACAAGAGCAAAGGCAAATTACATTCTACAGATGTCAAGACTTGCTTCTTTCTCCTTTTCAGATTTTCCCTTTCAGAAGTTTTTAAATTGTTTTAGTACTTGGCTGGTGAGTCAGTCTTGGTCGGTCTTTATTAATTTGTCAAATACAGATAGAATTTTAAAATCATCAAATGAGAAGATCAGAGGAATACCACCATGGCAATTTATCTCATAACACCTGTCCTCAGCAAACATCCTCAAAAGGGTACTGCTTTTGCACTGAGAGTTAAAATCAAGGATGGACATGCCCCAAAAGAGATAGTGATGGTTTACAATTATAAGATCACACAATTTACTTTATACAGGATATGTTATTTTAACCGTCTGGAGGGACTGCATCAAAAATTTTGAAACTGCCTTGAAAGCACTGTCAGAAAAATTACTGTTCACATTACAATCATTCCTCATTGTCTCAACTAGTTCTCAAACATTCCTGCCCTCAAAACAAGTTAACATTTCCCTTTCTTTAGGGAGGTACATGGGTAAGCGTGAAGCACCATTCCTTAGGTCCTGGTGCAGAACTGGGCTCCATGCTCCAGCTCTAGTTGTGCAGTGTGTGTTTTTCGCACTTTAGATTAGCTTCTTGAGATACCTTTTAATGATTTCCTGTGCTAGCTGTCTTCAAGGAGGCACATAAAAGCAAGGGTAATCTAGGCACCATGCTACAAAATTCTGTGCCACTCTCAATGTTCTAGATTTATGTGATACTACACTAGCCTGGAGCAAGAGAAACTAAAGAACACCTTCAGATTTCCTCCAGAACATACAAACTGTACCGATACATAATATTTACAATAATTATACTGTACTAATACCTCCATAAGTTCTGATATAAGCAATATTAATGAAAATACTACTGTAAGATGTACCCTAAAAAACATCAAAAGYGACAACAAGCAATAACAGATTGTAGAAATTAAACTAGAATAAAATTTTAAAGTGGCAATCCCATTTTATTTTCACAGTTCCACAGTGGATCTCACCTTTGCACCTGACACGCTAACATGGCTGTACTTAACATATTTTTCAGACTGGATATTTGCAGAATAAATATTTATGTCTACCGTGAATATGCAAACATAATTAAAGCACTACAGATATTTCCAACATCCTTTTTACGTAGGTGTTTATCTCTTACTAGTCACTCAACTATTTGAATATCTTTCTAATGTGCAATAAAAAAAATAGAATGGTTTTTATTCTTACTCATTCAGTCTCAGTTGGAGGAAAAAAATGTTTTAAAAAAAAAGTAGTTTGGATCTGTAAGGAGTTTTTTTATTTTATTTTATTTTATTTTATTTTATTTTATTTTTTTAATACCATGTACAATGTTACTTACTGTCCTACCATGTTAGGTTGGGAAGGCTGGGGCATCATGCTTTGTATTCTGAGCCAAAGTCAGTGAAATTTGCAGTAGCTCTTCATTCTCAGAAAAGTTCATTCATTTAAAAGGCCCTGCAAGGAAATTCTGCCCTTAGTACAGAACTCCCAATTCTTTGTCATAGGCCACTATATATAAGGAATAAAATTGTCAAACACAGTGTTAGGTCCTAGATCTTTTAGAAATCATTGGTCTTTATCCTTGAACACTTTGAGGAASGGGCAAAGATGTAGAATTTGCCTCAGTCTCTACAGGAAACCATAGTAGAAAACACAAAATGTTCAGATGAAAGAATATGCCTTCTGTAAAAATGTTACCATTTCCATGCTGGTTAAACTGAATTAGTGAATTACAGCTCTCTGCCTATGTTAAGGTCATGTACATTACAGGAATTGTGCTACAATGGCCTGGACTTGTGCAAAGACACAAACTGTACTGTGAATCCTTTATGGTACTTTAAAGAACAGAAAAGCATAAGACGCGTGCAGTCAGCAAAAATGCACACTACAAACTATTCTGCGTGGATGAAATTTTACTGACTTTCAAAAGCAAATTTTTTGCAACACCTATGATTTTTTTTTTTTTTAAATAAGACTAGATCTTAAATTAGAAATAGCTAATTTAAAATTAGCCTGGGGGAGACCTCAGGACTTCTCTAGCCCAACCTCCTGCTCAAAGCAATGTCAGATATCCAGAATCCTGAAAACATTTGCAAGAACTCAAAGCCTTTAACTTTCAAAGCATCTGAATACAAACACACATGGCTGGAGCACAAAGGATTGATGAAAATACAGTGAAGAAAACTACACAACTATGAGAAGTGAGAACAACTCTTTCAGTTTATAACAGGTTAAACACTTTTGCTGAATCTTCAAGTTTACAACCATATGGAAACACCACAGAGAATAATTGCACTGCAGAACTAAAGGTCATCAATCGATATTTACAATTTAAAGCAAATCAATAGAGTAGTAAGACTGTGGGTTGTAAAATACCTAAGTACATTAAAACTATTGAAAATGTATTATGTTACTTCAAATGCAGTACATGTTTTAATTAGTTAAGATGAAGTTGGTGGCTTAAAAATGTCTGTAGCTTTTCAAAGAAAAATTTTGTACAGTGATACAGTGAAATGTGCTGGAAAAAATGAAACCCTGTTTGTTTCTTTCCTTTTTACTTGTTTTTGACCAGAAAGACTTGCATAACCTTTTAAAACTACGCACTGCCGTGGTCAGGCAATAGCTGTATAGTGATAGCAGAACAACAACATGGCTAGTACAGCACATTAACTTACTAAAAACATTTTTGCTGTTCCTATGAAARTATGTAAATATCAAATTAAGTAGTTTACAAAATTCCAATTACCAAAAAGATAACTGTCTCTTATTAAAAAAAAAATGCAAAAGATCACTTCTAAGCTTTAGATGGTATTGCACAAAAAAATTTCAGTGCTTTCAAAGATAATTTCGCATTTTTGTGCTCATAAAAGGAGTTGGACATTTCTGAGTCTGGCTAGTGATTTTGGCTACCTGATCTGGCATGTTTAAAAGATGCTTAATTTTTGAAAGAAAAAAAGCTTAACTGAAATCTTTTATGAGATATTCCTTTAGGATATCTTAGCCCAAACACTAAAAACATAACATTTTTAGAATTACTAATTATTTTTTGAATGCTAGTCTAAATGTTTCTCTCCTGACAGAACACTCACACATTTTAGGATGATTTCAGAAGGTGATTTTGTATTTACATTTAAACTGTAAATAATCTATGTTCAGAAAGAATACAGGCTTATCTAAAAACAAGCTAACAAAAGCCCATCTGAATATGCCCCTTTCCTTATGCTAGTTACTTGCTCTCAAGTACTTCACAGAAATTATAGACAAATCCCTCGACTATTTTTCACAGTTCAATGAAAATTAGAAGCCACCAACACCGAGCCTTAAAATAGCAGCAACATGCACTGGTAGAGGGTCATTAGGATTTGCTAGGCCGAGTGTCTTGCCAAGCACATCAGACTCATCCAATTAAGCTACAAGATTCAAACCACTTCAATGACTGCCCTGAGTCAAAGGGCAAGGAAGACTGAAATAAATAAATAAATCCCTGAAATAAATTAATTTGTAGCATCTCGGGTCTGACAACATTCACAGGTGTGTTTGGCAGAAGGCCAAGACTTCTCTGTGCTATATGAGCACTTGTCAGGCTCCTTAAATTGAGTCAACTGGCAGACTTTAAAGCTCCTAATCTCTTTAATCTTTATTGCACTGGACAGCAGTTAGAGACAGCAACTATTTATGAATCTCTAATTCCGTTTAATCAGTCCAGCTGATCGATGATGTTGAGCAAAGAAAAAGAACAGACAGGGAGAAAGTGAAATGACTAGAACAATACATTCCTTCTTTCAAGTAGCAATGTTTCACAGCCACTGTCTGAAACCCTCTTAAATCAACAGAATGGAAGAGAGAAATGGTGGGGTCACTGCTGCACATTTTTTAAAAGCTGCACTCTTCAAAATGTGATAATATAAATTTTCTTACAGAATATCATTATCAATTTGCCATGGCAGCTGCTGCATGAAGTTGTGAATGAAAAACTATGCAGAGCTTTGTAAATCTACTAGTGCTAATATTGTCACCCCCTGGTTACATAAAGGAAAACAAATCTCAAAATTGATGAACATGATCCCACCGAAGAAGCAGGTTAAAAAAAAAATGKTTTTTTTTTCTGTAGGCCAACAGATTTCAGGCCTACAATCCATCTTGGATAACTTGCTTATTGTTAGGGATCAGAAGAGTAGCCAATTTGCTGTGGCCAATTTACAATTTGCTGTCCTGAAAGGACCTGGAAGCTACTGCTTCTTCAAGGGCTCACTGGAGATTATCACCTGAATATGACAAAGAGCAGTCAATTAAGTCATTCCTCAGTTAACAGTTCCCTATCCTGGTGTATCAACAATATCATCTTCACAAATTTTAGTTTATATTAAAACCATATTGACTGCAAGGGCAGTAAGAACATCAGTAGCTACCTCCTGACAGCACAAATCAGCTCTAGTGCCACAGATTAATATAATTCTCAACTTCTTTTCCTTCCATAAAGCTTAGCACCCTTTGGAACAGGTAATCCTTCTTTAAAGCTAAAGAACACTACAAAATCATACCTTTTTCACTGACTTCGAGAACCTGTGTGTGATGTCAACCTAACATATTAGTAAGTTAAAAAAGGTTAACATGTTAAGAAGCTGTTCACTCTTCAACGTTTGGAGAAGCCCATGAAAGAGATTTGACTTTTTTCCATCTCAGACAGCTTTCTCAAATACTCCTGCAAGTGGAAATCATCAGTGACTGTAATAAGTCAYGTAAAGTTTGTCCTAAAAAGTACTTAAGTCTTCTAGTGAAGAACAAGAATTGCCAGAAAGTCAGATCAAAGGCCTGCTGAGATTCTAGAACAATATGACTAATTGTTCTTTTTTAGTGTCACTATATAAAGAGTTTGATCTTTTGCTCAGTAATATTTATTATGAGCTTGTGACTAAAGGCCTTTGCAGTTTGCTGACCCTTTTTTTTTTTTTTTTTTTTGGCTTTGCATAGAGAAATATACCACGTCAATAGGCACTTTTGATGAGATGGAAGAGACATAAGCATAAAGTAGTAGCAGCAAACAAAGCATGTTTTGAACCTGTTTACAGATTAGAGTTTTTATTGTCCTAATAAACTAGCTAAAGTAGATGTTAAAAAGGAAAAAAAAAAAGAAAAAAACAAAACAAACAAAAAAACCCACCCTAACACTGTCCTCTTAATCCTGTTTTCTTAATCTCACATCTGCAATGACTGGATGGATGGAAATGGCTGTCAGTAATTGTACAGTCTCAGAAGGCATAGCTAGCTTCAGCTGTATGAAGAAACAATATTTTAAGAGTAAATATGGAATTGTTCAGTGTCCTCAGATGTGCAAAATCTTGCACATACCAGATGGAGAACCATTCTGCAGAAACAATTCTGGAGCCTACTATGAATCACAAACTGATGGTTATGAGCTGAAAATAGCAGGTTGTGAAGAAACAGCCAGACATCATATTTTATGGGCATAAATGTACAGATATGTGTATTAATTCTAGTACTGGATCAGCACAGGCAATGGTTCATGTAGAAAAGTGTATTCTAGTCTTGGATTCTCAGTTTCAAGAATCTCAAGAACAACTGATCAGCTGCCTAAAAGACATGACTTCCAGGGAAGATCAAAGGAATTAGTGGTTGTCTAGTCTAAAAGACACCAAAACTGAGGGTGTAATAACACAGTAACAGTCCCAGAGTATTCACTGGACTCCTTCAGAAAAGAAAGGGAGAAGTTTTCCACGCCTGTGCTGAACAGGGCAAGAAGACCGTGTGCTTCAACTGCAGCAAGAGAGGCCTATTTTAGTTATTATTAAAAATTACTCCCCACTTCTCCTACATAAAGGATACTGAAAACAATACATTTCCTAGGGGACTGTCAAGTATCCATTTCTGCAGGTTTTTAAAATGAAATTTGACAAGTCTATAAGAGCAATTACATAGGTACAGCTGTTTCTGTCTTAGGCATAAGACATCTTTCTGAGATCCCTTGCAGTCCTATGGGTCTATGAAAATCAAAATTTCTCTTTCATTCCTGGCCAATATGTAAACTCTCAACATTACTAAACTCTACCCTGATACCAGCTGCTGTATTTTAAATATGTTTTTTTTCCATAGCTGCCTTTCTGTCATGAGCTTTCCATGAACTGTTACAAGTACTAATATATTGGGCTCCTTCAAAAATATTCTTACAGAGGCTCAATAACACTTTGCATGTCTTAATGCTGTCATCTGAGACATCTACAGATATGGCCACCTGAATTTCCACACGTATGGTTGTAACCCACTTTCTGTTTCTTCAGATGTGCTATGTTTTGACGGGGTGCTCTTTGGGGCAGGGTTTATCTTTTTTGCTTTTCATTTGAGCAGCGCTAAGTACAATAGCGTCTCCCTCATGTGTGACTGTGAGCTGCCAGGGCACTGCAAACAATGTGCTAACAAACCGGCACGGCGGGGTGCTGTGGGAAAGAGCCGAGATTAATTTCACTGTGACTGGCCATGTGTTAGAAAGTGTTTGCAGATGGTTTGGTGTCACTTTTGTCTGTGCTCTTTCCATGGAAAATCCTGCATCAGCATTGTATGTGAGTGGTTAGTACATAGTAGTCTTCAGTCACTCATAGAAGATACTATTTATCTGGCACTTGCTAAAACAGCTCATGGATACAGGACCCCCCAAATATCATTCTTCTTCTACACAGCCTGCCTCTGTAATCACTGGCAGATTCACTGTCATGCTTTTCCTTGTTCTCAGTCTTAAGGCTTATACATTCTGCCAAAATTATTTGTAATCTGTAAACTGCCTAGCAATAAAAAAAACATTAACTGTAAAGGGATAATAAGGGCTCTAAAGAAAAATAYTGAGTGTATTTTAACCTGGTTATAATCCATCCTTCATCCTACAGTGACTTGAATTCACATAGCATCAACCAACTCTAGGGATACTGCTTTGGCTAGAGAGCTGTTTGTTCTGTGGCTTGGTTGGGGGAGTTAAGCCGTAAAATTCACCTTTCATAAAAACTGAGGTCTCTGCAGATATACTCACCCTTTTCCAAAAGCATGTAAAACCACTTAAAACCTTCAAAGTCTTTTACTTGAATGCGTCCTGCTTTCCACATCCGCGACTGCAGGAAATCACCACAGAGCACCACCTCTGCTTTCTCTTTCTCTTCCAACTATTTATTAAAGTCCCTGAAATATATCTTCTGAGTTGCACAATTAAATACGGCCACCCAGGGCCTAGAGAGAAGCCACTTAATATGCTACACRTTTCTAACAGGGGCTCCAGCAGATGCCTATGGAACCACAGGAACAGAACAGACACATGAGCACACTCCTGATATCCAGGGGTCTCTGGCTCCAAGACTTTCCAAGGCAAAGGTGACTCATTTCCTAAAATATTCTAGAAWTGCATTCTAGAAATTACATTATCCTGTATCTTCAAAATAATGCCACAGGTATTTTAAAGACATAGCCCATGTAAATTCATGGGCTATAATAAGAAGCATCCAGTTTCACACCTACAGCATAGGGAAGTTATAATGCTTCTCTGCACAGTCCCATCCCATAAAAATCAAAACAGGCATGCAAAGTGCTCACTAATCAGAAAGTCAGCAAGGAAAAGAGCTGTTTACTATACAGTTTATGTTCCCCACAGAAGGTAGAAGAAGTATTTCCACAAGTAGCATCCTTCTTGGAAGATGAAGAGGGCACGCACTGCAAGTTCACTGCCTACTACATAAAATCAAGGATTCCTGCTGGAATAAATTACTAGCATAGCTAATTGGGGCATTTGTAAGCAGAAATATCTGAGGATGGAATGCAGTGACTGACAGAAAACTACTCTAAYGAATTAAAAAAACCCTGTTGTGTCTACTTCTACACACCAGTGACCTGGAAAAAGGAATGCACAAAAAGGTCATGAATTTGCTGATTACACAAATCTTGGCAAGGACAGTCAATATAAAATAAAACTTAAAACTCAGAATAATTAAGCTGGAAAAGAAATACGGGGTAAATGTCAACATGCAAYTAAACAGTGAACATATGATGTGAGGAAAGCTAAGAATAAATTCTAAGACAAATATATTTAAACCAAAACTCATAAATACTAAAAGCATGACAAAGACAAATATGAACACTGCTGCATAGACATACACTTTGCAAGAAACTTATCTAGCAACACACAAAGTCTTCAAAAGTCTTCTACATATCCTGCACATTCACTTAAAGGCTGCTAATACCTTAAAGTCAAAGCATTCACTGACCGCAAATAACTTAAAAGCCAAATAACTTAAAGCCAAATTGAACACAGATATTACCTAAATATATCACCTACTTATTTGCTTGCTTCTATGCAAAGAAGAGAAACACAACMAGACAGTGCAAGTGCAAATACCTCTTTACCTATGTACTTACCCACAGGGTCTGTATGTAAATACAATATAACTTTCTTCATCGCTTCGTTCAATAAATGTAACACACGTGTACTTCTCCCAGTGCCGCATGGCCTGTTTGAACATCGCACGCTGACTGCCTGAAAGAATTGCATGACATGAAATAAAAGAGTTTTAATCTTTGTTTTGTTTTATTTAACCACATCTTGTTCTTTAAGATCAGATTTTAATATCRAGAATGTAGTTCTGGAAGGAGTTGMTAGATCATGAAGTCCYGGACCCCCCTGCAGTCCCACGTATCATCACACATGCTTTTTTCTTTTTCTATCTGCTATAAAGGGATACTCAGATCCATCAGATCACCACAACATCTTCCCTACAAGGTACCAATATTGCATGACACACTCTAGCAAACATAAAACCAGCAATAAAGAGCACAGCTATGTTACACCAGAGGAAAGCAGCAGAAGAAATCAAAAGTGTTAGCCAAGTCCTCACATTGGCATAATGTTTATTAAGTAGCTTTCTCACAATAAAAATAAAAAAGGAAAWAATAAAATTGAAAAGCTCTGGTTTCTGTCTATCTAGCCTGGAAAGACAGACAGAAAGACAGATAGACAAAAAGGAGAAAAAAGCAAACAAACAAACAAATCACTGGTCTTCAAATATGGAGACCAGATTAAGCTAAGGCATGTAAACAATCAAACCTGCTCAGACATCTGAATTTAATAGTGCTATCTTGAATACGGACCAAATCAAATGGTCTTCCAGGAAGTGAAAAGCCTGGATTTGGTTAATCATATCTAAGTACTTGCTTTAAAAATGGGAAGCATACTCAAAAACAAAACTATGTTCTAGATGCAGAACCAGCCGGGGCAGTTCCCACCCCAAGCCCCAGAGATAGCTGGGCAGGCTGGCTGCACATTAGCTCCTTCAAGCAGTGCAGCAACGTGGTTTTATTGTCTTCCAAAAGCCAAGGCCTCTTAACTTGGAGACAGCAGCTGAGAGCACAGCAACAGTGCTTTCTACCATGGCAGAAATCCTTCTTTGCAGGGAGGAGGAACCTGCAGGTTCCCTTGCARGATGGCCTGGTGCCGCTTCCTCACAGACTCTGATCAAAGGAAATGAGATGAACAGGCAAACCACTGTCCATACCACTAGATTCTCAGGTTTTCCTCTAGCAGCCAACAAGACTGAAAATTGGCATCAGTTACAGTAATATTCTTTTAAACTAATTTAAACTTAAACCTGCACACAAAAAATTCAAAGTTCATAAAAGGTCATGAGTCAGAATAATGTCAGGATCTGAGAATTGAATATTATTTCTTGCCCTTTTATCTTTTAGTAATATTTGCGAAGCTGTAGAATTTATCTTTCATTATGAAAAAGGTAAAAATGTTTAACATGGTATACTTTAATATAATTTACTGCTGTTATTTCAAAAGATTGTAATGCTAAAGTAAAGGTCACATTTGGAATAGTACTATATAAATACCGAAACTARGAGTTTACAAGTAACTAAGCTTGGAAGCAATGACTGTTTTTTCTGTGGGTGCACAGATGCCATAACACATATAATGTATGTTCTTTTCCTGCATCATTCTGGTGTACAATAAGAAAGATGTTATTGCCTATTTTTCCCCATATGTCTCTGCTTTTTTCTAAGTTACTCCTGCATCCACAWTAATTTATTTACATTTTTTCAGGGATAACAAATGTTTTTATATTTTTGATAGTTTTCAACTAAAAATTATGTATATTTTCAAGTCAGTCATTCCTCATATCATATGTAACATTTGTGAGCAACCATATGAAAAAAAACCTGAGGAACTGCAAAACACATTCGGGTCAGTTTGTTGACTGAAATCAGCTTAGCTGAGTACATGTCACACCAGTTAAATCAGGCATAGYCTTGTACTAAATACTCTATTAAAAACAAAACAAAACAACACAACAACAACACAGACTTCATGACATTCTGTTACTCAGGCTCTTGAAAATAAACATACAACAAGAAATATCAGACAATGAAAAACAGCCTCCCCTTTCTAAAACAGTTATATTTTTTATTATTAGAGCTTGCCTTTGGGAACAATTTTCTAAAGTATGACTAATATTTTCTGAACAGATGTACTTCAGGCCTGATCCAACAGAAATCTTTCTATTGACTTCCACAGATTCTGCTAAAAAAAAATAATTAAATTATTATCCTTCTTCCTTTCTAAAGTGCAAGCTTACCAGTAAAATTTCCACCTATTACATATGGAATGACACCCCCTGGCCATATTCTTTCTGTTCGTGATGTAGCAGCTCTGGGAAATCGGTTTTTCTCATTTTTCCCTGAGAATTTTACAGTTGCTCTTCCTTTAGATGTGTTATTTTGTTCAAAGCCTGTAATGATATTTAAAACACGGAATGAGATCATCAAAGGACAAATAAATAATACATATATGTATATATAGAGAGAATAATTATTTTGTGTCAGGTCAAAGATTATTTC
The DNA here is from genome assembly GCF_003342845.1 of Nothoprocta perdicaria. Taxonomy (NCBI): domain Eukaryota; kingdom Metazoa; phylum Chordata; class Aves; order Tinamiformes; family Tinamidae; genus Nothoprocta; species Nothoprocta perdicaria. The sequence continues at coordinate 607,782 of NW_020455521.1, forward strand.
TTTATATCCTTTAAGCACAGAACACTGCTGTTAGACAAAACCTACCACTACTTACTCAGTTTCCTTAGAACTCCTTGAACAGRAGCCTATGGAGCCTACATCTTCCTTTTTCAAATGAACAGGCAGTATATTTCTACATAAATATATCTGTCTGCATAACTGCCTTGAAGTCTTCTCAATTAATAAAAAAAAATATGTACTTGAAATTTCCATGCACATACTATAGATGACATTTCCTGGTCATTTTTGTGGATTTGAGGATTTTTTTTGTGTGTTTTACATTGTATTTATTTATTTATTATTTATTGTATTTATATATTTATTTATTTGAACTTTTGATTTTTGATCCAGCAAAGAAGTAAAGGACTTTAGGCAGACTTACACTAACAGAGCCAAGGTGTTCACTGTTGCAGGGTCAAGCAGGGTCAAGTTCAAAAACAAACAATAAACAATACCCCTCCCCCCCCAAAAAAAAACCAAAAACAAACAAACAAAAACAACAACAACCAAAAAAGACCTACAATTGCTTAATCATTATCACAGCAATGGACAACAAAGAGATCCTGAAACTTGTAATTTTGTAATTTGAATTATTACCAGAAAAAAAAAAAGATATATTTATATATTTGTAAAGGTAAGATGCATAAACACAGCTCAGTTAGAAGGGTCATTTCTCCTGATGATCTCCTTCATCTGTATCAGTAGATAGAGCATTTTCAGACAAAAAATATGATTTCTAATTCAACAGGAAAGCTACAACACTTTGGAAAATGGATGATATYTTTCAGAAATAAGCTTTTGGAATCGTATTATGCATGGCTTGAATTTCCTAAAGACCTAAAGATGTCTTGTTTTGAGAGATATTACCCCTACTCTCCCATTACAAGTAAATCTCTAACTTACAACARAAGAGGATAAGGATAGATGGGCATAGGCTTGTAGACCACGACACAGATGGCTGCTTTCTTCCAGAACAATTGCTGATTTAGCATTAATAWTTATGGCTGCTGATTGCAAAGGCAGTCAACAAGTGTCACTCAGAAGGCCCCATATTTTTACTCCTCACTGAATAGTACCTTTCCCCTTTGAGTATCCCTACTGATATTAATTTTAGCTACAGAAAAAGACCGGGGGAAAGTTTATGGTACATGGGTGGAATAGCCTGGCTTTGTGCCAATTATCTTAATGTCTAATTTAAGTGACATCAGGAATGGTATGATAAATTACAAGGTTCTATTAAAAAAAAAAAAAAAAAAAAAAAAAGACTGGCCAAAACATATGCACTTAGATAAATTAAGTAACTTGCATAAAAGAAAGTTAAAGCAATCAACTGGCATTAAACAAGTACGTAAACAAGAATTACATAACTCAACAAGTAGAAACTTAAACAGAAGAAAAATTATTTTTACATTCAGGATACAGTTCTTACTGAATCACTGAACATCTAGTAATACTATTTACTTTTGCTATTAAAAAAGTTTTACTATTTTAACTTTTTATCAGCTTTGTTTTGACCTAGGAGCAGTAAGCAATTTATGCCAAATTGCATTAAAAAAGGAGACAGATATTTATGGAATAATGAAGTTGTAATCTGTACGTCAAGAACAATTATATATCAAGGCACACCTGCAAAAGCAGTTACTGTGCCCTAGTTAATTTTRCAAGAGATGAAATAATGTTACTAGGCAAAATGTTGTATGATTAAAATGGAGTTTTATTCATTTTTCTTTTCGAAGCTGAGGGATTCATGAAATTAAAGTGACATCTTCTTGCATCAAATACAGTGAATGAATTGAAGTAGTATTAATGGTCATTTCACTGATGACACTCACTGAATTGTGAGTCTAGAGCAACACACCACAGATGCTTCAAATGCAGTGTGACTCATCACAGTGTCCCAAAGGAATCCAAAAAATACAAGCCATATGCAGCTATATACCCATGAGGCCTTTTGCTATATGAAACATATCCTAACTGTACTGAAAATATATGATATTGATACCTGGTGCCTTAGTAAGTGTGAGCACCATCGTACTCCAAAGTTATAAAACTTTTTAAAAGTGCTTAAGGCTATGTATTTCAAGCTTCTAGATTTGATGCAACAAATAGAGGTCCTAAAAAAAAGCCAATTTGAAAGTCTGTTTATGGCAATAGTGATAGAAAGCGTTAAAGCACCATCCTCATTACTGTTAATGATACATTACATCAAGTAGCCTGATAATTTAAACAATTATCAAGTCAAAATACCAGAGCCAAATCTTCGTATCCTCTCTATAAGCTGATAGAGGGCACCTCGTTTTTTTGATATGCCATGTTCTCCAAAGCCACCTTTAAAAAAAAAGAAAAAAAAGGCTTTTACAAACTTAAAAATACAGAATACCTACAGGAACTAGGTTGAGAGGAGAGATTAGGAGATACTCTCTAAAACCTGCAATATTTCTTTAAGGAAATTTAACATTCTTCAATGACTCGCATACAAATTCTTCACGTATTCTTGACAATGAGACAAAAACATATTTTTAGCTGAAAATTTTCTAATATGCATTCCAGAATGAATGCCAAAATGTCTTTGTTATTTAGACAAGTCATGACAATTACATCATCCAATTATTATTTGAAGCTTTTTTTCTTCCTAGTGACCTTGACATCCTCGGAGTCCTATTGAGYGACAGTGAGAAGCCCCATTCTCACAGCCATTTCCTGAATGCATGCCATAACCTTTCCATTTCAAGGCAAGGGGTGAAGCAAACACCCAGAAGTTTGAACAAAACCAACAAAAATGATAAAACATAACTGTAGCTTCTTTTACCCCCAAAAGTATGAGAATTTCTCAGCAGGCAAGTGAACATTCAAAACACTGTAAACAGCTTACAAACATCATATACAAGCATATCTTGCAATAACGTCTCTAAGGCATGCATATCTGTGCTCTTCCAATAATTGATATGGAAGAAAAATTAAACTAATAAGCAACTGATCTTAACAAATGTCRCGCCATTTACAGAAATATCTCACATTTTTAGAGCTAGCATGTACATGTGATGCCTCCACCACATCCTCCTGTTGGCATTTTAATCCTATTGTGACTGCAAGCATCTCTGAAAACTTTACAAAGTCAGACAGGAAAACACTGAAAATGCTGCACTATTTGTGAATTATCGCAATTTTCAGGAAGTGTCATGGTTTTAAAATGTAACCTCTTACAAACTTCTAAGATACAATATCTGCCGTGGGACTTTAAAATTTTCAGACTGTTACTGAAACAAAAACAACGGGATAGGAATGAAATAATCCTTGAAATGTCCAACCYGCACAGAGAGGTTCTTCCTCAATTTCCTATTATAATTTTCAATATTATACGTATTAAGAATATACTTACTAAATGGTAATTTTTAATATCATATCAGAGATGAGACAATTCCATATAAGGCCAGTGAGCTTGTGTGGAAGCTCAGAGAATAACAACGTGCCTAATTATTTGGATTACACTGTCACATAGTTGCTGGCTCCCTTGAGAAAAATATTCCAAATTTTTTAAAAACATTTTAAATTGATGAGGTAATTCTTAAACACATTCCTTCACAAGAAGATATTTGGTGAGCTATAATGTATACTACAGAGTACATAAGCATCTTRTTGCTTATATTAATGTAATTATCTCGCATGTTGGCATTTATCTTGTAAAAAAAAAAAGAAAAAAGAACCCTAAAAAAAGGAGAAAAAAATGTCCTTAGAAGCCAGCAAATGCAACAGAGATGACAAAAGCTTAAAAAAATCCATTATTTAACCAATCTGAAAAACTATTGCACCTTTATTATTTCTAGAAAAACATTACTGAGTCATCAGTGTTGGGTTAGCACAGCCTATATATTCTATTTAGTAACTGAAAAAAAAATAGAAAAAACATCCCATGTTTGTTCCCATTCTAATCTGACTTATTTTACGTGAATAATTTACAGTCCTGACAAGCCATAATCTAAAAGAGTTTTTAAAAAGTGGATTTGCTGCTTCTTTACCTACTTTGGACTGGAAAAAATGAGTATCTTCGGCAGTTCACACTGGCATATACAAATAAATTTTTATATGTTTTGTTGCTTCTAGCAATTATGGATATGGTTTATACAAAGTAGACCAATAAAATGTCAGATCTATGCTCTAGGAAACTTGGAATAGGAAGTTTCTGATCCTGCAAATCCATGCAGATAATCCTCAGCAAAATGAGTGGTCAAACACCGGGAATTGGAGCACTGAGCTCAGGATGTGTCACCAGCAGCTGCACTGAAAAAGCCAACTCTGCAACTCTGTCTTGACAGATTACTCCCAAGTATCTAATTACCCCACCTAAAGTCACTCACTTCTGGCAAGATCAACCTGTATGCCTAACAAGTAGGCATACAAAGTGCTTAATTCATTGTCACTGTATATATAAGTAAGGTTAACTACTATTTAAGTAAATTTTCCTGCTTCACTATTTTATCCTCTTTTTCCAGTTGCTATCTAATGTCCATTAGCTGTTGGTAATATGCTCTTTGGATAGCTTGAGGCRAAAAAAGGTTGCAGTTCAGCAATGCTCACTAAAATGTGCAGTTTGCAAAAAAACAGCAAGCTAATGACCTACATCAAMACACTGTAAATTTGGAAAAATAATGATGATTTAACGTGTAAAAAGTCGGAATTTGTTTCCAACTATTTTTAAAAAAATATATGTCAAGAATCCCCAAATGTTCACTGTGTTCATTTGTGTTCACAAATTAAAACCATTTGTTCATGGTGGCAGCCATTGATTCTATTAAGATTTTTAAATTTGGACTTGATCTAAAAAAGATCAAAGATCTGCCTTGAAAAATGAGTGGCTCTAGAAGGACATAAGAGAARAGTCTCAAATTGTTATACAGATAGTCAGAACAGTTAATTGTAAGGCCAAGTAAAAATAAGAACTGWAAGATCAAACTGAAAACTGTAGCTTTTGTTGGGAATATTCTTTTCTGACCATTCCTCAAAATGATCCTTTGTTTTTTTCCCCACATAGCAGGAATCATCCAGTTAACRACAGCTCAGCTGAACAAATACGCTTAATGGAAAATAAATTTCAATTATTCATCTATACATTTTCTACCAGCATTCTTTTACACAGTCATTATGCAACTTGTCTTGTTGGTACAATATCCTAAAAGTTGATCAAACCTTAATCCTCAGTTTAAAAATTAGAGCCTAGAGGAATATGTGTTTTTTTTTTCAAAGCAATAAATTTGCACACACGTGTGCATATTTCCCCATAGACACGTTTAACGCTTTCCAGCTCTATGCCTAACAACTTGTTAGTAGGATTGCAGCWTCTGAAACTAACACACTCTCTGCGAGTAACAGCAAATAAACATGTGCTAGAATTTGTCTGATGGTCAGATACTTGTTAGACTAACAAGTGAATTCTAGCAAGAATAGCACATTCTAGTGTTGCTCCCAGGCTGGTGGGCAGTTCTGCAGGGAGATGGGACAGGAGCAAGTCCAAAACAGTCTTGTCTCCAGGATTTCACACACATCCTCTATAGGCCATTTTGGCCATTTTTCTCTGGAACTTGAGAGACAAAAAGCAAGGTTTTGTTCAGCTTCCTTCCTCACTTAGCCATATGCAGAGAGGACTTAAAAGTCCCTGAGAACTTCCATTCTTCAACTACACAAGATATTTTTCTTTTTTAAATCATAAATGCAGGAGGAAAAACAAATTAGCTCTTCTCTTTGCTTTACTAAAATATATACACACATCGCTGAATGATTTTTTCAAGTGTAAGCCAATATTGCCCATGAAGTTATACTGACTTTCTACATTTAAAGTAGATTGACTTTTCTGTAAAAATACATAATATCTTCAAATAGAATCAAACTTGAAATATCATACCTGTGTTATGGCCAAGTCTTTCGTTGGAGTGCTGCGTAAGGTCAATTGTCCTGTCAATTTGAAAGATTTTTAAGTCTTCATCATCTAAGGCAATATCTCCCCAAAAGACAGCTTTAAATAAAAAAGAGCTCAATTTTATTAAAAAATTTACTTGCACATTAAAACCAATCTGAAGACTATACAACCCATGGAAAAATATGTAACAAATAGGTATTCACATCACATATATGTGCTTACCAATCTACATTTCTATACAAAAATACAAAACAACCTYGGGAAAGATAAATAATTTGTTTAAATATTGTCCTAACCTCACACAGGGTTTTAAAATGCTTTACATGTTGCAGAATGAAATCCTATAAATGTAATGGCAATTTACTAACAATTCTTCAGCATATCCATCATCTTTTCTGTATATAAGAGAGAAGAATARTACACAAAAACATGCTGGCATTTGAACTGTCAAGTCACAAAATGTGCAGTACACAGAAACTATAAGTTTCTAAATAYCTTCTCCTGAAAAATATTTCATTTCAGTTTCAGAATGTTTCAAACAATTTCCCTRTTAAATTAATTTTGCTCCAGATAGTATATCTGCTTATATTTTTGGTCTATCTGCAAAAAACTTTTTCAATATTTTCTTGCATTAAGTCACCTTTTTATAGTTACAGACACTAGCAGGATTTTCTAAAATAAGATGCTTTGCAAAATGTTCACTTTCTTTTTTAATCCAGTTTTTCAACTTTTTGTTGAGTTTAATTTCAAACTAATCTAACAACCAACAACCACCACACACACACAGAGCTCATTTTTCCAGGTAAGGTATATTTCAAACACCTTACAAATAAATTCTTAACATAAAAAATAAAAAAGAACTTTTTGTCCAAAAGACGGTAAAGAGACATATCCTATTGTACAAGATTTCATATAACTTTAGCAGTTACTTTACAAGTAAAATTCACATTTTTCTGTAATAGAAGAGAAGGATTCACATGCAGCTCGCAAAGAAGAAAATATTCTTCAGTTGTATGTGAAGTTCTACTCTCATACAATTCAAAGCCTGCAGCCAAATATCACCTTCAAACGGTCTTAATTGACTAAAATACAAAAATCTGTGAATTAGCTAAGCTTGCGACAAACAACCAATAGTATCATATGCAAAAAAAAAAATATATGTGTGTTTTAAAAAATACCATCCAGGAAAGAGTACCTTACTATTATCACATTATTTTGATTGTTATACAAAAATAATATGATTTATGAAATTAGATCAAAAAGACAAAGCTCTATCCTCTTTCATCAAGACCAGCCAGTGCAAGTATCCAATATTAGTATAACTTCAATAACAAAAATTATCTATAAACTKTTCATGATTAGTTCTACAAATATTGATATAAAACAAATCATTAAGGAACATTTTCTAATTTAAGAAAATTACTGCTGACAGTARTAACATTGATACAAGTGATACAAGTATAAAACGTAACTAAGTAAATACYAGTGTGTACCCCTTAATCCTAGCAGTTTAACACAAGAAAATGAACTCAAACCTTGGCATAGCATCCTTAGTGTCCAGCTACCAAGGACAGCTCTAAGAGTGACACTGTAAAACACYATTACAATCCAACAAACACTGTGTTCCTCAAAAAAGGCAGAAATTAGTCAACCTGGCAAGTGAGCTGTGACTAGCACCATAGCTAGTGCCTTGGTCCAAGGTCCTATGCAGTATTGACAGGAGGATTACTGCTGGTTATATGGAAAAGATGCCAGTGAGAGGATTAAGGAAATTTTAGAGGACATTTTAAAAGCACAACCTCAAAATCTGCAATGCTCCCGTGACTGCAAAGCACAGGAAATTTATCCTTCATGTCCTGGGCAAAAGCTGCTAAAAACTGCGGCAAAAATATTAGCGTTAACAGAGAGACAAAACCTCAGCTCCTTTTATTGCCTTCAACAAGAGGTTGGGCACCCATCGCTTTCCAAAATCCGACTGGTAATTCATAGAGCAAGAGCTGCCAGAAGCCGTGCTGGCCCAGGTTCAGGGCAGACACTTGGCTAAACCTCCACRGGCAGCGGCTCCGACCGGCAGCCTCTTCTCCAGCTGAGTCACGGAGTCCTTCCCCATACCCGCACGGTGGCTATTTGCAGTGTCGTCTGCCTTCAGGAGTCATTGCATCCCATACAACCCATTCCGTGCCTTACGTAAGTGTGCCCCAGGGCTCTGAAGAGCAAAAGGAAGATTTTTGRGCTAAATATGTGAAACCTCCTGATGGGAAGTGCAGCATATGCTGTTATAATTAACTTGAATGTGTTTCCATTTTACTCAGATCAGTTGAGCCTTTCCAGAATTTCAGGTGTAAYAAATCTTTTTTTTAGAAACCATTAAAACGAGAGCAAATTCATTCAATAATTTCAGAAAGCAGCATTTTCAAATCTGTGTATGAYTGTTCAAGGCAACCTCCAGTTTCAGGCAGCTCATGCCTACACACCTAGAAAGGGATATAACATCTCTCTCTAAAGCTTCCACTGTCCCACGTACTGTAAAAGACATATAATATCAACCTTTCTGGTGAATTTGTTCCATGASGCAGGTGATTCACCATCCAAAAGTTCCAATAAACTTCTATGTAACATATATGTTACAAAACAAAATGCTTTTCCCTAAGAAGCTGCCAGATCTCCAGTCCCTAGGTCATCTACTTTATCCCCAGGTTCTTATTTCCCTGCCCACAAGTTTTACAAGCTGTGTAAGACAACTGCATCCAAAACTTACCTCATTTGGAAAGTAGTAACATAGTAGTCTCAGGAAATCACTAAAAATACCCATAATCATAGGGCAATATTGCTAGTAGTTCACTAATATACATTAACAAAAGTGAGGACAAAAAGATGAAAATATTAAAAGCTATAGACAAAGAGTTTTACAAAAATCATAGCTCCCTTACTTCCCCCAAAAGAAATGAGACAGTCTTGAACTTGAACCAAAACCAATTCGCACATAGCAGGAATTTACCACAAAAGAACAAAACAGCCTGGATACAACTATTAAAGAGCACAAAATGAAGAGATGTTGACAGCTCCATTCACTGAATAAGAACACAGACTTTTTCAAAATAATAATTTGTATCATTTTTTTCTCTGATACAAAAGAAGATCATGAACAGAAATGAGGAATCAGAAAATGACCTTGCAGTAGACCACCACCTTCTTGAAACATTTTTCTATTACTATTTACAAAGCTAGGAGTGATTCTCCATGAACTTGGATTATCTCTTTTGGATATATTTGCAGCCCTATCACTAAGCTTTAAAATATTTAACTTTAAACATACTGAAAAAGGTGCCATGATAATAGTCTATCAGGAATATTTTAAGTCTTTGGACTTAATTCAGGAAAGACCAGGAGTTTCTATATCAAAACATGCAAAAACATTGAAAATTTGGGAAGTTACAACAATTTCAGTATTGGACCAAGATTTCCTACATGCATTCAAATTATAAGTGGTTTTAATTGCCACTTGGTGACAGAATCAGGAAAATCCTAAAACCAATTGATAATGGTTTCATAGCTTAGCTTTCAGTGAAGTGAGTTTTCCCGGAATAATATCAAGGAAACTCATACAAAATTGGAGTCAAAGCTATTTTAGTTGTTAAAATTACAGTATTCAAYGTCACATCTATAATTTTCCTCTCAAGACTGTCTTTCATGGTAAAAATCCATTTGAAGATTCTTATAAATATCTATGAAAAAGACTAGGCAGCTCATATAAAAATTAGCTGTTTGTGTCTTGCAATCCTATTCCTTTCTTCATTCCACAAATACATAGCTACTAATACACATTTTTTAAAAGTAGCTTTAAACACTTCAAAATCTGACCCAGTCTTTTTTCCCCTCCTGCTTCCCCCCYCCMAAAAAAAAAMCCCMAAAAAACAAAAACAAACAAAAAACAATCAAACAACAACCAGAACACCCCAAGCAATTTGAGTTATCTGAGCCAGAGCCAGGATAGCACAGGTGTTAGACTTATGTCCTCCTGTACTATGGAGCCCAGGATATTTCAGAAACCCTTCCTAGGTTCAGAGGAATCATGTCATACCATAAATGGGTTGTTTCAAGTGGTATGCCATGCTGAGGTATGTTCCAGGATTTGTAAAACAAAACAGGTTTTCAAAACTAAGAATTACTCTCAAAAAAAAATGGAGCATTTGTGACCCGCTCTACCAATCATGGTAAAAAGTTCACCTACCAAAAGAGGTGTTTATAGAGCTCARTCTCTACAATAAAGGACGGAACATTTTGCAAGAGATGCTCTTCCATGACCCAATGCACACGTTGGCCCATTCCTATTGAGCCAACTACAGCCTGTCTTTTGTTCCTCATTCGAAAGTAGGGACACTTTTTATTTCATTATTTACTTTTCTGAGGGGCAGCTTTCATATTCCTTCAAAATTAGTATAAAGCAAAAGGAGATCCTCAAGAAAACAAAGGTTACTTTGCCATGAGCCTGAGTGTCAGGCAAATGGACAAGCTTCGCTCCTCCTCCTAAACCGTGTTCTGAGGACAGGCTCTGTGGCAGCACAAGAGCTCCTCACTCAGAGACTCTGTTCTGGCTGAACCGTCCAACCTGCCAAGCTTCGTTGAGGTCCTGACTTCCAGCAACTATTTTTTTTTCTTTCTTTTTTGGTGAAAGCCCTACAGAACTCATACTCTGTAGCAGATAAAACCTATTCTTCATGAAATGTGTTAGCCACCAAGGGGAACACAGACAACATTACTGAGTGAAAAGGTCAACCATTAATGAAAATATGAGGGAATCGCAGCTTCTCCATGTAACAAATGCTAACCTGCTTTATATGCACAGAAATGCAAAAATACCATCATTTCTTGGACCTGCTATTCCTTATACTACCAGGATAAGGATAACAGTGAGGAAAATATTTACTCCTCTTTCTGGGAATGGCACATGTCATCAGTACCTAGAGGCACAGTCCTCATTTTTTGATACTTTTTTTCTTTTCTTTTTCTGTCCCTAGTGCTCGCCCCAAATGCTGACATTTCCCACTACAGCTGCCTTTATTAAGSAGGCTAGAAGCAAAACATCGGGAGGGAAAATTACAGTCTGTAACATCACAGTAGTCATAATTACCCCAGTTAGCCCTATAAAGCACTGAGATGCTATGACACTAATTTTCATTTTACTTTGAAACCCCATTATCCCGTGGAAAGCCTTAGGGTCAAGATCTACAAAGTTAATTACATGCATAAGCTTTCTTTCTGTAGAAAGAGCAGGCTCCACGAGGCAAAAAGATTAAGTGACATCTCTATAATATATAAATGTATATATATAATAAATAAGCCAAGACTGCACTTTTTGAAAAATCAAAAATTAAGAATGGAATAAAGGAAGAATTGACAACTATAAAATTAAGGTGTAAATTGAAGGGAAGCAGTGRGGGTAAAACACCACCATGGGAAGAAAGTGTTTGAGCTGAGTCTGCCACCTACACGAAGCAGCTGCTGGGGCTGCAGGGCCCCCCAAGATGCTGCCTCGGGTGCTCTCCTTTAAGCACCGGGATGCTCCCAATGGAAATAGCTCCACCAAAATGAGTGAATCCCCACGCCAACTCATATCACAATGCTGCAGGCGAAGAGATTAATCACGTTACTTCGTTCTTTGCCATTACACCCGTATTAATCAGCCCTATCTGCTGCGTAGAGAAGTCTGTGTACMGAAGTCCCAGCTGATGTGCTGCAGATTTTTTTCCTCATTCTATTGGCTCAAATTGAAATTAAATTGTTCCAGAGTTTGGAGGAAGCATCACCATCTGAGGAGAGGCAGCAGCTGTGACAGTGTTATCAAACTATCAGACACTAGAGGTAACTTATTTCCTTTCCTGGAGCTCTAAAGTTCTTAAATCTTCAGTTCAACACCTCTTTGTGGAACCTGGGAGGAGCAGGRAGGCTTTAATGTCACGTAGTTGAATTAATCAAAAAAGCTCTGCGACTCAGTGAAGACCTTAGAAGAGGCACTTCACAGGCCAGGCARCTGCAAACTAAAAATCTTCCAAGATATTTGGAGCTTACTCTCGGCACCTACCCAATCACAAGCACTTGACTTTCCACCAAGCAAGTGTAACTCAAGATAAGGAACAAGCGTCAAGTACACAAGGCAACATCAAGTGCAAGTTGTTAAATGTTCGTGAACAAAGCCCATCAAGGACTACACTTGAACCCAGTGTGGGTTGGCTGCCTCCTTTCTAAGAAAAGGCCTGGGGGTTCCAAGGAAAGAACTAGAATGAAGCAAGGAAATCAGATTAAATGAAGCATAGTTCAAACCATCAGGACTGAAACTATGGAAATTATGAGATTCATGGAGTCATGAAGGGCAGAAAAGGAGCTGAAAGGATTTGGCTRCAAAGACAGGTCACTGTGCAGAAAGCAAATCGAGCGTTTCATTTTAGCCATCAGCAATGAACATTTTATCTCTAGGGAGACAGCAAGGGGGAGAGATCAACCAAACCTGTGCTAGGCTGTTAAAGAAGGCAAGCAGATATGAATGAGAAGGAGATAAAAATGAGAGATCAGCAAGGCAGATAAGCTCTATCGGGGAAGACCTTCTTAAGAACAGGCAAGATGGGCAGAAACTTCTCTAGAAAATAAAGTATATCGAGTTGTTTCTCCAACGCCAGGATTAGTCACATGGAAAAGTGGCAGAAACAATGATTAAGCACACCAGGAAATTATCCTTGATTGACTTCCACATGAAAAATACTAATTTTGTCCACTGAATGAAAGCATGATATAATATATTATGGCTCAGGAAATGTGTCACAGCTCCCCTCAAAAACCAAAAGCCCAGCAGAAGTTCCAGCACGACATTCCAGCCCTTTCACTGCACTAGAGGTGTTAACAAACAGTAAGGCTTCCAGAGAAGAAAAAAAAAAAATCTATTTTGAGGATGAAGAAAAAAAAAAATCTGTAATGCACAAAATTCAGCTAGATAGGCTACAGAGGGTATGGGCAAAACTGCTTTGCTAACAAGAAGGTGAAGGAAGAGATTTCCATATAGCATTTTCTTTAGGCATATAGATCAACTTCAGAAAAAAACTTTTAAAAAAATTGAATATTATGAAAAAATGAAATAGTTCTGGTAGCTTTCCTGAAAAACTAGAGGCCAAGAAAAATAAATAAGAAATATGTAAACAAAAAATATAAAAATTGTTAAGAGAAAGCTTTAAGCTATTAAATCTACTGGTACTAGTCTGAGGACCAGACTCCATGCAAGTTTACGGCATTCTTCACAAAAACGTCAGACGAAATTAAGAATTAACTACCCCACGAGGAGATGTTTAAAGTGAGTAGGTCCTAGGACTTGAGTCTTCTCAAGGATCTTTTGCTGAGGCTCTCCCAACTTTCCAAGACATTTAAGCTAGTCAGATGTGAGYGGTGTCCCTGACACCGGGACTGTCGGAGCCAGCAGAGCAAGAATATGGAGCTGCAGCTCCAAGTAGGAAGCAGCAGTAGCTGTTTGGAGATCTCAAAAGATGATGTAGGAGAAAGCCAATGTACAGAATGATTTAGGAATTACTGTTTATCTAAGACATCTTATTTTGGGAATACCAGTCCCCAAGAAAGTTCCCAACCACCATAACTTCCCCTATAGCTAAGCTGGACCAGCTCCTTACTGCAAAACACAGGTGGAAAACCAACACAGTACTAATGGAGTTCACTTTGAAGCGTTTTTGCTAAGCTACAGCAATAAAAAGCCACGTATTTCATATAGTAGCATTTTCTTTAAAACTTGGCATTAGAATATAATAAACATGCCACACTAATATTATAATGCAGCAGCACTGATCTATGTGGAAATCCTTTGCTCCTGAACCTCTTCCTAGCCTCATGGAAATGAAAAATGTATTTCATTTTCTCACAGACAGAAATTCCAAGAAGTAGGCTAAAGTAGTACCTCTAAAACAGAAAATCCCTGAATAATCATTAAATGGAACCAAAGAATTACACAGAAAGCCAAATGGCACTGAAAGGGAAATGCATATCTGAGGGATTATCTGGCAGTCGGGATCAGGGTTCTCATCATACCACACAAAATAAATGTTGTTCCACTTGCACTGTATTAAATTTAGACACACAGAATTATTAAACTATATATATAAAGAAAGCCACTTTTAGCCTTCAGGAGTGATTTCCATTATCAGCTGCAGCTTCCTGTTTTAGTAATTTTTGTCAGGAACCTCACTTAAGTCTCTCCATCTCAGTTTTTAGCACATCATTGAATGACCTGGCTCTACAGAAGGGACAAGGAAAGGGACTAAACAGCTCTTAATGTTGCTTTTTTTGGCACTGATCCTGTGCTTAATACAGCGAGTTCTGGGTGTTGGACCAGTGTAATTCTATACTCCTGTCCGCATATTCAACAGATGTCTTCTACCATGATTTTTGTTACTGGAGCACAATRTAATCTACATAGCTTTAAAACTGAAGCGTGGTTGTTTTCCTCTGTATCATCCAATTCATGCTATGGTTTAAASAGAAATGATGAGTCCCACTCCTCAAAGCTGTTTTGCTTGCTTGTTCCTGAAGGTTGACGTTTTTTCTGCATTTGTAATTTAAGGTTCTTTTTCCCCATAGAGACTCTGCACAGCTGCTGATTATTTTTTGGACATGGCAAGTAAAACAGACTAAAAAAACCTCACAGTCTGTGAGACAATAGTAAATGAACAGTGAAAGATCACTGACATTATCTAATGCCTAACAGTAAGTTATTTACAAGAGCTAAACTTAATGTTTCATATGTCCTAGTCTCACAGATTGTATTTTTAACCATGATAGTATGCAAGAGAGAATTTATTTGAATTTATGTAACCACTCTAACATTTTGCCCCTTTTGACGCATAAAAACTGTGCTTTAGTTTAGCATTTGCACCCTCTTAACAATCTCTATGTAAAAACCACCGCTGCACAGCTGCTGAAAGCTTTTTAAATCCTTGTTTCCAAACAGTACAGAAAAGCAACCTCTTCTGCTGTAAACCAGTGGAAACTCCACCCATTCTAAAAAGAATTATACATACTGCACACAGTCCAAACTTACTCATGTCCTGGGTTTTGGCACTACTGGTAACTCAAGTAGCATGAAATGAACCTAAAAATAAATATCTTTCACTAGCATTTCTTTCTTGCTTTTACCATTTTTCCTTCTTGCCCTTACAGTTTATTTGCAAAACTGTTTCTATACCAACCTCGTGACACTTTAGTCTCTATTGCCATCCCAGCTGTCACTGAACTGATTAGGTTAAATGTGGGCACTTAGAATAGCATTTTACATAAAGTTTTAGAGTCTGTGACTTGTTCTCAGCTGATTATTAAACTTAGACCAATACATTGGGAGGAAGTTAAGGAAAAAATAGTTAATATCAGCAACTACAATTACCTATGGATCCTACTAATTCTATTACAGGCAATCTTGTGATATATTAAGTCTATGTAAAAGTCGAAGAATTTCACAAATCTTAAATGARAGCAAAGCAGAATACCCCGGTTAAGCTTCTCATTCCTAAAAACCGRTCTCACGCTGATCCTAGTTTCATAAAGCATTTTAATTTCTATGTCCAACAGAAAAAAATAAAGGGTCAAACCAAACAATGGATTTTATCCTTTCCCCCGAGCCTACAACTCTTCCTTTCCTGCCGTCATCACGCCACTGCAGCTCCTCGTGTACTTACTGCCTGCCACCAGATTGCTTAAACCACTTTATAATAGCGGCCCATATGTTGATAGGAACAGCGACCCATGGTCCCTTTGCCTTCCCACACACAATCACAGGCATCACTTCTCCTATTGCCATTGTCATCTTCTTAATTACAGCTGCTGCTTGCATGAATACAGAGGAGATGGCTACTAAGCATTTAATCATGTTTTTATTAATAAAGTCGCAAAGCCTAAAGCAGCCTCCGTGTTTTTACAGTTCTGCAGCTGGAAGTGAGCAGGGGAGCCAAGCACGGTGCTCCTGGCCAGCACTCCCCGGGCGAGCACGGTCTGCTGGCCACGAGGCCTCTGCCTTATGACAGCCCCACAGTGCTGGCCTCAAATGACCTCCTAAGATTTCTCTAGGAATAGGAATTACACGAGATATGCAAATACTAAGCTTCCTTTAAGCCCAGAAAAAAAAAATACAAATATTTAATATAGCTAACATCCAGAACAAATATGCCAAATTAAATATTTTCAGAGGACTAATATTTTAGGCGTTTGTCTATAGTATGTAGGGTCTGCTATTTCAAAATTCCTTGTCTATTATGCTCTTAGGGAAYTGAATACTTTTCTAGGCTACTAGATTTCAGTTTTATTCTGTCAAGATAAACTATTCTTAAGGAGGAAGTAACAAGGAGAAAAACAAGACAAAAGCATTTGTCCAAGTGAAACAATTTTAGCATTGAGAAAACACCTTGCTACATCACATGGCCCTTGAGGAAAGTGTTCATAAGCATTTGTGTGTTAGGTTTATGAAACATTATCTCTAGCACAAAACCTAAATGCTAAATGAAAAATCATATGTTAAAAATCGCATTTTGAAGCCACACCACTGCAAATATTTCATATACTTCTGCTATATAAGTTGTGGGGGAAAAGAGCTATGTAAAACATATGCTCTTCTATCTATTACCTCTTGTCATATGAATGYTGGTCTCCAAGTCCTCATGACGTCTCATTTACAGATTTGTGACACTATACACTATCCTTATTCTAAGCATTTCTGAGTTTCCACAAGAACAACAGAAAACTGAATTCCTGGTATAAAAAAACAAAATGAATTTGCCCATCCAGTGCTATTAAGTACAGGCAACTTGTGCCTTGACCAGATAACTWGTTGGTCCCGTGATAGAAGCATGATCATGTAATACAGTGTATTCTGACAYACGTGACGTTTGGGATGAGCAATTGTGGGATGCTCTCGAGGTGTCAAAAAGAAAACCCATCTAAATTCTCAATTTTCTGCTCACAGCAAAGYCAGCCATAGGCTGTGATTTTACAGAACTGTATTTATTTGAAGCTATTCTAGGCAAGATTATGCAACAGTATTTCAGCTTGTGGATTGGTTGCATAAATACTTCTTCAGGTATTACAGAGCTAAACTATTATACCCAATTGTGCAAGTGAGCTGCTCTCCACTCTCTATAATATTCTAAGACACCAAGCATTTGATCATAACTTTAACTGTACAGATGTAAATACACCCAAGTGAAGAMTTCAAGCATCTTTATGAGAGAGAGGACGTCACGGGCATTTACAGTTTATAAGTTAATATACTTGTCTTTCTCCAAAACTACATTTTCTCTATTCCCTGAGGAGAAAAGCAGTCCACATTTCAAAAATACTCAGCAGTTGAATCTGAGCAGTAGAATTTCCTAGAAATTACAATAGTTACAGTTTCAGGCCTAACAAATAAATGAAGGGGCAAAAAGTATACGTTACTCCCACATAATCTACAAGATCCATTAAAAAGGGGCCAAGGGCAAAAAAAAACCAGAAAATTCCTGCACTAGAGAACTTAATACATTATCTTTTTTTTTTTTTTTTTTTTTTTTTCTGCATGGCAGACAAAGGGAAGAAATCTAGGCTTCGGTTTCTCAGTCTACCCAAAAACTGTCCTTGTGGCATCCTAAAAAGTCTTTTAATTTTGATGAACGTCTGACAACCTCGGGAATGCACAAGGGATTCTTCAGAGAGCAGAAAATGACCTAACCCAAAGTTGGAGAACAGAAGGCATCTTCATGCACTAAAATGACTTCATTTGTTTTTATAGAAACATAGGAGGAACATCTGGCAGGACAGGAAAGGATTCTGGAGCTTTTTAAGGCGTCAGAGCTCAAGTTAGCAAGAGAGGGTTGCACTTGGGTTTGAGGTTGTGTTGCTTTTTTGTTTGTTTTTGCTTGTTCGGCTTTGGCAAAGAGGTTCATCATATTTCTGAAATTTCCAGAAAACAGGCAAAAATCCTGGGGTCCATAACAGCATGGATAAGAGAGCAATCTTCCTACAAAAGGTGCAGTGTTTCTAGAAAACGAATAATAGAGTATTTGTGGATATTATAAGAATTTTAAGCAAAAACCTGCACAGCAGGTAACAGTATCACACCACCTGCAACAACTCCATGAGGAAGAAAACAAAAGCAAAAAAAAAAAAAAATCCCAGAGGCCCTAAAATTACTTCTCATCTCCAGACAGTCACCTAGATTGATGCTMCTTGAGGCAGCCTCTAAACGTCTCCCTGCATTTGCTCATAAACAATTATCCTGATAGCACCAGATAAACGTTTTGAGGAAGGAATGTGCAGAGCTCCTCTTGGTGCTACCAGAKATCCTGAAAAGTAAGAGAGAGCTGGGAACCCCCTCCTTAACTAGGCAGCTGTGGGTGACTCCAGGCGCGGAGCTGCATCCCGCAGGGAGCTGCGGCTGCCCGGGGGAAGCTTCGTGTGCTGGCAGGAAACCCCAGCACTGGGGGTGTCTTCAGGTATGCGACGCCTGAAGGATGTGGGATCGTTAATCCCATCACGAGAGCACGAAAGTAATTTTTCCTAATGATTGTATTGTTTTCTATTAGGCACATGGGTATTCTCCTGTTCTGTTTCCAAAATAGAACCAAAATTAAAATCACTATTTTTTTTTCTTTTGTCTTAAGAGTTTTCCTTTGATTCAATCCCCACAACAAACACAGAGTGGGTGAAGCACAAATTATAAAATATCATRGTATAACCTACAATCTAATATACCTGCTATTTTTTTCCTTGTTATTTCCCAGCTTCTTTACTTCATCATATCCTAATTCAAGTCAAATATACATACAATCAAAATTTTTACAGAATTTTACAAGTTCATTGCTTTAAAAACACAGCACTTAGCACACAAAAGGATTCATGCTTTTGTTTAAGATTCATGTATTTAAGATGCAGTTTATCAGCAAGATACATGGCTAAGTTAATAGATTTATAATCCTGCTTGTACGTGCAACACTTGCATGCTACTTCTCATGATTTATGAGGATCCATTTTAAAAACAGATAGACCACTTCTCTCCACTATTCCTACTTAGTGCATTTTAATTTCAAAACTTCTTGTTGAGCTTAGATTTATTTAAAAAGTTAGCACTACTACTCAAATTTTCATATACACATGTGAAGGCTAACCATAAATGTGAAGGCTATTTCTATTAGAAGAGTTTAAAGTGTATCAAGACAACCATGTAGACAAGAATTTTCTGACAGTTTTACTGTAATTCTCACTGTGCAATAAAATTTTGTAAGAGCATTTAACTGATAACATGCTTCATGCTACCAAATAACAACTTTAAATCAAAATGAGCAAGATCCTACTGCACAAGATACAGAGAGCTTCAGCTTAAAATTACAATCAAAGTAATGAAGATAAGTGGATTCCTTCAGAAAATACACGGCGACAGCAGGAGTTAACAGATCAGACAACATCACACTTACAGATAAAAATAATTACTTTAAGACTTCTAAACCTTTAGCTTAACCTAAGATTTTGAGAAAATGATTTAGTCTTTAACTTCATAGCTATGACACAGTTCCATGTCAGAAACTGAAGGTTTCTTCCGTGCACAATTAAAGTACTATCTCCCTACTCATAGCATCAGACAAAAATCAGCCATATTACATAGATTAAAACAGCCTTCATAAAGGAAAGCATAATTAATATGAAGAATTATCATTGATCTCTGTCATGTTTCTTGCAGGAATTAATTCCTAACCTAAAAGTACACAAGTTTTTCAACTAGAAGAAGGATGGTCAAGAGACATGCAATGAGAACGACAGGTTGCAAATGTGGAAGTTTTTTTCCTAAACTGCATCCCCAGCAAGCCCAAACATTGCACCCTGAACACAGGAGACAGTTCAAAAGGTTCCACAGGCATGCACACACAGGCACAAATGACAAACACAGGTCACATTGTGGTAAGTCAAGCAGTGTCCTAGAAAGCAGAGTCCCCTAAACTGACATGGCACAGAGCCTCAAAACCAATGGTTTGGTCTAAAGAACCAAGAAGCCATGCATGGCATTGCAAAAAAAACCAGTGAAAACAGGATTTTCAGTGCAACGTGCCAAAAAAAAAAAAAAAAAAAAACAATTTTAACAAAGGCATGAGTGCATAAATTCTTTTATCTTGAATACAAACCTAATAGACCACTGGTAAAGCAATTAGTTCCTTTTTATTTCATTGTTTAAAAAAAAAAAGTTGAAAAACTGGAGGAGGTTCAGAAAAGATCTTTACGAACGATTTCATGATTAACATAATCATAATTCAGGAACTCAATGTACATAACAGAAACAATGTTAAATAATTTGACCATTGATAAAATACTGCCATGAGAAAGTTATTGACCACCTGAGGTTTCCTAGCCCAACAGATAAAAGACAGACAAAGTGCTGGAATAAGAAAATTCAAAYAGAGACGGCACAAATTTATGCCAAATCAGATGCTGAAAATCAAAAATTGATATTTTTAACTTTAAAAAAAGATGATCCTTCCAGACTTGATGACCTTGATGATACACAAATGTACAAAACTCACAGACTGTAGTTTTCAAGACTTCACAATGAAACTCTAAGTAAATAAATAAGGTAACTCGTAAAGTAGTCACAAAACACAGCCGACCATAAGCTATTTCCATCACCCTCTGTCTTTAGAATATTTTTTCCAAGGGAAATAAAGTGACTATCTTCAGAAATAATTGTTTTATTAATATTTATATTACCATGTGGTTTCTAAATTTCAAAATGGCTCTTTTATGAGTTGATCAGAAAGAGCAGCCTGCCACAGTTAAGGGGTTTCCTCAAGGAAAGTTTTACCTTTACCTTGTTCTGGACAATGTTTTCTCACAATCTCAAGAAAGTTGGAGGTGAAACACGTACCAGCAACAGTAAACTGGGAGAACAGATAGCCCCAGCCCTTTTCCTCACTGAAGACAATACTGAGCCTTTCACTTATTTCAGATGAATGATTTGACCAAATGAAGAGGGTCTGCTTTATATTACACTCAAATAYACATTTCCAGCGCTTTTAGGGAAGCTTCCTCTTTGCCCGGGGGATTGAAGCAAGAGTTTTTCTATAAAATATCCCACGATTGCTAACAAGGGTAGAAAAACAAGCAGAGCAGCTGTGCCAGGCAGCTCCGTAGGGCGACTCGACCCGCACAGAACATTTCCAGCCTCGGCGTTCAGAGGAGGCCAGCACAAACACGCCAAGCAGAGACGCCCACGTGCCACAAACCTGCTCCTGGCGAGCAGCCCTGACGTCTAGCAGAAGAACCTACCTTGACCTGAAAGCTTCTTGAGGTATTTGKGCCAACCTGCTACTGCTTCTTGAGGTATTTGTGCCAACCTGCAAGCCCACAGCAGCTGGCAATGACAGTGGACATTACAAGGTGACACTTCACAACCACGTTCAGTACCAGCTGCAAGAGGTTTTACACCCTAGCATCAACACAGGTCCCCCTGCTTCCTACTTTAGGCCTAAGAAGTACCTCCCGAAAACAAGCCCCACTGCAGAAAATAGGGAATACTATCAATCCTGAATCTAAAGGGCAGGGGGGTAATTCTTAACACCTGTTTTTAAATGATTCCAAAGTCTTGATGCAAAAGTATATTATTTTTTTGAACAGCATAGGAAACAATGAWGAAGACACACAGTGATCACGTAATGCTTTGGGTTACGGTAATCACCAAGAAAAGGCACACACAGCAAGATACAACTTGCTAAGTTACCTGGAAAGCAAAAATATCTTGGATATACTTCAGCGGCAGATAACTGAACAATCTTCATCTGCCCACTGGGGTTCCTCCCCTCAACCTGTTTTTCTGCCAAAGTCATCCATCAGTGGAGCTGGAGAAGCTACAATGAATGGCATCTTTGGTATTTTACACTGAACTGAACTTTTCAAGTGATTCCGTGTTATGATAACCAATGAGGTGAAAATTAACATATGGCTTTGCACAAGCAGCATTAATAATGCACCGCTGAGGAAAGTATTCACCAAAAACGCACCTCCCCGAAGCAACCTCTCTTAAGGAGAAAAATACTGCAACCCAGCAAAAATCCCATGTCAGCACTCGGCAGGAAAAGGGGGAGCACGAGCCTGGGATTGTGGCTGCTTTGTTCAGAAGATAAGGCAGGTTGGGTTTGGAAGGAAGGAAGAAAAGGACAGAAAATCCTAAACAGAAATCCTGTCACCAAAAAAGACAGAAGGAAGAAAAAAACACATTGACCCAGCTTTACACGTAATAAATATTTAGTCATAAGTAGCTACTGTATGATATAGCTACTACTATAAGTACATGACAATTAGACATTAATTACCAGTGAATATTAGTTAATGCATAGTGACCATCTTTTCCAACACTTGCATTTAACACTGCTTGTTTTCATAACAACCAAGTGCTCATAACTCCTCCACTCCTGAATGCAAGGGCTTCCACATTCTCGACAATAATGGAAAGGCAGTTTTGAAAAACTGGTATTTATTTTTTTCTTCTCCTGAGTGCTCAGAACTTCTCCTCCTCTATGCAAGCAGCTTTAAAAAACTGCCTATCAGTTTAAGTGATGCTCTTTTCAAAAGCAGCCTTTTTCTTTAATTTATATGCTATCTTTGCAGTTAAACATTCTGATAAAAGCTGCATTCTTGCAGATATCTAGGAAAGCATCCTCAAATATCAAGGTGGTGGTTTAAAAGCACATTTCAAGCTACAGTATTAATCTGTCAGTAGACTATCCTAGACATGAAATGTTTAAAAAAATACCTACATGCAGTTAAGTAATAGGAATTTTGACACTTCACATAGTGACTTGAATATATTGAAAATACAAGTCTGCAGGTAAAATATGAAAGCTAAATTTAAATATTTTAAAAGTCTTTTATAATATAACTCTTCTGACGTATCTTTTCCCACTTTTCCACTCTCCAGACCAACACGCACAACGTTTTTGTATTTTCCTCAAGAAAGCTTATTCACAGTACCCATCTCCCATGAAGTCAATCTTTCCTGTGCACACGCATTTCTGTAAATCTGCATTTCTTTAATAAAAATAGCTCTTAGTAGGCAGCATGAATGAACAGGAGAGCGTGACCCGCAGGGCCACGCGGCAGGATGCAGACTAGCGGGAAGAGATAAGCGGGTGCCCGGCGCGCGCCCAACGCGAGCGCCTTCGGCAGAACCCAGCCCTGCGCCGCGGCGGGAAGCGAGGGAACAAAAGGTTGGCAATGTGCGTTCTGCTCGGCAATAGAAGAGATGATATCAAATAAGCAAAAGGCCAATGCGTTGCATCATGTCTTTCCTTACAGTAAGAGAGACAGAAGTCCCTGGCACTACTCAAATTCCTTTTTTTTTTTTTTAAGAAGACAAATTTTTGAACATATGTACACATAGTTGAGCTTTAATTGAGATGAAGCTGAATTATAAAAAACTACTCCTTTGGGAAAGAAACAAAGACTCATTAAGAGAATTTGCTGTAAAACTGAAATATCTATCCACTGTTAGATGCCTCATCTCTAAAGTGTAAGACAATCCCACTAGTAAAATTTATATAGTTCTGTGGCTAAGGTCTGCCAATAAAACTGAACTAATGAATTCAAGAAGCAGATAGAACAAGGTTGTTTTGCAATTACAGCAACATTTGCAGTAATGTTGAATTTTCTTTTTAGCATTTACACAAACTTGACTTTTGTTTTCAGTGTAAATTTCAAAGCAAGCCTTTGGTAGAACTGGAGTCTATACCTTGAGGTAGGCTCTTCTCTTTAATTTTTCCCATATTTTACTCAGGTTAGTACTTCAAATGAAAGGTAAGTGTTACCCCAGAAGTAAAATGTTACACTATGCTCCTGATTTGAGGCACTGGATTTGGATGCACTAGGACTCATTATATTCACATTATATAGTCATATATACACATACATATGGTTTCCTACATCACTTAAAAATGCATAAGCACAAAGAAAGGAGCTAGACTCAGAAATAATATACACAGTCCTTCCTATTTGAAAGGCAAAGTAAATTTCAAGAGGAGAGAACTGCAAAGGGAAGTTGATTTCTAGCATTGCTAGCAACACGGGCCCTCTGCAGCACACATTACGTGCAGGGTTTGCAGCCCRAAACCGTGGCACAGGCCTCGATCAGCACGTGAACTGGCAGCACAAGAAAGCTCTGATCCCGGGGAGGGAACCGGCCTCTGGAACCCAGTGCTAACTCCAACGGTGGTCAGAGGAGCGAGCCCTGGCCCGCTCCATCCCCCTCTCTGCTCCCACCCTGGAGGTGGGATTCGTGCCACATATTTGTGCCCCCAGAGGAGGGAGAAGGGTTGCTGAGACCGGGGTTTTATGGAACAAGCCTGGCCGGGCTGTTTGCCTCCCCAAGTTTCCCAGGAATTGTGAGAACTTTTTCTCCCAAGTGGTGCTTGGGGAGGCTGTGGGGATGGAGCAGAGGTAGGACTGAGCTATCTTGCTTCCCTCCAGCTGGTGCTGCTCCATCTGCTCCGGCAGCTCCCAGCGCAACGGGAGCCGATGCTTCGGTGGCAGCAGGGGACCTGCTCCCTGCTGGGTCGCTGTTCAGCTAATATTATAACAGTCTTCCTGAGGAAAAGAAGCAAGTAAAGGGAAAGGATGAATTTGAACTGGTTAAACTCAACTAAATAAAAAAAAAGTAAAGGAAAAAAAAAAGCATAGGTTTCATAAAAGGTGTGKTTTTTTCCATCCCTAGGGTCTTTTCCAAATTTCATAGAATTGCAACATAACAGCCTCTCTCTTTCCAATGGCAAAGTGGTATGGTAAAATAGTCAAACACAATAAATTAACCAAACGCAGGGGTAGTAACCAGCTCCAATTATAAAATTATAGACATCAGGTTGCACACAGGATTGACACTGGTTCTTAAATATACAATAAGGGACAGGGCAGGAGACGGACAAATGATGCAACAAACCCAGGCACTCAGCATTGTAAGGGCTGCTCATCCTTACTGGCAAAGCCCCATTTTGTCCCAAAATCGGCAGCTAAAGCCCCATCTAGAACCCCCCTCATCTGGGCAGATATCTAACTGTGAGGAAGCCTGGGAGAAGGGCATCGGTGAAGCTCAGCCCTCTGCCCAGCAAACGTGAGGTAACACAGTAAATAAAAACCTTATTGGCAAGTTCATCGGATCTTTCATAGGGATGTGGCATCCTAAAATTGCCAAGGAAAGTTCTTCACACTGTGCATCGCTTCCTAACATGTATGTTCCACAACAAATCTGTTGTGTTGTGTCATGGTTTTGTATCCATGTATTTTGCATACCTGGAAGATATACTGGTATTTATATTTTACCAGGGAGAAATTTAATACAAAACTGAGGAAAAAGGGTGGAATTCATTAGTTTTTATCCTATTATATGTACATGATAGTAGGAAAAACTAAACAGGTATAAATTTACATGAGCTTGCCATTTATTTGAACTGCAAAGGACACCATAGACATAATTCCCATTTCGGCTAGCTCTCCTCTAAATGTTAACTATAAATATTGCAGATTTACACAGTGTTTGTAGGTTCACAAAGGCTTTACAGATTTGTCTTTGTTACCCAGAGTGGTCCTTGTGTGCCAAATAAATGGTGGATGGATGAACAGACAGAGAGATATGTGGTTATAAATGCCCAGAGAAAGTGAAAGCAATAACTTTCAAAGCCAAACTGGGCCTGCAGCTGGCATGCAGCCCTCTCTCCACTCCCAGTATATCCTCTCTCTCTTGTCTTTCATATGATTTTATTTATTTGCTTCAGTCCTGTGCTTCCACCCATTCCCTGTTCTGGACCTCTGGAAATGAACATTAACCTTCTTTAGGGGCTTAAAATACATGTATCTGATTAGCTATCAAAATAAACATCTTTCTTGAATTAAAAAAAAAAAATCTAACAAAGTAGGAGTTACTAGTTGTTATGCAAAGCATCATTAAGTGCAGGTTAAAAACTAACCTCCAAAAAGTACATACTGACACTGGAGAAAAAGCAAAATCCACAGGAAAAAAAGAAAAACGTTTTCATACAGGTATTTGAGGAAGCGTACTTTGAAAATTTTTTGTTATTCTTTATATGTATCAAAATTAAGTGCTCACCAATCCAAAAACAAACAAATATGGGGGGGGAAAAAAAGCCACATTCTTTACACTCTTACCTATTACCTGTTTTCCATGATTTAGTTTTTCCGCAACTACCACCATAATTTACACAATTCATTACTGGCACTGCAATGGGAGAATTAAAGGGCGGAGAGCAAATCCCAACCCCCCTCATCGGCCACAGAACCGACCASCTTACAAACTGCAGAATTAGGGACTGCTTTCTTCCCATCTGTTTCTGAGGATGAGGAAGTTACATCACTGCTAGAAGGTCTCAGCCTTGCTCCTCTTTGGCATGAAATGTTGAGTGCTTTTAGAGAGGAAGAAGGAAAAAAGATTTCTTGCTTTTATGCCAGCCTTTCTTTTGAAAGAAGAATAATTGCAGAGCTTAGGTCTTGCCGTCGCATGCTTACTTTTAAAGCTAGTGCCAGCTTCCAGAAGAAACACATAATATGAAGGACAATTATCGTGGAATAAATAGTAATCCTTTATTTTCTAACAGATGTAGCTGCATCTAGAAAGGAAGATACTTATTCTTTAAAAATAAATACAATTGCAGACCATGCAAGAAATGCTTTCCCTCTACTGAGCTACAAACAATTTTTAAAAATTCTGTATGTTTAATGCTACAGCTAAAGCTCTGGCAAACTATTAGAGAAGAGAGGGAAAAGGCAAAATCAAATAAAAACATGCTTTCGGGTATGCCTCAGCAGCTACATTTGAAGATCTCCTTTTTATGTGTATGTGATCCTTGCTTTCTAGTAATTGGACAAACTTCAAAGTACCTGTCTAGCTGTGCAATAGTTTCTTCAAGGATTAGGTCCCTGGGGAACAGTGAAGGACCTGACCCATGCAACAGCCGTCTGATGTATCAGGGCATCATTGGAAAATGTGCCTCAGTACCATATTTTCCTCTTGTAACCCGTTTTCCAATGTTAAGATATGGAAGACTTCAAAGATCTCCCAGGCATACAGAAGGAAAGAARAGTGCATGCCTGTTAAAAGACTCACAAAAAGAAAACCTGTAGGGGAGAAGAAACACAGTTCACAGAAACTATGCCTGAAACAGGCTCTGCTATCCAAGGAAGGCTCAGAAAAATTGCATCCATCTGCACAGCATTAAACTCAACTATCACACATGTGAAATCACGTGGCATACAGGCACTTGTACAAGCAGTTTTAATGAAATAGAATACCCTGTCACTTATATGGGAAATCTAAACATCTCCCCTGAACTCGAGAGCAACCTCAAGAGTAAYGTACTTAATCTTAAACCCTTAGAGCTTCTATACCTACCTTGCCTGGGCAAAGGGACCGAGAAAGACACCTCAGGCCAAGGTCACACACACTGCTATAACGTGGGTGCTGAAAATCTGCAGAACTAGTGGCCGACCTCACACCACCTCTCTCTTTCAAGTTGCTGGAGCAAGAGGAGAGGAGATGAGCTTAATCTAATTAGATGGCTGAAGTTAAGGGTGAGGATGGTTATTTTAAGCGTTGCTAACGCTTCAGCACATTTCCTGCATTGCTTGCAGTACATTTTCCAGGATTTTTCAGATGCAGTATAAAGATGGATACACACAACTTTGCGCCAGYTTTGTTTCAGCATAATCCCTGTCCTGAGAGGCACTAACAACGGGACCAATCTGGTGCCCATAGATCAAGGGTGACATATGTACAAGRGTATACACACATGAACAGATGATAAGCAATAAATACCCAAATCAAAGCTTGAGATTAAAGGCTGCACTGTAGTAAATTACTCTTAAAGAATTCTGCACTTTAAGATACAATATCTACCTCATTTTAAATTTTAAACATAAGGCTGATCAAAAACAAGGAGGCAAATCAACAACTTCATGCGCCTGCTTTGCTTGTTTATTTGCACAATAAATGTGTCTCAGGCACTGTTACGGCCAGAATACACAAAGGTGCCCAGCAAAATTATATCTTAAACTGTCAAAAACTGCAATGTTCTGAAATAACTTTTGTGGGTAATTAGTAATTTTGGCAAGCAACTTACACATTGGATAMCAGACAGATTTTTCCCTCTAGATTCTTAGACTAATTATATAAAGTATAAAAGACTAAACAATCACAACTTGGAAAGCTATTTGATAAAAAAGCACAGTCAATTTCAGAATATAAAGTTTACACTGAGAATCATGATATGGAACTAAAGTGAAAATTATACCAAACTCAGCTTATTTTTTTATTCTCTTTCCCCTAATTGCATTTAGGCAAAGCCATATGTAGAGCTCTGTAAATTAGACTAGTTGAGCCTATACAGGTCTACCATTTACTCTTGTAGGTTCACAAGTATCTTAAAACTAGCTCCCCTAGGGAATTCAGATCTTACAGTGCTGAAAAAGAGACGACCAGCAAGGATAMCTGAGCACTAGGATCATCCATCCACGTCAGCTCAATGCCTCTCCCGAAAGCTTCAGAGAAACCTTGCACAGCCTAATTAACATCCAGCAAATGTTTTCGGGTCTTTGGATGAAAAGCAAGATCTCATGTAAATACAAATTAAATTACGATATCACAGAAATTATCAGTTGGCCAAACTTCAGTGACTTCAGTTTAGAGAATAACCTCGTTGCTAAATTACTAATTTGCCTAAACACAAGGAAGAACCAGTCAGGCTCCATTAATGAAGGACAGATTTTCAAGTGACACACTCTTGCAGGTGAGAACAATTCCGTTTACATAGAAACCATCTCCTGAAGTGCACTACTTCAAAGCAGACCATGAAACASTGGCATATACTTTTTTTTTTGGCTCTAGAAGAATATTCTGAAATTAAGCGCAAAGGCCAGAAGCTAAAATGCTTAATCCTCTTACATCTTTATTAATCCATTTTATTAAGAACAATGAGGATACAACGACATTTTTTCCTTCAGCACATCGAGTAGGAAAAAAATAGGTCTTGACAAATAAAATACAAGTTCATTAAAACTACATTTTCTCCTACAAGGAGGAACATAAAGCCCCCTTTAAAACATCGCCTTAGGGCGACAGACTTAGAGACATTTACTTAATCAGCACTCTTAAATAAACTTAACAGTTTTCCTCCATTACCATCTGTGAGAATCCTTAACTCAACAGTATSGTAAAGCCCTGAAAAGAAACAGTCAAGATGAAAGGCAAATAGACGAATACATATCTGACAAAAGAGCTAATGTTTAAAGAACCTGTAACACAAAAAATAAAGCAAGCTACATATCACCTCGAGCACCTTAAAGCAACAAAGCAGCCTTAATGTTGCATGTATTAGAGGGAAGGGGGAAAAAAAAAAAAAAAAGGAAAAAAATCCCTAAGAATTTACATCAACTTTCTTGCTAGTCATCACTGAGGAAGCACAAGAAGTGGTCAAAACTCAATGGGGAAAAAAAAAAAAAAAAATCAACACCCACACACACATTAGCAAAACATTCCCCAAGTTGTATTTCAGTGCAAATGGATATGCATGTGGAGGAGAAAATCCTGGGCCAATCCACACCCAATGGAATGGCACAAACTCTCAGGATGGGGGAGTTATTTCCCCTTGGATAGGGGTGATTAAGTCCCATTAGTGTCCCGGGGAGGAGGGCGAGCAGAGCAAGGGCTGGGGGCTCCTAAGACCACAGCAGCAAGTGGCACTCAGGCTG
Source organism: Nothoprocta perdicaria (assembly GCF_003342845.1). Lineage (NCBI taxonomy): Eukaryota > Metazoa > Chordata > Aves > Tinamiformes > Tinamidae > Nothoprocta > Nothoprocta perdicaria. Next base: position 637,492 of record NW_020455521.1, read on the forward strand.
CCCAACGTTGGGATGCGGACAGCAGCTACAAGGACGGGAAGGAGCTCAAAGGAGCTCAAGGAAGGGAAGGAGCTCAAAAAACACACACACACACACACACACATATATATAAGAGAGAAATGGCAGCACATGCAAAGCTTGCTATGTCTTTGCGATTTAATCATGCATTTTAAAGAAGAACAGAAGGGAATACAGGGGAAAAGACGGGCTCTAACCCAAGTAGGATCACATGCACTAAACAAAAGAGCCTGGAAATGAGAAACTCTTCCATAGCAGGCAACAAACTCCACAAGTTTCCATCATTTGAAACTCAATGTTGATAAGAGTCAAGAGGAAAATCCTTACTTTAAGGAACATTTGCTGTAATCTTTTCTTTGAGAATGAAAAAAAAAAAAGACAGCTATGGAATGAATCAAGTAACTGCTGTGAAAAATCATCTGTTCTGCAAAGGGCAACTGGCAACTTCTCTGCCAGCTGGTATTTAAGTCTTGACTATTTTATGTAAAGAGAAACAAAACATAACTTATAGATATGTTCACCCAAACTCAAAAAAGGGTAAAATACATATATTTTCTTGCCAATAACATATTAGTAATTTTCCCTCTTAGATCTGAAAGAAAATACCACATCTGTTAGGCAATTCTTAAACACGAAAAATATTCCTAGAAGTCACAGGTGCAGATTATCAGTCCCAAAATCCACCATGTGGATCCATGATGAAAAAAATCATCCACTAGCCTGTTCACAAGTAATCCTGTCACATTTATCCCTCAGTGAATATATAATTATACATGATGGATAAATGATACATGGTGGTATTGAACGATAAATACACATCTGTAGCTTCATATTTTCACTTTATAGTAAATTTTCTGTTCATTTAAGAACAGTAAATTTATCTGCTCTCTCCTAGACATTTTAATTTATATTTTATAAATGAATCAGTACATAAATGCAGAAAAATACTGTCTAAATAATTCCCACCAACAGGAGAAGTGTTTAAGCTCATAACATCTGATATGGCAAATGACTGCCTAGTCTCAACTAAAGGAACAGGATTACAAGGACAAAACTTGCATTAACGCACTGTATTTTTTATTCTCCCAATACAAAGAAACAATGGTCTCTATATTCCTAACAAAGGACAATTAAAAAAAAATGGTGACATTAAAATTTATTTCACAGCTCAATCAACTCCAATGGTTTATTACACACACACACACACACACACAAGGAATCAGGGAGTCTGAAATAACTTCAAGCACGATCTCCGAAGCAGAAAGCAAGGTGTAAGCTTTACCCGAACCTAACGCTGCACATTCTACTAATGCATGAGGATAAATTCTGATCCTGCATGTATTGACTTAACAGGAACGCCCAGTGTGACTTACAATCCCCTTAACTTCCTGTGTATTGATTGATTTAAGTGCCCATAAGACAAGAACCTACCACATAATAACTCACTGGGAAATTCAGAGGAACTGGAACATGCCTCGCCTCTATTTAACAGCATTTCCCAGGTCTACCTCCCTATCCAGGCATGAGGTGACTAAAGATTCAAGTTGGAAAAGTTATTTCTCTGTTTGCCAAATAGAATGAACTTCATTGAAAAAAGCTTCTGAATTCAGCACTATGTAAGGGCAGGAAYTTTAGGAATATCTTATTTCCCCAGCACATAAGAATTACAGAAAAAAAAAAGTATTTTGTTAATTGAACTGAATCAAATGTTAATAACAAGCATCCTCACAGCCAAAATTAAGCAGCTTATTGACAGTACCCCTGTAATTGAAAGACTTATATTTTTTCCTAATGCCAAGAGGAGTTTTAACTTACAGCTTTTCTAACAGAGTGATGTTTTCCTACTTAGAAAAAAAAAGCAACTTTCTGCAGCCTCTCTCTAGCTACATATGACCTTTCCACACCCAGTAACATTTCACATTCTACCTTATTCAGGTTTCCTCTTATTGCAAAAAGGAGATCCAGCCGATAGAAATCAGATGCCTAGGCAGACGCTCAGACCAGTGTTCAGCAAGCATGCCTTCATCATACCCCCATTTTGCAAAACACTTTTTAAAGCAGGCTTTAATTCTATCTAATACTAAACCAATTTAAAATTCAGTAGAACTACAATCTGTGTTAGCCTGTTGCCTACTCTACAAAATCAGGTCACCTCAATGGTAGCATTCAGTCATTCTTTTCCTTGGTTTATCTTGAAAAAATCCTTGAATATTTTCAAGCACTGCCAGGAACTATATCTCACCTTCATACCGTTACGTAATGGGGAATATATAATATGGTCTGTAGGGTGCATGTATTCTAAAATTGAAAAATATAAACTAAACACTTCCAGTAAATTATATGTGAGAAAAAATGCAATTATCCAGGTAGTCAGAGCTACTTTTGAGTTAAAAAATAATATAAAGGGGCAGACAACTTGAACATGTTTCTCCACAACACTTTTGCATCCAAATTGCACTAAATCCCCCTTATCAGAAGRAGRAGAAGAAGAAGAAAAAAGCAAAACGAACAAAACAAACAAATAAAAAAACCCACCCACACTCTATTTATGATGTCATTACATTGGTTTTGTTATGCATGCGAGTGCAAAGGAATACATTGCCAATCAAAAAACTAAAATACACTGTGAGGACTTTTTTCATCTCTCAGTTTAAGCTCCTAGGTGTTAACCAGGTCATTATTAACTTGCCTATAATTTTGAAGGGTTTTTTTTTGTCTTCCCTTTACCCTTACCAGAGCTTTCTGGCCCTCTGAGCATAACAGCACACAGATGGATTCAGCATTTGGCACAACTGACAGGTGAGGGGAAAAGGGATGCCAGTTTTTCTCTTCCCATCTCAGATCTATTCTTAGCAGTACTACGAAGATAAAAGACAGCACTGTTTTAATCTGAAGTTTCTGCTGGGCCTACAAGAAAGCATTAAGGAGAGGAAGCATCGTATAAGCACCTTTAAGAGCATCTACGCAAGAAGGCTGTTTTAGAGACTGATTTGACTAATTAATACTGTTTACACATCAAGTTGACTTGAATTTCTTTTTCGCTTTAAGAATSCTTCATATTGATTTAACTTTAAATACATTAGCATAAGGTGCTCTTAAACTAAGCAAAGAATGCCTACAGTAGGCAACGCCTAGATTAAACTAACCTGATCTCTAAACCTACTTAATTTAATCACTATACTTCTCTTGTGTCCACATGGCCTTTGTGTTACTGCAGGCCCTTGAAAAGGCGCTTGCTTCAAGGATGCTGGCAGGAGAATGCTCTGCAGACCCTGCACCCAAAACAGCCCGCTGCTTGGGTACACAAGSCTGTGTTTGCTTACTCCTCCTTAGCCAGCCTGCCCTATCCTAGCTGCTGGTAGGGCAGCTGCACTTGCAGGATGAGGAAGAAGGGAGATTTTTAACTGTGCCATGTGTAGAAAAGAAACCCCTCTTATCACACCACAAGGAAAAGTGTAATATGACCTTAGCAGGCTGGATAAACCACTCTTTCTTCAAAATCTATGGATGTATACACACAGGTACAGACAGAAAAAAATACTCCAAAAGTTTATACTTTGTATTGAAATGAAAAGAGATTTCATTTCCCTAGATCTATGGCCAAGCAGAATGAATGGGAGAACATCTTAGCAAAAGCAAATCTCACACACAAGCAATCTGCATAAGCAGCTGTTCTCCAGGAGCACTTCCCTTTTTCCGTACAATAAAGCACAGCAGGGCACACGCTTCCTTTCCGATGCCTTGGGAAAGTGCCCTAATTCCCTGGGGGCGAGCCCACCTTGCTGCCGCTCCTGCCAGGTGCCAGCTGCTCCTCGTGCCCAGGGCTCGCAGCTGGCATGTCCCCGTTCCTCCTGTAGCATTGACCTTGTCAATCCTCGGGCAACCCATAGGTCCTTAAAAAAACAGAAGTCTGTGCACCTCCTCTCCAGGACCTCTGTCTCTTGGGAGGCCTCTAGTTTCTTTGCCTTTTGAATCCCAGAGCATGTTCTTTTAGTCTGCTCTACTCCCCGTTTTCCAGAATGTTTTATGTTTTTCTCATATTTTTATGTTAGTGTAAAGTATGAGGTAAGGTTTTTCTTCATCTATTAGTTTCTCCACTACTGTTCTACTCCCTCACTTTTATTTTCAGCTTCACATCCATAGATGTCTGCTTCCTCCTGCCCAGATCCCTTTTTTTCATGTTCCTTACACCTCTATCTGTGTCTGTTCTTTCCTATTTTTTTCCTACTCCATTTATTTTATTACTTTTTTCCTTTCACCTCACCATCCTTGCCTGTTGAAAGCCTCCTGCTCCAAAGCACTGTCAGTAAGTGCTTCCTAGGAAGGGATGGTAAAGCCACATGTGGACTACATCCAGTAGGCAGGTCTGATGCAGCCCCAACTGCTGAAGAGTAAGAAAATTTACTTGCACAGACACGAGCCACCCCACAGCAGCTGGCCCGAATATCCAGGATCACATGTAGGTATATTCAGTAATACAGACAGCGATTCCCATAGGATTTGACGTCAGTTTTCCCAAGCTTGTCTATTTTGCTTCTCTACCCCACGTCAACCCAACCATGCAGGTGATGTCACTGAGACAGCTCAGAGAGATCCTGCTCCTAATGCTTTCCTGCTGTGACCAGGAATTCTTCTCCTTGCTATCTCCAGATCCTCCTTTGCCATTAAGGCAATCAACTACTTGTGCAAAGAAAAAAGATTAAAAGTCAGTAGAGGTTTCATTATCTCCCGAGTGACTTCATTTGCAAAGTGCACACACAACAGAATGTCCCCTTGCTAGAGGGAAAAATCCCGGCTCATTTTTGGCTCCCTCTGAACTCCACACTCGCCTCTGGTGTCAGCCACGATCGTGGGCGTTCAGTTAGATCCAGCATTTGGCTTCGACCTTCTATAGCTCCTCAGCACTAGTATATTCTGGAAAGTATTTTCCATCATCTAATTACTGGTCTGACATACTCATTTAGCTTTTTACATAAGCATACTCTCATTTACTTTAATTTACTGCCAGAGTAAAGAACTCTTGAGTTTAGATTATTATTTATTTGACCCGATCTGTTGCCTTACATGGGCAAAACACTTTACAGATAAGCACATCATGCCCTAAACAGGMCAAGGGACTAGCGAGCAGCAGATTTTCTTGTTTTCACACTTGCTTTTACACAGGCTGCACATTGCTTTCCTGTATGACAGTATTTTGTGTCCGTGGGCAGTCARGAGGCTTTTTGATGGTAGGTTTGTGCAAAGCTGGTTCCCAAGCAGGGTTTAGAGCTGAGGATGACTGTGATAGGGGACATCTGATAAGTGAGAAACACGGAGCTTTAAGCAAATCAGAAAGAAGTTTCAAGAATTTTGGGTAAATACTTATAGAAATAGTAGTAGTAGAATTATACAATAACAAGGGGTGAGGAAGGAGAAAGAAATCCAAACCCAACTCTATAGTTCCCAGGAAACATCTTTCTGAAGAGGCAAACAAATAAGAGTAGAAAAACACAGCACTTATCTATGAGCTCTATTTATCTCATAAAACTAACCAAAAAGCTATTGCTAACAGTGATTTTATGGGAACATACTGTTTCAGCCTGAGGCACCTGTTTTTCCTTTATTTTTTTCAGCTACCACATCCCCCCTTAACATCACAGATAACTGCTGGTTCCCTGCCATGTACTGGTGACCTAAGTGCCTGAGAAGGGAGCAGGAAGGTATATGCCCCTATTTCTGTCCAGTAACAGAAAGGAGGATTTTTAGAATAAATTAGACAGTAGTGGGACTTCTCACAGAAATTTGTTTTCCAGCCTAGAACTCATGCTGGAGCACTGTTCCGAGAACTGTAAAAACCCTTTGTGCTGATAGGGCCAACTACTCAAAAGGAGCTCCTGAACTAACACAGCCCCCAGAAGAGAGGTTCTGAAAGAAACCAGAAAGATTTTGGTCAATGCCAACATACCAGCACATACACCCAGTATCAGCTGCACATGACTGCATGGTCTCCCAGGCCAAACCCTTACACTGCAAATGCAGAATTCCCATTGGCACAGCTTGCAAGACAGGATTTCACTTGGGGCACAAGATGCGCTGTATTTGGAGGCCTCAAGTTCTTGAGGAGCATAATCATTGCAAAGAGATACTACTTACATCCTTGCTGCAGACTAGGGTGCCATAAATGAATTGGGTAGGATCACCCACCAGGTACTTCACAGCAAGAGCTGGGCCACAGGAAGGCTGGTTTTCTTCCTGAGAGCTCCTCAGGCCGTAGCCAAAGAAGCACCTTCATTTTCAGTGATATTTTGTATCCAGCTATACAGAATTTCTCGGACTTAAGCCAGGCGATCAGCCTAACAAAAAGCTACTGTCCTACTGCAAAGTTAGTTGAAAACAAAGCAAAAGTCACAAAAACAACCCAGCCCCAAAGGTATGCTTCACCACACGCTTTGCAATGCCTTGGAGCAGGGTTACATATGTATGCCTATATAACTGCACTGCAACACCCTGGTATCACCAACACTGATGCTGACCCCTAAATCTTTACACTGAGTCAGAGCACAAGTATTTAGGACAATGATTCATTAGTTACAAGGGAATCAAAGAGTCAAAGGACAAATTCTAGATTCACAGAGGCCAATAGCAAAATTTTCTCCAGGCTTTTAAGGAGCAAAGAAACAAGCAAAGCATTAAATGGACCTCTAATCAGAGTTCCTGCTCTGCCAGTCTATTTGGATAGTGTCACTTCACCAAGCAAACAACACAAGTGCCTCCCCTAGAAATGTCTCCCTTGCTTGGAAATAATTCTTTTCCCCAGACACTCCCCAAAGCATCACTTCCACGCTTTCCTCAAGAATGAGGAACAAAACACAATATTTTAATTTCAGCTCATTCTTCCTCACCAGCAGCTGGGAGAAGCCGGCTAGACTGAAGGGTGGACCAGCCTGTGTCCTGCAGGACACTTGGTGCTGCTGGCAGACCTTGTCCTCCTGGACTTACGGGCAACAGGGACGGGATGCACCTATCCATGGTGCTCCAAACACTGGCCAAGCAGAGAGCAAGGGCAACACAAAGTCACTTCCAGGCTTCCTCTCCCCAGATTTTACCTGTCATGATCACACTGCTGTGCCTGGAGCTCTTGAAACAGCCAACTTGCTAATATATGTTAGCAAAATACGTATTAGGGCTTTATTTATGGAAGTTTGAAAGGAATTTTTCGGCTCACTGTCCTTTGCCTGCAGTAGAGGCGATTGAACCTTGCATTCCGATGGTTTTAGTGATTGAAGGAAAACAGGTATTCAGGATTGCTTTGGAAAGGGAAAGGGAGGAAGGAATTAAAAACAAAACAAAACAACCCTACAAAGTCTCCTATCTATGATATGATTCTGATGTCTCTGTAGGTTCCACAAAGGAGAGTGCAAAAAATTGTGCAATACAAGAAACATTTTTTATTTTATTTGGGATACTCCCATTAAACATTATACACCTAAAGCAGTAGGCAAAAATGATTATTTTTCAGCATCTGAAATAACTTTGTTCAATACATTTCTTTCTCTATTAAAATTATTAAAATGTAGATATATTTGTTTACTTGTCACAGATTCACAGATTCACAGAATATTTAAGGTTGGAAGGGACCTCTACAGATCATCTAGTCCAACCTTCCTGCTCAAGCAGGAACACCTAAGAGCATGTGGCACAGGGTGGCATCCAGGCCGGCTTTGAAGACCTCCAGAGTAGGAGACTCTTGTCTCCTTTACTTGTCAATATTCCTGAGAGCAAAAGTCACAAACTTATTGGATCTGCTCCCTATTAGGGCCTGTCTTGTTCTGTTAGTGTTCTCAGTCTTGGGGCCAAGCTTTGAATTCAGTCAGATAAGCTGTCTCCTGCAAGTAACAGCTGCATTCTTTTTACAACGAGATAACACCTTTCAATATACACTACCAAACAGCTATAATTACAACTTTGCCATCCAAATAAAAAAAGATATAATTAAAAAATGGATATTGTGCCTTCTATAGAATAAAAAAAATGCAAAATTAAAAGCATGATTAAAAGTGAAATGCACAGGTAAACAGATGTGCTCAAGCATATGTTACCTTTCTCTATATAACAATGCGCTGCTTAGCGGTATTAGCTATCTGAGATCAAATGACTACTGAGCACCAAATACACACTTCTGTATGAACTGGGACAATTACAAAATAAAAAGTGCTTAACTTAGAAGCCAAGGATTAAATAGTTGCCAAAAAAAAGAGTTTTTTAATCATTCTGATCCCATGCATGTTCATAAGCATTTCACAGGCTTTGTTATAATTTTGTTCTCACTTTGTAACTAAATGGACTTCAATTTTAAAGCTTTATGAGATAAAAAGTATTTCCCCTAGCCCTTGTGACATATTTCAGTTAATTTTATAGATGTGTTTCCTTAAGGTTTTAAGTAATGCACATAGTTCCAGGTGAAACCACTGGACACTTGTGAGCAAGGAAGAAGAAAGGAAGAGTCAGAGCCTCCAGGAATTGCCATATTCCTCATTTTAGCAATAAGATAAACTACATGGAGAGTCTGACTGAGATGCAGAATAGTATCTGCATCCTGTCCAGTACCCTCCGAGAAATCAGAGGCGGTTTTTCCACTTACTTGGAATAGCTGGTACCGAACTGGGCCATAAAGAAGAAGCTGCAGAATGAAAGAGCAGATGGAAACCCCAGAAGAGCAGATGAAGAACTGCCAAGAGCGACTGAGGTGAAACACAGCCAAATATTTTTATAAACTCCTAAAACAAGATATTCTCAGTAGTGAGATCAGAAGCTGAGCAATCACACCAAACTGTGCTTCAACCTGAGATGAAAACTTTGCTTTAGTTCTTCTTGTGCCAATTATAAAAATGAAAATAGATGAATAAGACAAACCTTCTCAATGTCTCCAGTAAAACGAAAGACGGGAGGGAGCTTAGAAGTTCTGGAAGGGAAGTCCATTTGAAAAACACACTGCCTGTAAGGAGGGATGCTACAGAGCAATCTCATTTCACAGTGTGGGCTGCAAGATGAGAACAAGGTGTCTGGTTGTGTTTTATGGGGGGYTTGATGCGCTGATGGAAGGCAAAGGTCAGGCCTGCGCTAAAGAAACTCCAGCTCGTTATTCAGAGCTCAGGGCTCACATTTTATTACGAGGGTTTCCAYGCACAGGCCGACTGAAAGGTGATGTCCTACTCCAGACTCCTGARGCACAAAAGCAACTCCACGACACGCACTCTGGGAAAGATGTCTCTGGTGGGTCGATAGGTCAGGCAATAAAAACTGCTCTCTCCAAATGTCCATTAACTGCACACAAAAATAAAAGATCAAGTTCTGRAGATTCCCCCTAAAGGAGGGGAAACAGAATTCCTGGGAATGTTAAAGATCTTTGCTGAGCGTTTGAGCAGTGCAGTCTGAAAATGCTCTGTATGCGAGGATCTACGTGTGTGTGTGTAAATATATATACACACATATACAACAATATGTATACACAAATAGATATACATATGTATATACATAGGCACACACACCTTTTATATACACATGCATATATAGATGTTGTCCTGAGTGGAAGAAAAACTATACAAGGTTAGTTGGGAAAGGCCATATATGACCTTTAAAAAAGCAAAACGAACATTCCATCTCTTAAACCTGAACCTATCTGGAAGCRATCCAGCAGCTGGAAGGGAAACTATATCATCTTTTAGAATATGGGGTTTGTACCAAAACTCTTTCCTGACACACAAAAATCAGCAGCAGCTCTGCAGGTTGCACTGCAGCTGGGTGGCCACAGGTGACAACATAGAGCCGTGCGGCCAGACCTGAGCGCACAGCTCCAGACCACGATGGATGTGACACCAACAACTAGTAGTTGTGTTGCTTTACACTGCAGGAGACAAAGCAACCACAAGTGACTTTTACAAGAGAAGCAGAACGTGCAGCTGGCTGGGGTGGTTACTGGGCGGCCCCAGATGAATATTCAACACAGGAGCGGGCAGGTTTCAGCTGATGGCGACCCCGAGATGCATTTGTACACTGTCCCAAAGCCCAAGCACAGAAATTACACACCGAGGGCTATGCTGTAGACATACTTAAAGAGGCTGCCCTTTGTAGGGTGCACATAATGTAAGCAATGTGCTCTGCTGAATCAAAGCAACAATGAACGCGCATCAAGTGCCTGCAAAAGCTGCACTGGTGATTGCAGTTTTGGGCAGCCAATTTGGCACAGGCACATTCCTCCTGATAAATAAAACTGTCATTTTGAAGGCAGATGTACATTGCACTTAGCCTGAGAATTTGCCTTCATTCTCCCACAAAACAGTCCATCAATGCATTAGTTCAATCCTAACCATTTTTTTCTTTTCCTTTTTTCTTCCCCCCCTCCCCCCCCCCCCTTCTTTTTAAATTACGGGATGGACATATTTCACATTTGGATGAGATGTGCCTGACAGTTCCTTTTTCCCTTGCAGTCAATTTGATCTCATGCAAACTATTAACGCAAGCGCGTTCCAAGACAGATTTGCCAGTAGATGTTAAGTCAACTCCCACTGACTCAAGTGAGGACAAAAAGCAGCCCATAAGCAACAGAAAAAATGTCAAGTGGTACTGCCATCAAGCAGAGGGTCACTTCATAAGAAATGGGTATGGAGGTAATATGCTTATGGAATGAAGCAATTTCTGTAACGTCCCTGCAATTTTTAATCATTTCTACTATATAGCTGCAAATCACTTCTGTATTGCTTGTTTTGAGCAAAATGAGGTTCTATACCACAAGCATATTTTCGCAAGTACAGTAACTGGAACAAAATGAAGAAATACTTGGTTTCCAGGAAAAATATTCATAATACATACAGCAGTAAGCTTTTAAAGCAAATCTTCTTCCAACAGGAAAGTGTCCCCCAGGCGGATTTTACTATGCTTATTTCAATAATATTAGGCTGTTTTGTAAACCAGGGAAATGGCTGGCAAACACTTCTGCACCATTTTATCTAGAACAAATAATGAGAGCAATTTCCCATTTTCATTTATATTACCAAATTCCATAAAATCGCCACCATGAAAACTAAAGCTATGCACTGTCTCAACATGAACTACAACGTGCCCCAGTACCCCCAGTTTTAGTTTACCCTAATGGGATTCATTGAAAGAGAATGAAGATTCCCTTTGCAACTGAATATATGTTCATAGCATGAATGATATACAACCAAAACTTTGAGCACCCTAAGTCGAAATTGATGAGCTAGAAAAAAGAAAACCCCCTTGCTGTCAGCCATACACATAAAAATGAGCATGCAATGTAACTTATATAAGCAATAACCAAAATGCTCATCTTAAAAGTATCCAGTTTCTTATTATTCTGTAAACTTCTCTGCTGAATACAAGCTTRACAGCTCCAAACAGGCCAACTTCAAGAGCCGCCCTCAAGCAGCCTTCTTTAGCAAGATTTTTGCCTGTTACACAAGCCTTCAATGCACTGATGGGCTTTCCTCAAACATACTGTATGAGATTTTTTCCTATATGTGCTCTATTCCAAAAAAATCAAAAGCAATGAATCCACAGCCAATATTTCCAGACGCCCTAGTTCATTTCAGGTTTACAGTGCTGTGTGTTTACTGAAGAGCTATGCATTTATATGTTATGTAAGAAACCTGACCTAACGATACTCTGTGCAGGCATTACCTCAGTATTAGCAACTGTTCTGAAACAGGCATCAACACAGGAAGGTTAAAGCCTCTCAGTTTAATCACAGATATTATACAATATCATTAGATAAATATGACATATTGAACACASAAGTTAAAGAGTAAAAGTATTTTTGTGCGCAATATGGTTAAAACATACTAGGCCAATCATTTCACATCTTTATAAACGTGGCTGAAAGGTAAACATTCAGTAATGGACCCAAATCCACACTGAGGTTGAAAATAATAAAGAAACAAAAACAAATTTTGCTTTGTTGGTGCATCCAAAGGCCAAATTTGTTAACTTGTAACTTTCTTTCCCAGAAAAACACCTATGTTTAACTACAAGAACTCTTTTAAATGGCAACAAGATGCAAGAAGAGTCTATTTTACAAAGCAATTTACATGCAATGATATAGCCCTTGCTACAAGAAAATGTTGCTAAACTCTCTATGAGCTACCATTTAAGTAAAAAATAAAAAATAAATTAAAAGTGCTGCACTGATACCATAGCACTTTCATCAACCAAATCTAGTTACCTAGTCCCCGGATAAAATTAGGGACAGAGTTCCATTGGAGACACCATCAGTTGCAAGGGTTGTTAGAGAGCTGAACTTGACCCTTTCTGAAACAGCTGTTTTTGTGAAGTGAGACCACCACAGCTCTTTTGACTTTATAAACTCATGTCATATACACTTAAGACAACATTCTGTATGCTGATCAGGTGTTTTATATTTGGGAAAAATATTTTTTTCCTTTTCATAACCAAATGTCTAATGACACCATTTCCCCCTGAGCAGTTTTAACTATGTGATACAATAATATCAATTTTGTTACAACTGATTAATAGATGGATGGAAACTGATCTGACCATAAATACTGAAGCTTTCAGTGCTTAATTTCGTATTGAATTTCTTGTCCAGGGATGCAAGTATCCTTACATTTGAGTTTCTATTATTTCCTGACACAGATGTTGAAAAGCACATATAGTATTTCATATGCACACATACGCTCGTGTTGCCCTCTCCTTGGAGCTCAGAAGGCCAGTAAAGGAGATGCATTTCTACATTTATTACCTGGGGTTATTCACCACATAGTTATAACTGGGGACACGGGCAATACTGCTGCATTAACAATACGCATCCACATTCCTCCAACACATTCGCTCAAATTGTAATCATTAAAATCTCATGCAATATTCTTATGCAAAATGTCAACAAGTTTCTCCCCTGTATAATGACAATCTTGGCGCCTTTCCTTCCACTTTCCTGCAGAGAGACCACAGAAATCACCCCGCTGGGCTGCCCAGGGCTGAGCCCCATGCTGGGCAGGGGTCGGCATGAGGGGCATGAGCCAAGAGAAGCTCCTCTCAGATACCACTCAGGTACCTTCACCAGGAACACTAACATAGAGAAAGACTATTAGAAAATGCTGCAGAGAAGATTGTTAAGTCCCCTTTGAGTCAGCAGTAAATTTCTTCCACGTCAAATGCAGTTAAAGTGAGAAACAGAGGAGCTATCCAGACGATTATCTGCATGGAAAGTTTGGTGCTGTGGGTTTAATTTAATTTAGAGCTAAGATAAGATTCTGAATGCTTTGTCTTTTTAATAGATATGTTAGAGAAAATATATGGGAGACAACAAATACTAAAAAGGGAAATGATTTTAAAAACCTCATCTGTACACAGCCCAAGAAAGATTCCTCATATACAGAATTACCATTTAATAAGATGTTTCTAAGAGGCATACAAAAATTCTGTACTACAGCTTTTTATACTCTACAGTAAAACCATATTCAGAACTTCAGCACGTGCACCAATTCATGTGATATACAGCTCTGGTGGAGAAAAACAGGAAAAYAGCTATTTAACTAAATGCTGGTTTAAAAGCCCTCATTTTAAATACACTTAGGCACTTTCTGCAAGGCACACTAYGCAATTTTTCACTGCATTAAGAGAATTTACACCTACATGAAAACGCTATACCATAACCTATCCCAGTTCTTTAAGGCTCCTTAATTCCTATGGCACTCACAACTGTCGCTCCTTCCTCACACACAGAGAAAGCTGTCTCCAAACTCCAGGGCTGGCCCTGCAAGAAGGACCCTCCAGGCTCAGGGGGGAGCTGCAGGATTTATTCCCAAGCCCGGCATGGCACGCGGCCAAGGGAGTAAATTAGCCGCACTGTGGGCCAAGCAGGAAAGTGTTCCATTTCTTCTGCCATTCATCGAGACCCACAAGGAAACTGAGACAGGAAGCCAGACTTCCAGATAACAGGAATGTTCCTAATGATGTACTTTGGCTCGCAACCCGCAGCAGTTCCTCTGCGCTTGCCCTTGCTACATCTTCGTTCGATATAATTTCCTCTTCTAGGAGGGTAATAATGGAGAGGAGAGGGAAAAAAAAAAAAGCATTTGAAATAATTTTAAAACAGTTGTGATTTGCTAAATCTGCAAGGTGGTCTTTAAAAAAAGGAGTGAAAAGAAAGAGGGAAAAAAGAAAAAAGAGAAAAAAAAAAGAAAATAAAAAAGAAGGCTGCAAGGATAAGCTTTCTTTTCCTAGACCAACCCAGTAGAGAGAAAACWGGAATGGGCGCTGTAGCTACATCCATGCAGGGCACATTGGCACCATCCTGAGATGCCGGATGGCCCACAGGCTCCTGCGGAAAGGAAAGTGTCTATCTTGGTATCACAGCGGCCATAAAGAACTAAAAGCAATCAGTATTGATTAGCAAAGAAGAGTGGGGATGTTGATTGGTTTCCTCAGCACATGCAAGTGGGTTCAAGATGTTATCTAGGTCTCCACCAATTTCCATACTATCTGTTCTTTGGAAGGAAAGGAGAACTTTACTGATACAACCTAAAACACTTCACATCAACAAAGCCAAAGCAGAGTACTTAAGGAGAAGCTAAGGATCAAATGCTTTTTGTTCTTCTAAAAACTTACAGGGTTAGAATTTTGCATCATGACTTAAATACATMTTTTTTCCTTAGGGCCTTCCACTTGCGCTTGCTCACACTTAGGAAAGACATAGGAAAGGTTTAGATTTATAATCATTTCTTCGCAAATAATTCAGGAAGCCTTTGACTTCCTATACATTCTTGGGCCTAGCACAACTAGACCAAAGAATCACCATAAATACAGCATATGTGATACAATTCTATACCATAATCCAAACAAAACTAATAGGCTTTTTTCATCTCAAAAATAAAGAATACAGATAAAGAACAGGAAAAAAAATACAAAGAAATCTCTCTCCTACACTTGCTCAGCTCAATCTCTCCCATAGTACTTAAGTGCATCAGGAATCAAAGAATCTATGAATATAAAAGGAAAAATTTGTCATGATGGATCATCATGACAAAAGGGTTTCTCCTTCATTCTCCTGCTGAATAACTCCAGAAAACTCCATGACTAAAGCCAAGCAAAAGACTTTCTTCAAACAAGCATATTCAGTTAGACTCAATGATCTTGAAGGTCTTTCCACCCTTAACGATTCTATACTCAGCCTAGCCATGTTCATCAGCTGAAGGCTTCACTCAAGACATTACTGAAGTTTAAGGAATGCACTTAAACAATAGCAGAAAGAAAGCAAAAAGAAAAGAAAGAAGGAAAAGAAAGCAAAAGGTTTGAGCAACACAAAAGCAACGTGCTTAAGTTTTGCACTGTGTTAGCTATACCATAAGGATTCTTATGCCTGTCTAGTTTCTGCACTCCAGAAAAACTACAAGGCGTTTTAGAGAAAAATATATTTTTTTATGAACTCCAAATATTTTAACAGAAATATTAGTATAGCAAATTCCTTCCCCAGGATTWCTGACATCACCTTTGCTTCTAACATCATCTACATTACACTCAGTCAGGAAATATTTTAATTTTGAGTCAATATAAATTAGTGAAGAGAGATTCARTGTTTGCACGAATTGGCTGATATCATTAAAACTACATTGACACAAGTACCACATACCTGCAATGTTTTGGCACAAATGGCCTATTATTCTTTGACTTTTCATTTCTTGAATTTACACAGATAAGGAACTCCACATGCAATTGCAACCGTCATCATCAGTGTCTTTAGCCATTCATTGCACTGAACAACGACATTAGTCAGCTAGGGCAAGAAGAAACTTATCTCTAAAGACTGAGGAATGATTGCAGTAATCTAAATCCAACTTGATCCTGAGGCTTCTTATGAGGGACGAGAAGGGGGTGGCGGGGGAGAAAAAAAAACAGAAGCTCCTTCAAGCTACTGGATTTTTTTCACACCCCAGTCCAGCAAGAATCTGCAATCACAAGGTCACCAAATGTAAGATTTCATGATACTACTGCAATAGTGATGACAATTGTGGAAATACTGGGGCAAAAATCCAACTGCCTTCATTAACGTGCCTAAAAACATGTGAACACATGAATGCATGCCACAGATGAAACACACAGGAGTATATTAGTCAATTCTCGCACCTTATTACTTATTTATCTACAAATATTATCTCTAAAGTAACCGGAACCACTTCTACAGCATTCAACAGACCTTAGAGTAGGCTTAATACACAGACAAGCATGTGTTTCCCAGTGTAAACAAAAATATACACCCACATAATCAGTATATACAGCTTTAAAGATCCTGTATAGACAGTTCTACATACATCTGTGTTTCAGTAATGTCTCTTCAACCATTCAGACGAACATGTGTATTATGGACTTTAAATATGTGTTTAAAGATAAGCAGGCAAGTGTGCATATATATATATATAAGCAGGCAAGTGTGTGTGTGTATATACATATATATGTGCATGCAACACTGTCACAGTTCTGATGTCACCATTTTGCAATTTAGGAAAACATTATGATCAGCAAAAAAAAAATTTTACTTTATCTTCAATAATTTCATACATTGTGTGTTTATCATGTCCTTTCTCTTTAATATGTTTTCAAAGGGGGGCCTTTTTTTCAATCCTTTTCTATTAAATAGTTTTCCACTAACCTCAATTATTTCCATGAACCGTTGTGGAATAAAACACATCAGTACGAATCTGTCTCAGGATGGTTTTATTCATATAAATTCCTTTCACAGCATGAAAAAATACATTGTTATTCAAAACACAATGCCATTAAAACATATCACTTGCAATCAAATAAGGGGTGCAGAATGCAGTTCTGAACCCATTCTCTTTTATAGCATTATGCTTAAAGCAAGGAGAAGCAGCTTTTATGCTGACAAGACAGGGTAGATGGACAGATCTTAGTAAAAGATCTTGGTATTAGAAATAAAAGATCTTGGTATTATAATGAAGATCACAGAAACACATGCTTATGTTTCAGTCCAGAACGGCCAGCATCATTATACGATATTGTGAGTTAGAAAAGGGCTAATTACCTGGACAGCAAAGTCCTAATTATCAGTTATGTGTATTTATATGCACATATACACCTTTATAAGGGATATATACAGTCAATTATAAAGTCTAGAAACAGATGTCAAGTAATTAAGCTTTAAGCCTTTTATCAAATAAAAAGTACAATGATAGGAGAAACATTGAGTAAGGAAGAAAAAGTATATTTGTTGAGTACAAATTAAAAAACAATGAYGCAAATTTGTTATAAATATAAAGACATTTTACCAGATGGAGAAATTGGGCAGTTCATCATCATGTTCTCACACTCACAGAGTTGTTCTAAAACTACTCTTCATGTAAGCAAATATAATTGGCTGTTCAAGTTAAACTGTTTAAATAAATCTGGATATTATGTAAGGACCATCTGAAATGATTTTTCTCTCTTATCTGAGCACTTCACCTAGAAAGATGCACAAACTCTGCATCTCGACCACCATTTCTAGAATTGACGTGTCCTGTGGAGAATTCCTTCTGCTTCATTTAGGGAAGTGGTGACATTTTAGATCTTCCGTGGGACAAGATTCCTAGGACTTTAAGAATGCACATAACTAACATCTATTATAATGTAAGACACCAATAAAATGTGCTTTTTTGTTTGTTTGGTAGCAGTAAAAGGTGTTACTAGGGAGATGGTCAACTATTGCTACTAGTATCACAATAAAATAACCCTTATGTACAGCTCCTTAGATGCATTGATCTCAGCTGATGCACACGTCCCCTCATTCCTTCCAAAATATTTAAACTACACAACGCAATTTTCAATATCCCAGGAGCATAATGTGACTGGAGCATCTTTCAAGTACAGGGATCTCTCCCTACCTTTTAACTTTTGCAGGAAAAAGGCAAAAAGATCATCCATCCAGGTAGCAAGACAAATATTTTTAAAATCCAGATTCAGTTGCGGTGGAAGTAAGTTTAAAAATAAACTGATTTCCTTTGCATTATTTCCTGACATTGATGTGCTGATTTTGATGACTATGTGCTGTGTCAATATTCACCTTTCCTTACTGCAATATTAAAAATTAAATAATTTCTCAATGACAGAGCAGAACACTAATCCTCCAAAGTCTGAATCCTGGGGAGATGCATCTTTCTACTGAAAGTGACAGTCATAACAGAGCTGAACTTTATTATGTTGGATAGCATCAATATTTTAAGCATGATTTATTGCTACTTTGAAATTAAAACTCCCATGTAACTTACATTAAAAAAACATAATTATGCTTAAATTCCAAGCGTTTTAACTAACAGGAACTGCTAACCAGGACATTCATGTGAAAGAACCCCACAGACCCCAATAGCATGAAATAAAATTCTGCAATTCATCAATACCAATCAAATTTCAAAAACTATTTGCAGCCAGTTATTGCCGCTTTTGTTAATAGACTTCATCTCCATAAAGTATATATATAGCAGAGAAGCTGAGCAAATACACACTACACACCCCCTCACACATCGTATTTCACATACCTTAAAAAGAAAATTAGAAGCTATTTTAGAACAAAATTGATTTTTTGTTCTTTAGGACTGAAGAGTCACCATTATTAAACACCGAAGGAAGGAAAAGCCCACAAAGCTGCCTTTCGGAGCACCGTCACTCTGTACGAGCTCTCTGATGGCACCCGAAGCACGAGATACCCCCGGGCCCATCGCACAAAGCTTGCACTTGCCCGCCCGTTGCGTGGGCAGGAACCCCAGCCCCACAACAGCAGATTAGCTGTGCCAGGAGGGTCGGCCTCGGCAGCAGTCGGCAAGAGGAGCCCACACTCGGGTGCGCACAGAAACCCTCATCTGTCCCTGGCCCGGCCTCTCCATTCACATTCCCCATCTCAACCTGTCCCAGTCTATTATTATTTATGTCACAAGCACTTCTAGGACTGTTATTTCAGTTGCTCTGTAAGGACAGTCTCCATATCTTGACAGTTAAGGACAGCATCAAGCAGCAACACAAGGCTCACGTATGTGCCCCACACAAATATTCATAGTCAGAGAATCAGGGTTGCCACGCACTGTTTAACTGATCACCAAGAGCCCCCTAAAGAGGGAATGCTGCGTCCCAAGACATGTCAGTCACGTACTCCTCCCTTCTCGTTTCCAGTCATGGCATTAAGTGTTCCGTTTCTTTGCTTCAAAACCAGTGGAGAAACAAGGTAGATGACCCAGCTTAACCTCCTGCAGTAGAGGATAGTGCTACAGAAAGCCTGATGAGGAGCTAGAAGTTCTACCTGCATTGCCAAGCTGCAAGCAGGAGAAGACTATGCCAAGCCCAAAAGGAAGACAAGGCGAGCAGGCAGACAGCACAGGGAAAAGCTGGAAGTTCATCCCGTGAAGATGACATGAAACAAGGAAGCTTTTCACAGGAACAATGAAGTGAGGGAAGAGATGATAGGGAGATAAACAGAAGATGGGTACCAGACATGAAGAATAAACATACATTAGAAGATTAACTGTTATCACTTGCTTTCTTTAGCAAAGAAAAACACATTAACCCAAGAAGAGAAGGTTAAAAGTACTCAAAGACTTCCCTAGTCACACTTGCAGTTGTTACTGCATTACAGGAACGTAGCGGGATGGCGAGCAGAGGTTGTGATCAGGAATGGAAGGAAAAGACCTCACTCATAACAACCAGAACAAAGCAGACTAAACAGCCCACAAGCGACCTCAGAAAAGTCAGAAAATTATTGTGAAATGCTGCTCATGCTACTGAAAGCTTTGAAATCCCAAAKCTTAGGATTGCTCTGAAATAGTCTCAGTACCCTTCAGGTACGTTTTAAAGAGTCACAGACTGCTGACTAACCATAACATTTTCAGCATTCCATAAACCTATTTTCCATGACTTTACAGTGACTTTCCATGACTATAAAAACCTAGCTCATCTTAAGAATAAATATACATTCTATAAACAAAGAGCAGAGATTTCGCCTCTTATTTAGCTTGTTCTTGGTGAGGAAATTTAGAGCACTGCAATTCATCTCGAAGGAGAGGAACCAACAAAAAAAAGCCTGTTTTCCTCCACAGTGTCCCCTGCACCTGTGAAAGCCAGAAGTTGCCTCTTCCATTTTATAGCTCTTCTGTCAATACCCCACACCAGAGACATGACCCCTTKTCTCCAAAAAAGATGTGAAAGGAATTATGTCATTAGCCTATCAGCCTTGTTTTCCAGAGGGGCAATAAGAATGACATAAGGCAGATGTCCAGGTGTAGCGAATGTTTCCTAGCTTGCCTGGGGACCTGATCCCAAGCTCAATTAGCTGTGTCAATTAGGCTTGTTTTGCCGTGATGTAATATTGCTCCTTGCAGGTCACTCTTGTTTGACACACCGGAAATATATCCAGGAACAGATCCCTACAGAAAGAGGTCTGGTGCAAAACTGAGCCTTTTGTACAGAAGGATATTCATGGAGTTACAATGTCAAATGTATTTTTTCAGCATGGTTTTCCCACAGCTTCACTACTAACATAAGCTTTTTAGTAAAGTATYGAGGAGGAACAGGACTTCATGTTCACACATGTGTTCAAACATAATCTGTTTTAAAGGATGTTGAGATACCACATTAAAGGGYATGATGTAACACTTAAAAAAATGATGGAGAACTCTAAAAAGAAATATGATTTTAACACTACATTTTTCAGTAGCCTAATTCACTTCAGAATTTCATCCACAGCAGGACAGATGATGTTTGGGGACAGACCCTTTCAGAAAGACTGTTTTTGTTTCAGCTGCTTATAGGGTACCCATTTACTCCCTGAATAGTCACAGCTTGGCCAATCTAGCAAGTGACATGACTGTTACTACAGAGGCTGCACTGTTAAACCACACAGTGTCTTACCAGAATTACCTGAAATACAAAGGCAAAAAATCTTAACTGCATAAGTTATGCAGCAGATTCAAAAGCACAATGAGAAGCTTTAATAACTTCCATACTACCAGGCTACRTGCTGACATGCTTATAGCAGAAAACACATGTAACCCAGAATACCAAGCACAAAACGTAAAAATTCTAGCAGTGTACAAGGGTGTTCCTACAAGATTAGTGAATCAAAGTTAGACTGCAGTTACAGATGTCACTGCACAATAGTTATATTTAACTTCAACCACGTCCAGATACTTTACAGGTGCCATGGGCAACTAGGTTCCTCACCGGCWTGAGATACCAAGTAGTAATATGGTTGTTACAGGCAATCAGAAAAAGTTTTTCAAGGGAGAACAAAACTGAGTGAGTCATTTAAATTCTGATACAAGCGAGAAAGAGCAGTGAGAAAGATCTTACTGCTCAGGCTCTTCACTTACCCTGAAATAGGCACATGTGCATGCAGAATATGTTTATAGCAAAAGAACAGCAAGCTAATCAATTGCCAAGTTATCAGTCTGCAAAGATAATTGTTCACCTTTATTGCTACTTTTTTAATGTTCATTTCTAAAATGACTTTAAAAAAAAGCCTCCAATTCCAAGGCAAGCAGCTAGTGCATAATTTGAAAAAAATCCCAACTAAAAGTTTGTGTTAAAAAATAAATAAAAAAAAAATCCAATTCTAACTACCATGAGAATGTAAACATTTCAGCAAAGATCTCCTCAGGAAAAGTTTCCCCTGTGCTAGACAGAATTTCTGGTCCAAAGACAAGACCCACAGCAGTGAAAAACAATAGATCAAGGAATTTCAAATTCAAGCCTATTCTCCAAACATGCAGTCATTTTTAGGAAGTGAAATGTCTCAAAGAGAGTAAAAGAGACTGATGTCAGCATAACCAACAGCTGGACCAGTCCCCAGTAAAGTGAATATGCAAAAAAGCAGAGACTTACTGCCTAATCTCCTGCAGTTCAGGAAAATATACTAACTGGGAAGGAAATATATATATATTTATTTTTTTAATATATATCTTTTTCTTTTGAGCAAGGAAAACAAAAGCCTTTAAAATACCCTTACTATCAGCTTAGGGCAGATTCTGAACAATTATTGCAGGATGGGAAATTCTTCTCCTACCCATCCTCATCAAGTATCTCAACAGATCTCTTTGGTTTATGATAACCCATTTAACCCGGTTAAAACAAAAATGGGGGGAGCAAAAACCAAAAACAGCACCGGTCGCGGGAATCTGAAGATATTTAYGAGTGCTGTAATCTAAAAAATTTGACAGTCCTCATTTTAACCTAAATCGGCATTTTTTTTTCTGGAGTAACACAAACTTTGTATTTCTGAAGATAAACACAAATGTGCATCTGTATTCTTAGACTGCTTAAAGTCTAACCCTGAAATGAATACGATATCCCCAGTTTCACATCTTTGAGCAAATGAGATCTCAGAAGATGAACTAGGACTGCCCTATGCTTGAACTCCACCATGGCAAACACTGAGGGCAACATCTTTGGAAGGTGCCTTTAGGGCTGAACTTTGGTTCATTGCATAAGATGGATGCAGCTTTAGGTGCAGCCGGAGACTCTAGTTCCAGAAACAACCCATAACCCTGCTGTGCATCTATCCATCTATCTCTAGATTTCTATTTGGAAGAGGAACACTGTATCATATAGGAATAAGAACACTTTTTTTTTTTTTTTTTTTTTTTGGCCTCTATAGTATTTTGCATCCTGCTACTTTCAAAAATTTTCTGTGTAAAAGGAACATGATGATTCTAAGCACACCAGATAAAAGGGTCCCTTCCTTTATATCATCTTAAGAGCTATAATACTTATAAGAATGCTAAAATGGAATACCTATAATACCTTTGTTTCTGATAAATTTATCCAGCTTTTCTACAAGGCATGGGAGAGAGGGGAAAGGCTCTTACCAAAGATGTAGATACTGAAGACTGATTCATCAGACCTATCTATAAAGTTATCTATTTAGGACTAAAACTATATGTAACCGATCTGAGGTCTAGTATACTTTGCTTTATGGAACAATTATGTGGTCTATGGAATTAAAAAAAAAAAACCTAAGCAGCTAACAGTAATAACTAGAGAAAAGCAGAATGCAGATGACTAAAAAGACATGTAAATCCATCGTGCTTCAGCATATTTGGGAAAGTTTAGTTGTGGTTGCTTTCAAAGCATTTGATTTGCTTACAAATTATAAGAGGTTAAATTATCTTTGCAGGTCTATGTGCTATGGAATTCCCTGGAGTTTTTGAAGTATGTTACTATGTAAAGCAGTAACCGACTTTGGATGTTCCCCCATTTTCCAAGCTGCAGAAATTCACTGAGTCCTATTACCAACCTGAAAAGCTACCCAAAAAAAGGCCAACAATTAAGACCTCAGCTGTAGGCCCTGGAGATGAAGCAAACACAGGTGCTATTTATATCTAAGATGCAAATTTTGCATACAGTGAACACAGTCTGGGGAGGATTATCTTATTTTATCTCGTTAACTTACACACGCTACCATACGGATTGAAGAGTGAACAACTCACAGGAGGACTCTGTCGTCCTAAGGGCAGATATCAGTAACATCACTCACAGTGGGTGCTAAACCCACCCCAGATGGTAAGACCCWACCTAACAAGACACACAGTTGGGTTATGACCCTAGAAGAGATTGAGCACCAGCAATTCCCATTTCTTGATACTATTCCCAGTTACTTGATTCCCAGTTTCCTAATTCTATTTCAAAAAGATTAGCACATGGTTCAAACCTGGTTTGCGGTAGTACATAACACACAGTCTCATTTCTGAAGAACTACCACACACCAAAACTAATAAAGGTGCTCTTCAGCAAACAGAAGACTCAGCAAGTGATTACCAGTGGGAACTCCACACAACTAACCACCCACGACAATCTGTCTCTCATCKCAGTAATATCTAACACACCTCATAGAGCAGCAGCAAGAACTTTAGGGTTAGTGTTTTGCAAAGTATTTAAATGGGCCAGAAAGGGTATCTCCTTTCTCCAAGAGCCAAATGACAGCAGGGAATTGTCATCGCTAACCATATTCCAGTCTTCCTCAGTCACCTTTGTTCACATGTAGGCTTAAAAAACTGTCATGAATTATAATTTTTCAGTTATTTCCATTGTGAAAAAGTACTTAAGGAAATCCCATGGCAGGCAACGTAAATAGATGTATTTCTCATTAAATGATAATACATGAATCTTCCTAAACTACGGACTGGAAAGAAGAGCTCAAGTTAATTACAGCAAATTACTTGTGTACATTGGTTAGCGCTAACTGGAAAAAAATAACATTTTGTTTGCAGTTGCCTCTGCTCGTTTTGAACTTGGGCATTCCCCCGTCATAAGCAAGTGAGACCTAAAAATTCACACTTAGGAGCAAAATATTTTTGTGATTAGAAAAACACAGTGTCTGCATATTTGGCATATATGTTCACCACATTCTCCTCAATAAATTAAACAAAACCACACAGACATAGTGAACACAACCTTTGGCTGAACTGGTTCGCAGAATATAAAATAACTAATTAATGCAATGGAGGCTGCTGGAAAATGTAAGCACGCGTTTAACACCAGAGCTGTTGGAAACGGACCGCCACCACGGTCGCTGGCCCTTCGAATGCARGCTACACGCGTGGGCAGGATGCACTTGCTCGCTCAAGCCAGGGAACGTGACAGGGGTGAACTTCAGCCACAGCACCTGGCGCACCCGGTGATATTCAGCGCTCAAGGGTGGCTCAAGGAGGGACAAGGCAAGAAAACATCCCCCTTCTTGGAAAACTGAGGCAGGGGCTGCTGCGGCACCAAGCAGGACCCACCACCATGGCCAGACCAAGGCTCAGCATCACRAGAGCGCCTCATCGAGGCACGTGCACAGAGGAGAAGACACCACTGCCACTTGCTCGGCCTCCGCCGCGATCTCCCTGGCCCAGTAACCACCGAGGGACACGGGATTAGGGACGGAGAGGCCCCCRCTGCAGGTCGGGCAGAGGGAGGCCGGGGGCAGGGCCCAGCCCGGGGAGCAGCCGCTCAGCCCCCCTCAGCCTCCCGGGGCGCTGCGAGGGGACGAGGCGGCCGCGAAACCTCCGAGGTGCCCCGGCAAGTTGGTGGCACCGGGCGGCCCAGGCTGGCAGGTGAGGCCCACRCTGCCCTCCTGCAGGCACCATCTGGGGCAGGGGGGGAACCGCGTTAGGCGGGCAAGTCACTTACCGGCTTTACAAGGATCCTTATAATCTATCGCCTCCGCTTTATCCTCCTCCGTGAAATCGTAAGTGTAGTCGTAATCATGGCCAGCGCAGGGGGGAGGCTTCCCCCAGAGAGTCCACCCCGCCAGCCACAGGGCCAGCCTCCAGCAGAGCATTTTCATCCGCCCGCGGGCACAGAGGTGGCCGAAGGGGTGCGGATGAATTGGGAGGGCGGCTCAGCTGTCCACGCCGACTTGAAAAAGGAGGGTAAGGGATGGAGGAACCACAGTTTGTTTGTTTTCTTTTTTTTTTCTTTTTTTTTTTTTTCCTCCTCCCTCCTTTCCCTCTCCACCTACGGGCTCTCTCTAGGCAGCCCCAGCGCGGCGGGCTCAAGTGCCCTGGTCGCCCCTCGCCTCTGGGGGAAGCAGCCGCCGGGGACGGGGGGCTCGGGCCGCAGCTCCCGCCCGCAGGTCAGGGCGTCCCCTCGCCCCTGTCAAAGCGCGGCCAAACTTCCCGCGGAGGCGGCGGCGGCGGCGCCGGCCCCGCTGAGCTGAGCTGAGCTGCACAGCGCGCCCGCCTCCCACCCGCCGCCCCCGGTGCCCGTCCCGCCGCCGGGAGGTGGCTCCGGGCCGCACATCAGTCAAGTGCCGCGGGGAAACGCACGGAGGGGAAGGGGGAAAGGAAGGGAACGGGGCGAGGGGACTCGCGCTGGAGCCGAGCCGCAGGACCGCGGTGATGGGCGGCAGCTGCGCTGGAGGGGGCAGGGGAAGTGTCAGCCCCCCTCCCCGAGCACTTACTCTAAGCTCTGGCCAGWCCCCGCCACCGCCGCCCCCCAGCCCCCTTTAACTTACGAAAACCTTACAGGCAACTAACACACAGTCGTCAGCATCCTGCTTACTTATTCATACAGTCAGGGTCAGGATCCGGGCTGCTGCTGATCTGCTCCCTTGATAGTCTTATGGAAACACACGCGCATCCACTATACGCCTCTATCTCCATATAGGTTTCTCTCTCGRTAAGCAGAGCATTGAAACAACAACAACAAAAGAATCGAGATCAGATAAAACAACGCACGGAGCGGCTCTCGGCAGCCGGAGAGCTCCAGAGAACGGGTGGCGAGGAGGAGGACGAGGAGAATTAATTGCAATTTAGGAGACGGGGAAATCAATGAGTGGCCGTGTCCTCCTCCCGCGGCTGCTTGGCGGTGTCAGCCCCATGAGCGGACGGGTGCAGGAGCGAGGGGGAGGGGGACAGGAAAGTTTAAGCGTCCATAGTTTGTTTAAAACAGAGCAAGGCGATATGAAAAGGTCCGTAGCTCTCCACAAGTTCAGCCGAGGAGCTGGGAGCCGGTTCCAAAAATGAAAGCAAGAGCAAACAAACCAAAACAACAAGAAAAAATAAAAAATACTCAAGGCAAACGAGGAGTAAGACTGCAGGCGGCGGCGGCGCGGAGCCCTGGCCGCCGCGCTCGCCCGGGCGCTCTCACGTGGATCCCCGGCAGAAGCGGCGGAGGTTCCTGCTCCCGGCGCGGCTCCCGCGGCCCCGTCCCGCTCCCGCTCCGCCGCTCGGCCCCGGGCCGCTGCGCGCCGCGCGCCGCCGCCTTTTGGTTTAAAGCCCGAGAAGGGATCAGCGCGCAAAGCCTCATTTCAGGCGATCAACCTGGAGACGGGGGGAGGAGGAGGAGGAGGAGAGAGGGGTGGAGACACGCGCTGCTGGAATAGAAATAAGCTCAAGCGAAAACAAAAATACATAGGTAGCGAAAAGCTCTGCCTGCCGCCTCCTCCCCTCCCCCGAGACGGGCAGCTCGAGCCTGCAGAAACGCCTGAAACTGTTTCAGAGCAAGGTGAGACTTTCCCGTAGCCAACTCTCCTCCTCCTTTTACGAGTTTCCATGGAAAAGGGCCCTGGTGGGGAGGGGGCGCGCGAGGGGTGGTCACCGGGAGTTTCTGCTGCCCCCCTTGCAGCGGCGGGGCAGGGGGGAAGAGGGGCACATTTAGCTTTGGAGGCGCTGCTCCCACGTCCCAGGGGCCCTGGCCGGTGCGCTGTTCCGGCGGCACTTCCCACGCGCCTTCCCAGGGCTGGGAATGCGGAGCGGGTCCAGGAGCGCGGCCGGGCTGCAGCGCGGAGCCCCCGGCGCGCCCGGCTGCCCAGCCCGTCCGAGCCGCCGAAATAGCGGCAGAGAAAACAAGTAACAACGCAAGGGTGACAAAAAGTAACGCCATCCCATCGCACACACTGCCACCCCAGTGTTGCCCTTTCCGCCCGTGCCTTCCTGAAAGTGAAGGGCTGGTGGTGCTGTGGATAAGCGCTCCCAGCAGCCCATGCCACTAGAACTGGAAAGATGGGTTAAGGTGAAAGGAGTGAGTGGCTAATAGCAGAGCACGCTGAGGAGTCTGGCCTCGAGGGAGGCCGGTGCTTATGGGAGCACCCTCCTGTCGTGCGTCCTCCTCCTCCTGCCTGTAGTCCCAGTGCAGCTGCGTCACCCCCACCAACTCCAKCACGTTGCAACAGACACGGGAAGGCCGAGAGGGAGACACGGCCACCAGGAGCAGGGCGGTGGGAGCCATTCTCTCCTGCAGCCGCGCAGCTTGCTGGTGGCACAAGGCCTGCAAAGCACAACGTGGGTCATGGAGGAGCCTCGAGTCTCTTCCTTTCCCCTTTCCATAACCAACATCACTAACCACATGRAGCCAACACCAAGGAGAGATGTTCCCAGAGACCCTTCCTGTCAAACCACAAGAACAAGGGCCAGGCTATCTCACGTACAGCATGATAGGCCATGCCTATTAATGAACACATTTGGCTAAAGAAACTGGCTTTGTGCATTATGTTATTTTCAAGGTCTACTAATTAGATAGACCATCCATCATCCTTACTTGCTCCCTGCACATGTTGGATCCCCTCCCGATGGCCATCAAGCATGCTGAACAGATTTTGTTATTGTTACTTCAATATTCTTTTCCATACAGATACTCCACAGACCTCTTTCCAAAGTTAACCTTCTTTCCTGCAGCCGTGCACCTCCAGCGCACAAAAAAAGAAACGTCGCCCTCAACCTACCACCCATGCCTGCCAGCAAGTAATCCCTTTGCCGCTTGAACCACAGCCGCAGAAAAATGCACAACGTGTGACCCCAGACACACTGTTCTCCCCAGCAAGTCGGTGACAAGGCAGGAGGATGCTCCACCGGCCCCGACTCGCACGGGAAACAGCCTGCACAGCGCGGTGCCGGAGCTGTGCGCTGGGTGTGTTCACGCAAGGGCCCTAACGCGCACCTGTGGGCACAGGTCACTGCCAAAAACTGCTCTCTGCTCATAATCCAGAGCAGCCACATGTGCAGATGGCTGCTGGAAAGGAGGGCTGCAAGTGCTGCAAGTGCTCTGCCTTGCTTAGGTACTAATAGTCCCAGCAACCCCACTAAGAGAGGGAACCCACCTCCCTCCAATTTTCCTCATTATTATTATTATTWTTTTTTAATCCTGGTAGCTAAATAAATTGGTTGTGATGGCTTGCCCTCTCCCCCATGAACTTTTCCCAAGTAACCTTTCAAATATTCAATCTAGCTTCTTTCATGCGACAAAATTTTCAAGCATTCTAAATAGAAAATAATTTTTCTTATCACACATTCCTGTCTACCATTCCAAAAAGCTCACAACTCTGATAATCCATCTGACAACACAGTCAATCAAATATCCATCCTCCAGCCGTTTCCAAAGAAACCGACACATAGCCAGAAAGACAGACTGCTTAAGCTGGAAGGAAACCAACCCAAAGAACATAACAGCAACAAACTCCAAGCATTTTCCCTTTTCTTTTAAATCTCTTCATTTTGGGGGATAGTATGGGAACACAGAGAGAGGAGGATGCAGTTATAGGGGAAAAGCAAGTGCTGGGGGTAGTTTTTTGGTTTTTTTTTTAAACCAGAAAGCTGGAGGCTTTTGTGCTTTTCCTGAACAAAAAGTACTTAAAAAAAAAAGAGGTATGCAAGAAAGACACAATTGCAGAATGGAAAGAAAATGCATCTGAAACATCACTGCTCACACCTCCTCCTCGTTCTTGGGCTGCCTCCTGCTTCGGCCGCAATCCTGTGTGTGCTTTAGGTGGGTGGACACCATGGCCTTGTTCATAAGCGTCAAGCTAAGCCCGTGCCTACGGCTCGAGCGCTCAGCACCAGGAGGGTAAAAGCTCCTTGGGACAGGGACTTGGGGGTTTTTAAGAGACTAACCTAGTGAAGTTCAGGGGCAGTTGGTTACCTTCCTACTTCAATGGCCTGAAAATCCCRTTCCTTCTCTGTAAGGTATCTGAAGCATTTCTGAAGCAAAAAGAAGAGTATTTGGAGCTCTTGGTCTCTCACACTGTTGTTCATTAGGGCAGTGCTGAAGCTGAAACTGCATTGTGGCAACGTTATAGTAGACAGTGATAAACCAACATGCATGCATTTAATCATAGATATATAGAGAGTAAAAAATATAAACTAAAATTAAACTTTTGAGGTTTAGAGTTCAAAATTGTGATCTTAAAAGCAATGAGTTCATGCATGAAACCTTAAATTTCTCCCAAATATCACTCACATCTGCCCAATATTCTTATGAAACAGTTGTTCATTGTACCTTCACAATGCCAGCTTGTTTTCCCTAGATTTATGTGCTTAATTAACAAGAAACATTTCAATATTTTTTATTTTTCAAATCATAGCCCATACTTTTTTCATTATGCACATTCAGATCCTACTCTGAATAGAGTTGATTTCCTCATGGGCTTTCTAATGGAATTTGTTGCTAACACTGTTCATGTGCTTCAAAAGTATGAATTTAATTTCATAATGCACCCCTAAGATGAGA
This sequence comes from Nothoprocta perdicaria, assembly GCF_003342845.1. Taxonomy (NCBI): domain Eukaryota; kingdom Metazoa; phylum Chordata; class Aves; order Tinamiformes; family Tinamidae; genus Nothoprocta; species Nothoprocta perdicaria. The sequence continues at coordinate 667,486 of NW_020455521.1, forward strand.
TTTTATAAGAGGATATGAATATTACATGGAAAAAGAGGATGGACCAGACTATTCAGTGGTGCCCAGCGACAGGACGAGAGACAACAGGCACAAGCTCCACCTGAACTTAAGTTGGTGAGTGTAACAGAACTAGAGCACATTGCCCAGAGAGGCTGTGGAGTCTCACTCCTTGGAGACACTCACAGATTCACAGAATATT
>NW_020455521.1:668729-690351 GCF_003342845.1 Nothoprocta perdicaria
CCTCCATGCTCTGTCTGCTCTTAAGCTAACAGCACAATTGTTTGCAGGAGTAGGTAGCCCTGTATTTGGATCAGCAGTTGAAAAGGCCCAAGTCTAGCCCACTCAAAAACTGTCGGCACATAATCTTGGAAACATGCTGTAGGTGACCCTGCTTGGGCAGGAGGCTTGGACTAGGTGATCCCCAGAGGTCCCTTCCAAAGTCAACTGTTCTGCAACATGGCATCAGAGGAAACACTAATTTTCAAGGCTCGTTTCACATTGGATTCAGCTGCAGTTATTTTACTTCCTGGGTATCTAGTATGATTTCTAATSAAACCCTGAAGTTTAGAAACATATGAATACAAGAACCAAGTAAGCGTAATAGAAAAGCCCACAATAACTTTATAGAGGAACACTGTGACACAAGCAAGGGCAGCAAAACCCAAATCAAGTTATTCACCTCCCTGAGGAATTGATCCCCAACTCTCCTCTTGTATTTCATTGTCACACTTCTTTCAGTTTCTACAATAAAGGCATCCGGACTCCTGYCAACAGCCCCTCATCATTAGTGACAGTCATATAATTCACATACTGATAAATGTTCTGCTCCTCCATGCTCTGTCTGCTCTTAAGCTAACAGCACAATTGTTTGCAGGAGTAGGTAGCCCTGTATTTGGATCAGCAGTTGAAAAGGCCCAAGTCTCTTTATCACTTTATGAAAAGGTCCAAGTCTCATCATACACACTACTGACAAACGATGGACAGTGAATTTTGGGTCCTCATCCAAGATCTGGGAGAGGGCATTTTTAATATCATAGTCCCATCTGCTTGTTTTCCATGTCCTTATTTTACCTTATCTTGGCTTTTTCTTTCTGGCCTGTTCTTCTCTTAACTCTCAGCTCTTYGACATACATATATATTATTTTCTATCTCCTTACCTAGTTAAAGCTAGCRAGAGTCTCATCCCTGTTCTAGCCATCCCTGTGGCACTCCTCTTTAATCTAATTCTAAGACTTTCCATTCAGGCACTCCCACATCAGCTGTGTAATTTTTTKTTATTGTTGTTTTCATTCCTGTTGTCCAACTAATCTTTTTCTTAAGGCTTCTCACCAGATTTAACTTTRTTAGATTTCTTCCACTGTGGTTTATTCCAGGTACACACCCCTGGATGGGCAAGGCTGATCTTGCTCCTTGTCCAGCTAGGGAATGATCCAAGCTCCTTGCCCCTGTATATCTGCCCCWCAGATACACATCTTTGTCTGCAACCCTACCTGTCTTTCTTTACACCATTACTTCTTGGGGTCAATTTCCTTCTACAACTGCTTCTTTTTCCCCCAAATACACCCGCTATTCCTGCTGCCAATGTCTCCTCATCACCCACCCTCCTCATCACCCACCTTCACTTTCTCAGAAGCTCAGTGCCAGCAAGATCCCTGCTCTCTGACTCTTCCAGCCAGGCAGCCTCCTGCTCCCCATCCCGTGGGCACTACAAGGAGCACTGAGCACCAGTGCCACTTCCCAGGGAAGTCTCAGATCTGAGCAAGGCACAGCTCAAAATCCATCACAGATAAGCTATTCAAAGATATACTGCTAAAACTATGTATTTATGTAATCGACTTTCAAGGTGGATTGCAGTAATGCTCAAACACATAGCAACTTGAAAAGTTTTTTTTTTTTTTTTTTTTTTTAAAGATCCTCTCCTCTCTACTGAAGTTTTCAGCTTTTCAGAAGGTTGAGCACACCAAAGCCCTTCCAAAAACCACTGATATAATTTTAATTAAGAGGAAATCCATGTCTTCCTGGTTTCATTTTTAAGTACCCAGAAAACTTAAGCTGATATTCTAAAAAAAAAAAAAAAATGTTAACGAACAAAAAAGAAACCAAACCAAAAAACCACGAAAAGTTAGTTTGTGGCAGATACTCAGCATGGAAAAAACATCATACAAAATGTTTAGTATGCTAAGGTATAGAAGTAACTTAAAGCAGCATCTAGCAAGGGACAGTGTCAGAGAACCTTAATAGTTCCATTCAGGCTCCATTTATAGTGTTAACAGAGTTATCCTGTATTTTTAATACTTTGAGTATTATAGAACAGCTTTAAACTGCACTGAGGATAAATGCTGATGTTAAAACAAGCAACAACAACAACAACAACAGAGGAGCAATACTTAAATTAGAAACGGCTCTGTGTTTGCTCAGCATCCCTGTTCCTCAACGGGCAATAAATCAATTTGCAGTAGCTGTGGACAGCTATTTAAACACGGGGCCAGAAGAGCTTAATTGTTAAAGCAATGTTCAAAGTTAGAAGGTTCAGTATATGAGGTCATATTAAATATTCACTTGTGTGAAGCCAGCTGCATTCCAAGTGTCCTGCCCTCCTCTTAATTAAAAAACAATGTCTGTAAGCCCCGAGCTTAGCAAAGCTTAGACTGTAGTTCTGAAGAGAAGTACAGACTGCCAGATGGAAAAACTGACACCTGAACACTTGCCAATTTTAGTTTGCTTTACTTTATTATCTAACATGCAGCACAGCTGAAACAGGGTCACTTAATGATGGTTCTAGACAGTGGTAGCTGGTGAACACAGATTTTGGGGCAGTGATGTATGTAAGCAAATGAACTATATTAATACTGATCTTGTCCCCTTAATAAACATTACTGTGATTCTTTAAAATATTTATTTTTATTGCTAGATACATTATGTTCTGTTAAATGCTTTAAATTATCATTTATTTCAGTTAATAATCACTTCATCAGTCTAAAAACACTATTACTAGGACTAACAAGTGCCAAAATAGTCTCTTTATTAAGCTCAAGCTGAACAAACATTTAATTGGCATTTAGTTTTATTAAGAATGCCTGATATGTCACCTTCAAACAAGTATTAAAAATAAACCAAAGTAGTCATYGAAATCTTAGTAACATTAAGAAAAAAGCCAGCCTCACATTTGTTCTAATTTCTGCCTATAAATTATTAAAAGCATATGCTTAATTCACGCTGTATTAGGCACAGAATACAGAGCCCCAAATATTTTCTTCAAGCCAATACAATACAAGCCACACTGAAACTTGTGATTGGAATAGATCTGGAAGCAATATTAGTTGAATCAATGTAAGACACCTCTGCAACCTTTATTTACAAAGAGTAAAACTAAGAGGTATGATACTCAACATAACTGAGGGGATGTGTTTGTTTTGTTTTTAGCASGAGTTGTGGTGGCATTCCAGCAGGCAGCAATAGTGGTTTATTTTACTGCTTTGATGAAAAAACTTGTTTTTTAGAATACCTCTGGAAAAAGAGTCAAAGTCTGTTCGCCATGTATAAACAAACATTGTTATTAAACTGCCTAGCATATATACAGGGTTAATCCTACCCCCTGGTATTCAGCATACTGTCACATAGCTGGAAGTCAGTGGCTGATTTTTGACAGCAGAAAGCCTTTAATGAGCCTGATCTTAAGTGAACGCGGAGCATTTTGATCTTCCATTCATTCCTAAAAGATGAAGCAGCTCAGCACCTTGCAGAACAGGATTCACTGATTTGAGCTATGTGCTGCTCTAACGAAAAATATCTGCATTTTTATCTCTTAGGTTAGCACTTATGCTAACCTCCTTGGAGGTCACTGCAAACAATATATAATATTCTAAGAGTAGAGGTAAGAAATCGAAGGGAATAGAGGAATCGTGCGGCAATTGGGTTTTCTAAATAGGCGCAATGTATTTTTTTAAGGCGGGATCACCAAGAATAAATAAGGCATCTCACTAGCTCCTGGAAGAATAGCAATTGTTTTGCAGAAAGCTGTGAGAAACACAAGCACCACCTGGGACCACAATATTGTGCCACAGTGATTAGCCTCATGTTATTTACAGTAATATTCACCTAGATTCTCTGCATGGCAGAGAATTTGGGAGAGCGCTGGATAATTTCAATGCAGCCATTTGTACCATTCTTATTAATCCTCCTTTGCTACAATAGGCCTTTTCCCCAGGCTACGCAGCATAAGCTTCTTTAAAAGATACCAATACACCATGCAGCAATAATTAATAATCTCTAGAGGATTCGGGCATTATACTGCTGCTCAAAGATGGATGCTTTTTCACTCACCGAGGGACAGTTTTGTGCAACCACCAATCAATATTTGATGCAAATAATACATATTTTACATTATTATGCGTATGTACAAACACAACAATCTGATCTTAACTTGCAGACATTTTTAGTGCTTCATGGAGTTTTCCTTCAGAACAGTTAGGGATCCGAGCCCTTTTTTCATCGCCCTACAAAGCCATACAATTTGCAGTACTGGAGACAAAGATGCCTGACTACAGATGATGACTGCCAGCTGTGTGCGCCTACACATACACAGCATAAATGACCCAAACCAGAACCTGAGATTAAAGCTCTTCCAAAATTCAACCAAAGGAAGGAAGACTATTTTACATAAAACTTCCATCCTTCTAAAAAGGCAAGGTGAAAACATAGACCAAAGAATAAAGGTAAAGGTAAGAAGTCCCAGACATTGCTGATACAGGAGCACTCCTGTGATATATGAAACAGCATCAAGTCTCACTGTGAGGACAGTATAGATTTYTTTTCCTCTGTGTGTGCACAGATCTGAAGAGTCAGATACAGCATTCATGCTCCAGGCATCTAGATTTGGTTTCCTGCTGTCCAGCAAGGCTGTCTTTTGGAAAAAGAGCTGCAACCTTAGCCTTACAAATGCAAATGTAATATAATACTGCATCCCTGAATGTCTCACTGTCTATGGGTATGGAATATAAGAATCAAGTCATACATTGGTACTTGTGTTTGGTATTATGTAGAAGTGTCACATCAATTTTTTTTTTTTAAATACATGACTGCGCACATTTTTTTAAATTAAAATTTCCTGTACTTTTCAGCAACTAAAAAAAATATCCGCTTAGTCCACCATAAGCCAAATTGCAGATACTGCTTTTCAATAGTGATATGAACCGACAGTAGAAGCTTGCAGGACAAACACTGCAGGTAAATGGAACAAGACATCTCATCAAACTCTTTGTACTTAAAGAAAATCTGTAACAAGTATGTTACAGAGGTTGGATGAAATATTAACTAACAGTGAAAATAGTCAAATCTTTGTGACAAGAACTAATTGCATTGACAGAATGGCTCAAGACTTTTAAATGATTCATGTTGAATTATAGGAATATGCAGAAAAATAGTTTTTGCTCACCTCTCCCTAGTAATCACTGTCCATTCACTTCCAATCTTTATAAGAAATTATTCTAATTGATGCGAAATACCAACTACACTAACTTGCATCTTGCATATTTCAGTTAAATCAAAATTAGGCTTCTTGAGCTACTTGTAGTGATTTCTCTTTGCTAATSTAAATCCCCTTTATTTTAATGAACGAATCATTTGTCAATGATCTTATTCATTTTGCTTCATTATAGCTTGTCCTATTTCTTTTTGTACTTTCTATCTAAGGATATCTTATCACTGTAACAGAACATTTCTTTGGGATAATAAAGGCATGGRAAGCTTCATTTAGAGGGAGCGTTAAGCTAACCAAGAAAGCTCTCTTGAAACCTGGTTACTGATTATATTTTAATAGCAGAAATTTCACAAGGAAAATGTTAATGTAGCTCTTCAGATAGCATAGGGATAACTGCATTAATCAGATAATCTGTTAAAGCAGTGCTGACACACCAGTAGCAGCAACCTCACTGTAAAAAGACATTGGCATTTGTAAATAAAATTTCCTCATTTCCCAACAGTGAGAATTTAATGAGCATAGTACATAAAACAGTACCTGGCCAAATTATCACTTAATACCTAGACTAAATTCAGCATCAAAAATACTCCCACCTGTACCAGCATTAGGCCCTTCTTGGACCTACCTGCTGCACTCTATTTGATAATAATTAGGTGCTGTCTTCTCCCCAGCCTTAAGCCCCATGTTCTGAACAAATCTCCACAAGAGCCCAGGGCCACCAAGACCGAGGGCAGCATACAGCCTTAATGCCTTGAGATTTGCACGTCTTCCCCAGGATTAGCCTCAGCTCTTGAGTGGTGCCACTCAAGCTCATCTGCAGAGAGCTTTGGCATCCCTGCCCTCGCTAGATTTTGATTTTTTGACATCCTGCGACCCCTAGTGAGAGGCAAGGGCTGTCCAAGGCAGCCAGCTCGRCCCCTCTGGCCTCCACTCCTGCTGGCTCTGGGCACCCTGGCCCAAGGAGCTGGGAGGCTCTTGGGAGACATTGACCATTTCCACATCCCAGGCAAAACAGACCTCTAGGGAGTCCCCTTTCCCCCCATTAAATATCTGGAGGTTACTGTAGAAAATATACCCCTCTTAGTAGTATAAAGACACACCAAGTATATTGCAACTTCACAAAAAAATGCTGTTTGTCTAAACTCTTGCTGGAAGAGAAAGCGAGAGAACATCCATCTTCTGCATGCTATAGTAAATGCAGATGTGAAGCAGCAAGTTATGCCCCTGAGTTTTTTTTTCTCCTTCTATTTAGCCTGCTTATGCAAAATTCAAGGTCCATGGCTCTGTAGAGAATGATAATCTTTATTATGGAAGTGATATTTRTGTGCTTGATGGTGTTAGGAAAACATGGGTGAAAAATTTGTCTTACAACATTGAAAATTGCAGGCTAAGCTCTTTAACTATTGTATTCATGCTCAAGTCTACCAAATCAGTAGAGCTTGGAACAATACCTTTGTTCCAAAGAGGTACATGAATTAAAAGCTTTAACTGAAAAATGTAAACATGCAAAAATAGAAGAGGAAAGTGTATTTCTTATCTTTGTCCAATCCTCCTGAAGATTAAATTAATATTCCTATTTGTATTTGAAATGGTTTTATGTCGTTAGGCAGAGCGTACATATGTCRTTAGGCAGAGCATACATACTCTTAGGATCATAGTTTTACCTTGAAAGGAACAAATCTGCTCACTTCTATAATATATTAAGCAATGTCCAACATTCTACCTACTGCTAAAATAAGGTTAACATGACTGGATTTCAATATTGGTATTATTTCATATTAAACAAAAATATTTGTTAGTAGTCAAAACAGTTCATGTATTTGATGGAAAGATCTCAATAATATGGCTAGTAAAGCATGGTTATCTTCTAGGTGAAAGAGTCTGGGATGTAAAATGAACTTCATCTTCAAAAGACACCTCTGAATAGCTTGTGATATACTGGGTTCCAAATTAGTAGTAGCCTAAAATAAAGGCTTTTTTTTATTCAGTGTTTTACATCAAAATAGTTATGACTTGCCTCCAATGAATAAAAAAATACAATTACCTTCTTATTTGTAGGTCCATATGGTACAAACACTCAATTCAGAGCTAGTTTTCCAGATGTTCTTCCCAGTTGCCATTCTTTTATAACTAAGTTTGGTCCAAGTATGACCTGGACCCAAAACTAAGTATTCAAAGATCTTCAAAAGTTAAGGTTTGGAAACTTACTCTTAACTTGCRCAATATTGAGTTGAAGTTCTCCTACATGTTTGCACTATGGAAATACGGGAAACACATTGGACAAGCACCCAATTGCAATCTCCCATTTTCCAAAGCTTTTAGTCTACTCAGTGCTTGCTGGCCCTCAGTCACGTTCCTAAATCCCAGTTTTGGAGAGACAGTTTTTTCCCATTCTCCCACTTTCTTTGAGGAAAAAGTCTACTCTTCATTCTCTGGTGCAGAAAATACATTGTTAGTTATATTTTCTTTTTCTATGTTTCATATATCTATGCTCTAAGTATCATCTATAGAGTTAGAACTTTTTTTTAACACTTCTGTACACTTTGAAGGAAATGCACCATCCACCCTTCTTCAGCACTGGAACACATATTGCAGCTYGCACAGCCCATAATAGTGGGGCTATTTTTCCTTTATACATTTTTACCTTGCCCTACATATATACATCTTTTTATTATATTGAGGTTATTATAATTCMATTTGGTGGAGCTCAAACTACAAAACCCTGTAATACTAGTGTGATCCTGTTGTGTTGTGCAAAARAGGAAAGGATGGAAATGGACCAAGAATGACAGTAAACCAGGTCATGTGCTCCAGCAGACACCATGCTCATGATTTGGTTCATGGCTRCTGAATCCATAGCCACATGAATCAATTTGCAAAAACTCTTTCTTGTACACATTGCTGYAGTTCAATCACCTACTCGTAGCACATTGTTTTTCTCTGATGCTGTTTCTGCTACTGAATCTAATGGAGTGCTCCATGCATTAGCCACAACCTCAGAAAAAGCACCTGCACACATCCCCTTTTTCTCCAACTGCTTCCCAGGGGACTCATTCACAGATTTCTCTATGCATATCTGTATGAAGGAGAATGAATACTTGAAATACCTGATAATTTTATGAATATGCTGAATATTCAAAATTTTACATGCATAACTAAAGACTCACTTGAGAAGGTGATAAAGACTTACTTTAACATTGTAAAAGTTTGCCTTAAGTTATTTGCTCTTATTCCAAAAAAATTCTGGAAATTCTCACAAAAAATGCAAATTCTAAGTTGATATTTACATACATTCTCTGTAGGTGTCAGCATTGCTTTATATTGTTGTGGGGAACTGTATTTTTTTTCTTCTCAAAGAAGAGAAGAATAAACTGAAGAATATTGGTTGTATTCTCCAAATGAAAGGTAATTTTTGGTTCTCAGTTTATCTTATACTAGCCATTTCAAGCTGGAAGATTTTATACTATAGGTGCAACTGAAGGAAATTACAGAAAACGCATAATTTTTTTTCCCTCTGTGCCTGTTTTCTAGTTTAAAACTTTACTTTTTTCTATATAAATGCAATTATATTGCTACAAAATCAACATTTATTACATTTTTTTCCCAAGTGTTATGAATAGAAGGCAACTCAGTGATGCTGAATATCCTGTGAATCTACATTCTTTACATGCGCTGAAAAGGAAATATTGAATGAGAGAAAGTTCCTAATGGAAGTTGCTAGTGGAATGTCTCAAAGATCCTCTCCCAAGAAATCTTAATTTTTTGATTCATAGCCTTGCCATACAAAATGTGCATTGCTGAGTTTCTTGATAGCACATTCTTTACAGGAATCAATTATCTCAGAAGAGGATCATATTGACATACTGGAAATGAATGATCTGGGGAGCCCAAGTTGTAGTAACAGGGTAAAAATCAATTATATGGATAACAAGCTCATAAATGAAGGGTAACATCGAGAATTTCTTTTGAGATCTCAGTGATGAGAAAAGTTTGATGGAGAGATATGGTGGGTTAAACRGTAAAACAAAATAATTATTAACCTTCTCTATATCACAACTATGGAGGACAAGTGTGATCCAAACATGTCTCAAGCAAGGCATTGCTAACTAAAAAGAGAGCAACACCAAGGCCAGCATACAAGATTTCCTAGAGAGGAACATTCGAACTCATGCATATAACCCTGACCATCATTCTGATCAAGGGAATGAAGATCCTCCTTTACAAGCAACTATGAAAACAGGGTTTAAAAAGCAATGAGAAGAGGGGATATTTTAACTTCCTATAAAAGTGGTAAGAGACAAATTAAAAAGATAGCATGGGCACAAGGAAAGAAATGAATTAAAATTAGGAGAGATTGACACACTCATGCAGGAAGAGTAAGGGAAATAGATCCCTTCTCATTTTAAAACAGAGTTCAAAGAGACAACTTTATAACTGGCCTAGTTGGTCTAAGTGTGCTGCAGTCCACTTTCCGGGGAGGTCCCACTAGCACAAATCTTGTTTGCATCACAGGCTTGAACCAAGGTTTGTCCCCGGTGCTATCCCATTATTTAGCAGTGAAGTCAAATGCTACTTACAGCCATTACCTGCAGTTTTAGTGAGTCGATTTGTGAGTGGAAAAGAGAAACATTTTGCAGTAGTGACCTCCATGTATTTATACAGGGATTATTTTCTACAGATGATGAGCACCATGACTACATGGAGACTTCTCAGCATGACTGGCTTACAACCACTGCTTTCAAGTTACTGTATTTTAACTTATGCAGAAGTCATTGTACATTTAAGTAAGTTTCACCTGTGTTATCAAGTATTTACATAATATGTGCTCTTTAGAAAGTGTTGTTTCTAAATATTTCTTTATGTATGAATAAATTCTCCATCTTTCCCATGTCTAATAAATTTGCCTATAAAACATTAAGAGCTGCACCAATTTATTTTTAGATCATCTCAGAAGTACTTAGGAGATCCTATTAACGGCACAGTAGAACACCAAGTTTTCTATAACTGCAACTGCAGAATCTTGTCTCCACAACAGATTTGCCCTTGGGCTGCAGAATAAACAAAAAGAGTATTTATAGCCCTTCTCATACAAACAGATTTGATCATTCACAAGGCAGCAATGGACTGCGCAGTAGTTCTCTATCCCCAGGGTTGATACTAACAATACCATTAAGGGAAAGCTGATGCCACCTGACCTATGAGTCTGCTTTTTTATGTCTCCGGGTAATACTTGGCCAAATAATTAATGTAAAATTACTTATTTGAATGCATTTCTGTTTTTCTGGTTTAGAAATACTCTCCTACACCTGAATTACTTAACTGGTATAGAAAATAGGAAAAATTTGCATCGTGTGTCCAAAGTATTTTAAGGAAACAAAAAGCTCTAGTACTTTCAGACGACTCTTCATTACTAAATAAGCTGGAGGCTAGATAGACAAAGTCTAAGCTACACATTTCTTTTAGACTGAGCAGGGTTCTACCATAACATTTATTAGCTTGAGAGGTTTAGAAGTAGCTTATACTAGTGCTGTAAGCTATAATCAAGACAGAACAACTTAAAAATCACTTAACCAGCCCTCCCCAAGTGACTACCTACTCTCTAAGGCCAGTCTTCTCACTCTTGAGACAACTGTGATTTTTAGGCTATGTTATCCACGGTGCAGTTCTGCTTCTGAGAGCAGCCCTAGCTGGAAGTCTGACTCAGCTGGATTCGCGTCTCAGTCTCTCAGGCCACTCATGCTGTGGTGGCACCAACACTCCTCTCTGCAGAGCACAAGCTCTTCCACGCTCAATCACAGCCACATCCTGACCCTCATCAACCCCTTTGGTTACTTAGCACTAATGAGGAGCAGATAAGGAGGAACGCCTGCCCTGCTGGGAGGACTTTGACTCTTGAGTGGAGGTTCAACACGTCTCAGCTGCAGTGCCTGTCGCCACACTCATGCCCTCTGGCACAGCCTCGTAACATTCAGCTTTTATTATCCTGTACTAGCATTGATTGCCGTGAATAAAACCTCAAGTAAAAACACCCGRTATGAGCTTCTGATTTTACCCAGCTTCTATGAAGAACAGCTCCTTAAAAAGCAAGATAGCCTTTTATGGCTCTAAAAATACTAGAGTTCATGCAGAGCCAGTAGACCACTGTCAGTGACCACCCTTTCCTTTGAGGACTGCCAGAAGTACTAAAACCAAACACTCCCCCCAAAATTAATATTCTAACCTTTAARGCAATCTGCTAAAGTGCAGAATTAAATAGACTGGAAAAACTTTACACATACAAAAAATATTTTCAGACTATTAATGTATTGCCGTTTCTTGTTATGGCATCATAGAAAGCACTTCCACATTCTCTTCAGCTAAGTGATCAGCCATTTAGAAAACAGGAGCAGAATTTTAGGAATCTGATTACATTTACTCTGCTGTAAAGCAGGTCAGTATTTTTCAGTTCAGTTCCTTCAAAGCCTGAGGACTAGAGACCGGTAATATGATCCACTTGAGAAGTTGAGATCCCTCCTGAGCTATTGTATGGAATCTGTATTTATATAAGTGAAGATAGTAGTTTGAAGGGGTCTTGAATAAGAAAACCTGTCTTGTTTTGTTGTTGTTGTTTTAGGATATCAAAATTTTGGGGGGAGGGGGAGGGAATCATACCCTAACAATGTTTCATCTAAGCAGATTGTCATTTGATGTTCAAGCTCTGAGTACAGTGAGGGTTTACTCTTCCTCAAAGAAGTTCAGTATGAAATAAAATCAAGCAGAAACAGAGGCCAGTCTCTACTTTTTTTTTCCTGGAATAAGGTAAAAAAATTAGCTCTAGGTACTTCCTTTGCTAGGCAAGAACATCAGAGGAAAATGAGCCCTACACTAAGAATGTTTTAAACAGATTATATACAAGTTATGTATATGCAAAGCAAATTTGCTCCTTGAATCTAAAAAAATCCCTTAAAGCTCAGTATGTGCTAGATAGCTTACAAAAGAAATTTCTTCTCAGATGCTGTTTGTGTCTGYTGCAGCAAAAAGCGTAACTAAGAAACACTGGCTGAAATTAGAAAACCTATAATTATGGTATCAGATAGTTCAAACTATGTTATGCCATACCCATGTATAGTAAACATTTGTAATTTTTAGTCACTTTTTCTAGTTTTCTGACAACTAAGTGCTAGACGCAAGCACAGAGTGTACTTCTAGACATGTTATCAATATATTAAATCACAATGTTAAAATATTCAGAATATGAAGCATTGAAAGCACAAGGTACTTTTATAAAACTGCTTTACAAGGCTGTTGTAATTACATGATTGCACACTGTATTTCCTCCAGAGGGTAACAATGAACGGCACTCACTGAATTCAACATTGTTCRACACTGGTAGTACAGCATACGGATTCATCGCCCCAGGCTTCTAGGAAGCTAAGTTTCCACAGTGAATGGATACCTGAGAAAAGCTCCCACCCACTTCCCTCGCCTCAAACCAGCACCTCATACAATCCTTGTGGTAATGGCAGTGACATAGCCTCATTCTCCAGAGCAACATGCAGTTGCCTCAGCTACAAGACCATCCTTTCTTTTCTCGACATCCCCACTCATTCAAAACGCACATCCCAACTTCCCCAACAACTGAGATGAGTCTTGCAAACAACAGTCTCTTTCACTACGTCGTGCCAATTCTATCCAAGCCCTGTTCATCCTGCACACTGAATGAGGCAGGGTCCTGGGGGAAAACAAAGGATGAGATCATGTAATTAAAGACTATTTCATAAGGTACAGGGGGATTGAACTATAATGGCCTCAGCAACCTCATGTTATTTTTCAAATTTTGAGTCAAGTCACTGCAGTCTTGTTTTGTGTATATAACAAACAACAAGCAAAAAAARAAGTTTAAAAAACTGTAAGCCCCTGAGCCCAGAAAAATCAATTGGAACCATACCAACTACTATATGGTACATGAGGACGCTTACTGACAGAACCAATTGGAGGACAAACTGACAACATTACTAATTTCATTAAACATTTTTCTATTCTCACTTTACCTATCCATTTACATTTAAGAGTTTCCTACAGATTCCTAATTTCAGCTTAAATTAAATTTTGCTGAATTAAATTATTATCAAACRCAGCCTTGTGCTTATCAGCTTACATGCTTGCTCACTCCAGCATGCTGCTGCAGAGCTCGTCTATGCATATTTCTGCTGCTCTCACCCTTGTGATCCATCAGCTGCCTGAGCTTTCAGTCAAGGTAATTTCATTCTAAAGGAAATTTAAGATTTTATGATAGCTCACATGTGGAGTAGAGCTTCTACATCTTTCATAGAGCCTCCTGGCACAATTCTCTGGTACACACACTATCTATTTTCCAGCTGAATGCCTGAATCATAGAAGTGACATTCATCATTCTCTCATTTCTCCCATAAGCTGCAAATATTGACCATCCCATGGCAACACCAAGAGTAAAGGTGCTTTGAAAGCAACAATAAAACCCCTGCAAAACCTCCAGAGAAACAGCTAAGCATACCATAACTCACATTTTCTTTCTTGGCATGTACCTGCAAGAGTGCAGCTACTTCACGATAGAGGGTGACCCAGGAACTGAGAGCAATCCCTGCACAGGTCACGCAGTCTCAGCAGCCAGGCACAGGAGGAAGAGGTGCTGGTGACAGGGTGCCCAGGTAGAACAAATCCATGAAGCAGGCCTGGCCCCACCTGGGCCTCAAGGTGCAGGAGATGGAGATAGGGCTAGAGGCAAAAATACAATATGAGTCCCAGCCATCTCTCCAGGAGATAGGGCTGGCACTAAGCCCAGCAGCACAGGTTCAYGATTCACTCAGGAGACCCATACCTCCAGCAAAGCCTAGAAAGAAGGTAAAGCCCCAGGCCTGGCCTTAAATAGTACCCTGGTGCTGGGATGCCAGGTGAGGCTGCTCAGGATCTTCAAGGCCTAGTGGTGTCCTCAGGTGCTGGGATTAAGACTAGCAAGGGTTGTAGAGCTGTAGGGTATTCAGCAGTTTGTAAATTCTGGACAATGAAAGCTCCAATGAAAATATTTCCCATTTGTTCTTTTTTTTTTTTTTTTNTTTTTTTTTTTTTTTTTTTTTTTTTGTCCATAAAACTTATTTGGTGCTTTGTGGCTAGTGCTGCTTATTTAAATGATTTACTCTTCCTCTCTTTCTTTAGTCATATTTTGACTTATATCAGCTTCATTTGTTTGAAGCCATATCCTTCCTTTCCCTGCTCCTTTTGTTTGTCTCTTTTGTTCATATTTTATGTTTGTTGAAACATAAACTTCTGGAGACTGCACTGTTGAATAAGTTCCTTAACTTTAGTTGAACTCATTAACATTGGGAACAAAGTCAGCAGAGCATAAAGGTTCTTTAAAACTTTTGTTCCTCACTTATGAAGATTTTCCCACCACAGGATCTTAGAGCTCCATTACAGAAAAACTGTCTACAAATTATATCCTTTAATCCTTCAGTAACCTCAGTAACTTAGAGAGAGTCTAAGATCTCCCTTTTACTGGGGCAGTGAGTCCTATTTTGCACCTTATAGACACAGCATATAATTTCAACCAGTAAACTTAGTTTAAGTGTCTCTGAGACTCAGCTAGCATGAGGAACATATATATTTGTGCTACTTTTTGAATTTAATAATAAGATCTAACAGTACTCACAAGAATGCCTTAAATGTCCATATATAAATCATACGAATGCAAGCACCTTCTGCAACTCAAGGTGTTCTCAGCTGAAGGATTCAGGGGAGAAATGTATGTTATGGCTGTTACAAAGCATTTCAAGCATCTTTCTAGCCAGAAATTTTGAAAAATCTTTCAAGTTATAGTGAACTATCCAGTAGCTCAACTGTGTTACATTCGGTAATACAGTTGGCATGCACGATTTTTGAGAACTAGGGTACTTGTTCTGCTGTTAGCTGCTACATGTGCTATGTGCTATGCTATATGCTATGCTCTCACAGTCTTACAAGCTCAGATGCATGAGGTAGCTCCACTCACACTCTGATCTAGCATTGCACAAGATTTTAATTTCTCAAAGTTGTTCAGAGATTCAGGAGCTGACCCTCTCAACYTCTATATGAAGCACATCTAAGGAGRTTTTACAAGCTTAACCACAGTCCTCTGCTAACATAGTCTGCGTGCTTTTCAGACCAGAGAATGAACAAACTAGTGTCAGACTCATCCCATTTGACCATGTGGACATACTGGAGTAAACCAGCCAAGGACTAGAAAATCCAACCTTATTTATACTGTTAAAACAAACTGCTAAAGAGGCAAAATGTGACTGCTTACATAAAATATATTACTCTGCTTGGATAAGGATGCTTGTAAAAGCACTTGTATACCTCTAAATTACTCTGCCAGTGGAGTATTTCCATAATAGTAATATTTTCATTGAAAAAACAAGATACGTAAAAAAAGCAGTSTGAGCTTTCTAAGCAAAAGGAAGACCAAAATTCAAAAACATGTGTCTTATACTTCATTTAGCCAGTGTAAATGGAACCTTTATATAGACTTTAAAAAAAATCATCAAATATGAGACAAGTTCATTAATGTGCTGTAGCAGATTGGGAGCAATAGCACTTCTCATACAGGAAAAAGTTCATGTGCTGACAGCAAGAAGAATCATCAGCTTTGGCACTGCCAGTTTTGCTAAAAGATTTCCCTTATGCTACAGGATAGGACTAAAATCTCTAAAGAACAAGTTTTCCTGTGTTTCTTTCTGGTGCAAAGTTTGCTCTTAAAAACAAATCCACTAATTGAACTTTAATTCTAACAGATCACTCAAACTCAAATGAATACCTAGAAATAAAATACTGAAGTTAGTCATGTACTCACATAGCACAGAAGAGATTTTAATAATGAATGCTCAGAATAAAATGCCCTTACTGAAAGAAAGTTAGCACATTCATTTCCTTATCAGTGAAATGCTCTCTTGACCAACCTTGAAATATTAGGTTTTTTATATTATRTTCATGTTTGCTTATATATATTTTGACAATTCAGAAAGTCAGTAAGAAGTAGGATTTAAATATAAATATTAATCAGCTTTTATTGCTGTAAATGTTTTGATGCAAAATCCCTGATACAATCAAAAATTATCAGGATTTAAACCATTTTCTTTGATAAAAGACTTYGGAAAATAAGCTGTATCCTAGCAACCAGACATATCAGAACTTTTCARTGCAAACACCTCGTCCCCTCCTTTGTCTCATGTAATAAAAAGAGACTAATAAAATTGCAAACTCGCAACCAAATGCTGACATAAAACCTGAGAAATACAACCTGAGAAATATAGCAGATCTGAGCTCATTTTTTTTTCCTGGCAGAAGTATGTTCAGACATCTTCCACAATAGAGCTTTGTGATTGCAAGAACGAGATAATGTGCATTGTGCTGTTCCCTGTTTAGGTCTCTAACTGTGAAAATGTAAAACATTAGTGTATAAAGTTTCTTCTGATGACTTTTATTTCATGTCCAACAAATATCTTTTCCTGGACTCTTTCCTTCTATAGTGCGTGCTGTCAAGAGCCCTGTTTGTGGTCCTCTCCCCAGTAAAAGAACTTCCTCCTGAAACAATACAAACTTTCATTAATATGAATCATGGGGATATTTGAGAACACTACTCCCTGGAGCACCTGAAGAAAGTGCCAGAAACGGACCACATGGCACAAGGCAATAAACTACAAAGCCATTTTATAAAGCCAGCTGTACAATAAAAACACATCCAGTTAATGTCTACCCTCTTCCATACTAAATATTTYCACTTCCTGATTCCACCAAATGAAACACTATCTCTAGCTCTATCATATATCATTAATGCCTTTTTCTATAAAACCATCAAAATCACTGCTAGTTCAGTATTTGCAACAAGGCTTTTTTTGTTTGATATGATGCGTACTCACTATACTGGATACTTCCCGCCTCATTTTATTTATTTACCATAAACCAGAGAAAGATAAAGGGATTGCCAGTAGCCAGAGTCCACAAGCAGCGCGTGACTCACAGCCTGTGTCCTGCACTGGGTTTGAGCATGTGAAGACTGAAGGRAATGGGGCTAACTGGCCTACTGCAAATGGCGCGCTGGTATTACCAGTCTCTTCAATGACTCCTTGCATAAAGCAGACTGGCACAAGCAAGTGAACTGTAACTGTAATATTGGTCCCAAAAGAGGTGAAAGAGCAGGGAAATGGAGAGAGATCAGACAGAAGGAGGGAGCTTGCAATGAAACCCGCATGTGCCAGTGGAGCCATATCTTCCAAACGGGAGTTGTGGGGAGTTATGTGGAGAACAGTGCTTGCTGAAATTGCTGTGCCCACATCAGGTTGCTGGAGGTCCTGCGCTGGGTCTGCCTGATTTGCTAAGCGCCTCATTCTCCCAGGAGGGTGTTGTAGTTCTCCAGGGATCRGGCACATTCAGTACTTCAGAACATCAAAACTTGCTCCACCTTGATTTACAAAAGTGCTGCATATGCAGATGGAGAAAGAGAAATAAGCAGAAGATCGATATAAATTAAAAAACATGGAAAAAGTTAAAAAACTAAAAGGATCAAGAAAACACTAGCAGTAGCTAAAAAAGACAAGAAAGTGTTAAAWAATCAAGATGGACAAAAGGGCATGTTCAGCACACTGCTGTTCTCTACCTGGCAAGAAGGACGAGGTCCTTGATCTTACAAGGAGAATGAGAATCTTCAGAGTGGACTGCTGAGTACAGAATATACTGAAAAAAATCTCCTAACTAGAGTTAAGTATTTAACAGTTCCACACAGTAGTCCCAGAAGAATGTCTGAGATGATTTCAACTGCATGCTYTTTTTCTGACTGAGACTTTTTAATAATTTGGACAAACGTCAGAAAACTGGAATAGTACCAATATCTTTTTGCCGTTATTGGAAAGGTCATGCAAGATGAGTTGGGGAACAGAAGGACAGATAGTCTGACGTCAGTCCTAGGACAGAGAATTCAAGCAGATAAGATGTTTCATTTTTATAAGGTATTATTCATACTATAATATAACTATCGTATCATTCTTTGCTGATGAGCTTCTCCCCAGGAGAGCCTGATAGACACAGACATAAGGTTCTTGCTTTGGAATGCGTGAAATCTTGCTTCTGCCCACACTGGGTGGGTACTCAAGCAGAGCACCTCTTTCCTGAGAATTCCAAGCTAGCTTTCTTACTTGTGCTGACAAAACAGTTCAGAAATTGCAAAAACATTTGCCCCATTAGATCCATSCTTAAGGATATCTGGGGATTTATGAATAACATCTGCAAATGGCTATTTTAAAACAAACATACAAGCAAACAAACAACCCAACCCAAWAACTGATCACCAAAAATGACTGCCATCTCTACCTCCGTTCTTCTTCAGAGCCCTTTATAAGAGAATTCTAATAGGGAAAATTTCATTTTTTGTTCAGCATATCTCATCTTCAGGCAGCTGTAGAATCATTTAGGATTTTCCATGCTGATCAGCCTATGAGAGTGTGCTTGCAAATGCATGAATGCACAGGTACTACCCACATCACTATACCAACTATTCTCTAACTTAATTCCTTTGACTTCCTTAACTATACAAATAAAAGCAATATAAGTACAAGTACTTTATGTGCTAGTATAAGTCATATTTTTTGTTGTCTTGAGTTACACACTTGAATTACATTAAGGTTTTTCAAGCCCAGAATCTCATTTTACAGCAATACTACATAGAAATATATTGCATATAAGATTGTTTCTTTAGCTYAAAAAGTTCCATTTTGGCAGAGCACTCCACAGAAAAGGTACAGGAAAAAAACCCAAATTATTGAAAATGATCATTTAAGTATGTCCATCAAATAATCAGTCCTGCTAACTTGAATCAATTTGTGTTCGTAAAATAAAATATAAGTTATGTTTTAGAAAATTTAGCTTTATGACAGCACTAAAATGCTTATCATTTCTAAAAAGAAAAATGTATTTAGTGTTGACAAGTACTGAACATTAAAGATGTGAAACTTTTAAGTTGACTTGCATAATATTTGCCATAATTCTTTATATACAACTCTATGGAAAGTTTCAATCTTTGGACTCAAAAGTTCATTTTCTGAGACAAGGTGTTGAAAGGAATTTTCAAAAGCCTCTAGACCCTCAAATTTCTCTGGAATCAAAAACACTTAGAGATATATCTAAACTTCTTCCCCTTGATTACATTTTTTAATACAAAAGGGTAAGATTTTATAAGCACTTAAATCGGTTGGAACCACAAAAATAGGGAACACCAATGATTAAAAATTCAGCTTCACTTTATCTTCATGTTGCTTGCTGACTATGTTAACTTCAGAAAAGAAGACTGCTCTTGGAAAATAGCTTCACTTCAAAGGAATGGAGGTGGTGCCAAGGCCTTGTACTGGTATGCCAAATCTTTATCATATACAGGTATCATAGAGATATATGTGTACACACAAAGATAAAGCTATAAAAAAGATATAAAGATATAAGTAAATATAGACAGTGGCATAGCTTTAGCTCAACCTTTACCTCATGCAGCCAGCTACTTGAAAAACTCAACTGGCGGTAAGCTTAAATGATTGTCATCTATGATTATCTTTATAAAATATCTTTTGCTGAGGAACGATAAAAAAAAAACAAGACTTGATGAGTACAGCATCCTGCATTTGTTTGCTCTTTGAAAGAGAAGCACCAAAAGTAGAGCTCTTCTTCTGATGAGTAGATTGACAATTTTTTTACAACATTGAGGGGGAAAAAAAAGAAAAAAATGTAAAAAATATATAGCGCTCTCTCTCTCTCTCTATATATATATATAGAGAGAGAGAGAGAGAGAGAGGATGAATTAAAAATATATTACCCTTCTATATTTGCCTTTTCCCTGAAAAAGTAGCATCTTCGGAATTCTTTTCTCTATTTTCAGTTTAGGGAATAGTACCAAAACAACTAGCAATATGTGAGCAGTATCTCATATTCCAGTGTATAATATCATTATTTTTTCTCTGACTGGAGGTTAATGACCATGACATAAACTCCAGAAAGTARTACAGATGTGAAATTTGTGATCGTGAAAATAATATAAACAGGATTTTCTACATTATGTTTAAGGACAAATAAATTAAGAGTGCACTTTTAATAAATATTATTGTCTAGCATAGTCATTTACTTTTTACAAGAAGCATTAGTTTACAATTCACTGGGAAACGTCAGCAAAGCGAGCAGATCAGGAAAAATCTCTTCTGATGAAAATAACATATGCAAAAATTGCAGTTTCTCCGTAGAGAAGATAACCAGTTTCCCAAATGTATTCTTCCCCTCCTACCAGCATCATGTACTAACTCCCATGGAGAATTAAACTCAGGACCTTCAGAACAGATGGCAAAGACCTTATCTGCTTTCCTATCACAGCATGGGGTAATATATGTTTGTCTGGCAATGCACTTACAGTGAAGAAAATGTTTTTTGACCTCTCTCATTATACCCAGATCCACCAAACACTTTTTGAATTTAATCAACAATGTTAACTTTGACTTTTACAAACCAATATACAGAATAACCTATGCTTGACATGAAACTTTAGATGCTGAATAAAGCAATGTTTTCATTTTAATGCTCTTAAAATTGTACACTTTTTCCAAGCTCAGCTATGTTTTTCTCTGTGCTTAATTAAAAGAATATTACTTTTCAGCATTCGTTTTACATTGTTGCAGTGTTGTGCATTGTGCATCTCTTCCATGTCCTCTTTCCACATTTGTCCTTTGATTACACCATAGCTTTGGCCCTGCTCTCGCCTGTGCTATAAAATGAGCTAATTGGGAATTAGCAGACGAGGGCTGCTCAGTTTTGACACTGCACCAATCCAACAGCGCCTTTTCCTCCGTTAAACTGTGACCTGCCCACCTACAAAATCCTTACAGCAAGATGGGATGAAGTCTTCCCCCAGACTATAAAAAACCACTCAGGCACCAGAGCAAAAGCAGCTGTTACCCTGAACACTTTTATGTGAATGCAACCCACTGAAAAGCCCATGCTGTTTTGGATATTATTATGTGTTTTAAGTTTCTATTAAAATTTATTTTCCATTGTTAGAAGCTTTTAAAGTTAATATAATTAAGTACAGGGTGATTTTTAATACAAAACATGAGCGGAAAGAAAAAAAAGCTGAAAAACTTTCAAAACATTAGGAAATGAGAACTGCTAACTGATTGTAGTTGTGATCTGCTGGGTACAGGGCACTGTGCTCACTGCAGTCTCTATTAAAGCCATGCTTATTTAACGCTATTGTGGGGTTTTATTTTTCTAGGTTGCCTGTTAGAATTCCTATAGAGCCAGGAAAAGGCACATTTCTTACAGTGGAAAAAGAATGGGAGAGGAGAGGAGAGGAGAGGAGAGGAGAGG
>NW_020455521.1:690601-701980 GCF_003342845.1 Nothoprocta perdicaria
AAGAAAGAAAGAAAGAAAGAAAGAAAGAAAGAAAGAAAGAAAGAAAGAAAGAAAGAAAGAAAGAAAGAAAGAAAGAAAGAAAGAAAGAAAGAAAGGTGTTTAAACATATCATTACATTCACTTAAAATATTTACTCCCTTCTGACAGCAGTCAGTCCTTGCTGCTGATTACAGCAGCAATAGCACTGGAGCTGCATCTTGCAAAACTTGTTCTGATTAATTCACACATTTTTATTTTTTTAGCTCCCATAGCGGCAACTGCAATGAGACCATTCAACTGTTTACAAACGACCTAAGGAGACGTGAGGAGTGTACACTGGTAGATGAGGAAGRCTGTAATGTGTAATTCCCCTACATAACCATGGCCTTTGCCTTGCAGTGACTCTCTCWTTAGCTGGAAAGAGAATAAGGCCCTGTTTACCTGTAGCAAAATTCTCATTCTTCTCACGGCCTAAATATCTCAGAGTCCCCTGCAGCCACCATGATTCTGTACCAGATCACGTCTTCATCTTCTTCCTGTACTGCTGTTGCACTGGTTTATTCTTGCAGCCCTTGGAGCCCTGCCTCTATTAAATATGATGGATTCCTCATGACTTTCTCTTGCAGTCAGTGAGATTTCACACTCCATTAGAGGCTAATGCTCACACTTACATAAGGGAAAAAAACATCAAATAATCTTAGTACCCAAATCTGGAGCTCATCTTAGAAAAGGTTTGYAGAGATGCCTCTAGCAATGCGTTCAATGTCCATGACTGCCTTAACATCAGGAAAATAACTCTAGAGTTGATTGACATGGTTATGCCCGGGGTGCTTTCTGCAGTGTAGCACAGTGATGCCTGAAATAATTTTAAATTAAATAGCTTGCAAATAGGAAGTAGTTCAACAAAGCAGTCTAGCCAGCCATGACAGTCATCTGCCTCTTAACAAATGTAGAGTTTTCATAAAATCCCAACACCTTGATGTGATTGACCAAAGGCATTTGCCAAACAGCTAGCAAAGCTGCTAGACAAAGAGGCTTTCAGGCCAGATCTGCCACTGCTATGGCTGGGCATGTTTTCTACTGTGTGGCATCTGGGTGCAATTTGTGGTGGGGGTGGGAAAAGGAGACAAAGGTAGAAAATGGGATGGGATCACAAACAGCAGCCTGTCTGTTTTTTTCCCACCAATGCCACTTTTTTTTTTTTTTTTTTTTTTTTTTTTTGAGAATAATTGTGATCATTTGTAGTGAATAATTTACCTTGGGAAAATATAATTAGCAAAGATTATTATGGCACATCTAGGGTTAGCGAATACATTTTTGGCTAAGAATATAATTTAATATCTTGCTATTTGTTTGAATGTTGCCTTTGGTCTTGAACTAGTATTTGGCCCACCCTCAATACTACAAGTACTTTCCTCTTTGTGAAGCTTCTATTGTGTTTTTCCACAATGGAGAGGAAATGGGGGAACACAGAAAGAAGACTGGCCACAAGGATGACCACAATGAGGTGGGCCATTCTTCCAGGCGAGACACAGTTTATGACTTGGAAACATACTGGCAAGATTCTTCCCCTGTCTGTAATTTCCAAACAGCAGTGTTTTGAGGTAAATCTTTTAGTATTAGATGTGGTGATATTGAGCAAAAGAAGAAATATTCACATGTAGCAAATCCCTACTTTCAAGGGCACACATGATGTTCACATATTCAATCTGAAAGCAGTCAGGCAGCTCTTTAAAATTCTGATTTTTTTTAGCTCTGTATACACAGATTTTGTTAGATTTTGTCAGACATTT
This sequence comes from Nothoprocta perdicaria, assembly GCF_003342845.1. Taxonomy (NCBI): domain Eukaryota; kingdom Metazoa; phylum Chordata; class Aves; order Tinamiformes; family Tinamidae; genus Nothoprocta; species Nothoprocta perdicaria. The sequence goes on from NW_020455521.1 coordinate 692,374, forward strand.
CCAAACTCTGTTTCTTTCTTTTGTGACTTCCAGCAGAGAATGAGCCTTAAGAGATCCTTGCTTCCTTGTCCAATTATTTCTGTACTTTTCTTAAAGAAATTGTCTCTAATGATAAAGATTCTGTGAGACAGGAAAAGGTCACTTTGGAAACTGGKGTAAAATGGAAGGCAGGCATGATTCTTCAGCACTCTAACAACTACTGCCTTGATCCTTACCAGCTTTTTCCTTGCAATCAGAAATGCAGTCATTACTGGAACTCACATGCAGTTGTGTGTGCTGTCTGTAGATAAGYAATACATGCCTACCCATTCCTTCTTTTTTGACCACAGAAAAGTGTTTGCCCCAAAAAATAGTCAAGGGAATAAAACCTAAGATCATTCTTGCTGCTCTCCCACAAAACCTGCCATTGCAGTGGTAGGTTTTGCTTTTCTTTGGGGTGCTTTAGTGCAGCCTAATAGTTGAGACCAGAATCAGACAGTCAACACCATGAAGGCCAGGAAATTGTTTTTTTTTACAGCCTATTGTTATCCTGCCCAGCTTCTTAAAAGCAGAATAAGCAACTGTATTACTGCAGGATTAGATCTGGCAGTACAGTAAATAAGATTATTTCACTAATAATTGAAAGGTTTTTAGCAAAAAGGTGTTCAAGAATTCTAATGAAGAAAAAAGAAAGTGTGTTCAGCTCAAGCAACCAAACAGTTGCAGAGCTATTACTACCTTATACTCAAGCAAGAAATGTGTTAAAAATCCCTTTACTACCAGTGACTGCTCCATCTGCAGTATCTTTGGAGTCTAAACATTGCTATAAGAATTGGAAACAATTATAACAACAGCCAGGAAATATATGTTCGCCCTTACTTCTGGATACAATGAAGAGCACAACAAATCAAAATAAGGTTTATTTTTATATTTTTAAAAGCCAGCATACAAGTGCATTCACAGAACTGGGAGACAATGTGTTACTAGGACAATGTGTGCAAAAGCATCTATAGAATGATTAAAATTAGTCTTAAGAAGTTGCCACGYGGTTTGCAGCCCTATCCTAATAAATAAAATGCTTATAATCATGTCAAAAGGTGCCCTGTGTGAGAAACTGTCCACTTTCTCATGTACAGATTTTAGAGATATATCGTTACTTGGATATTTAATTTTAGAACTTGAAAATAAGAGACTACTACATTAAATCAGTATGGCACCAAAGGAAATTATATCCTTTTGACTATTTCATTTCCAATAAGTACAATATTTCCAGAGTTTCCAGTGTTTGTTAGAAATAGTTTAGAAGTAATTTAAACTGGATTCCATTCTTTCTTATCACCAGAACRGATTATTCCAATCACTTACACCTTCAAGAGTGCAGAGGACAGGATTTAAAAATATTAATATTGCRAGTTGAGTTGGTTTGCCCATCATTTCTGTCTTATGACAGGAAAGATCTGACAGTCTCAGATTCTGTTTGAAGAGTTTTTTGTTTGCACTCTTAAATAATGACWAAGAATTGTAATGTTTAAGCAGGAAATTAGAGGGACACAATAAATATATATTTCCACATTTTAAATCATTTTAGGGTGCTAAGGAAGAAATTTCCCCACTTTCCAGTACTTCCATTTTTTGTCATTGTTCTAAATTTTAAAAAGTTTCTTCCAATTAATAGATGACAATTAATTGTTTAAGAAGAAATGTTGATTTTCTGAAGCCTGTTAACAACTCAGAACATCAAAGTGAGATGAACAGAATATACCCAGCCCTTATTAGATATGTAATGCATAGTACTGCATACTAGATCTCACACTGCTCATCTGTGTTTTCTTTGGGAAATACGAAGAATTTCATCAGAGCCTGGGATATCTCTCATCCAGGAAACTACTACTTTTGTATTTATGTTTTTGTTCCAGTTGTTTAATAGGGAAAAAAATAAAATTTTAAAAGCTAGCAGTGGCTACATGGAACAAATGGAACAGTCAAACTCTATTTTTAGAAATTGTATCTTCAGCATTGTTTTCTGTAACCATAACAGACTTTGCTGCAGAAGGGAGAAGGATATGAGTAGATCACCTGTAGGCACCACCAGTGGAGAGCGTAGCCGACAAGCCACGTGGAGCCCCAGCTGCTTTCTTTTTTTTTTTTTTTTTTTTTTTTTTTTTTTTTTTTTTTTTAAATAGAAAGACAATTAGTAATCACATAAAATGGTCTGTCCTCCTCCTTCTCCTCCTCTTCCTCCTCTTTTAAAAATATCAAGAAAGAAGCTTATATCAATGATTCAATTCCACAGCTACCAAAAACAAAGTAATTATTTAATATCTTTTGTCTGTTTTGTATGTGTATGTGTGTGTAACAATGAGATTATTCTCTGAGTATCTTCAAATATCTGGAGTTTTTGAGACATAGCAATTTTTTGTGTTTTTTTTAGCTCATATTAGGGTCTTTTCCTGTGTAACAAGTTGATGAATTCTCAGCTCCATGTTACTGGAAACTTTTTTTTAAAAGACAGCAGGATGTCATATGTTTGTATCAGAGATATAAGATACGTTTATATCTTGCAAAACTGTTTTCATGAATAGCTCCAGGTACTAGAGACCTTCTCCAATACCACTCAGCTAGTTTAACCCTCATAACCAGCCATACTCTTCTATTATTTTTAAGAAATGAATAAAATTTCATGCTTTTTATTTTTGTGAGAGAGGATCACTCTTCCATGGATGCTGTCATTAAAACCATATGCATAACCTTCATACCTTGGCAAACATGCTACGGCTGGAATATCAGATCACCTGTCCGCATATTATGTGTAATCAAGATTTCCTAAAACTGATATTTTAACCCAGCTCTAAGAGTTTTTTTAAAATGTAAGGAAAGTTTATGTTTTGATAGTATTTATAGTGTAAACTTTAGCAAATATTAGACAAGAGAAATTTGATGAAAATTTTCCCCCCAAATCTAATCTACTTTATATTTCTCTTTATAAAAGCTCCAAAATATGACTTTAACTTAGTTGGTCTAGGATGTTACTGGTTTCTATTTTACACCATGAGCTTTGTTCTGCAGTATGGGCAACAGAAATAAGTGTGTGACTCACTTTTTTTGCCTTGCAGCTCATTTTTCAAGAAAAAAATAGTTTATATTTCTTTTATAGCCTTTACAATCCATCTGAAAGGTATATGTAGCTATCACACAATTAGCAGGTGATTCATAGTTTGGTTTTATTTCTCCTCTTGAAGAAAGATTGTGTAACAGTCTTAAAACAATAGTTTCATTTCTAAGATCATGTTGAGTAGCAATGGCCTAGAAGAGAGATCCCTATTGCTATTACCAGAATCACTTAGTACAAACTGTTACGAAGTTAAGTGTTGTAGCACGAATTTGCACTTGCTCATCTGCACTTTGCATTTAGTCTAGGTTAAAAAAATAATTTAGACTGAGAAGTATGTTATGGTAATAGTCATTGTTTTAATAGGCTTCCTCCAAAGAGGATATATTGAATGTATGGAATCCCTTCAAAATATATCTTAACACTCTGTTATACGTGTATACAGTCTAGTAGAATTAAATCAAGTCACTCAAGACAGTGTTTACTGGATTAGCTATAGTGATGTGACTAGCAAAATGCAAGTTGTCATTATACAATAGGAGTTCACACTCAGAGTTATCTCAAAAAGTGAAACACGTGTTTGGAAAGTCTTCAGGAAAGAAAACAAGCATCTCTAATACAAGTTTTGGCATCACATTTAATAAGAAAATGCATTTTAAATGGCTCTTAAAAAAGCTGGAAATTCCTGCTGACAAAGGCGCATATTGTGCAGAGGAGCACAGATCCCATCTGCAACACGGGGCCCTTTTATGCTGAGTTAAGTGGAACACCTCATTCCAGCTCCTTTCTGTGGTCAGGCTGAGCACCAGCTCTGATGAAAAAAGAAGGGAGCAATTTCTCCTTTTTTATCTCCACCTCCTTTTTTTTTGAGAAAAATAATGCAAAATTAGTCTGTGTGGCTATCACCATGCATTAATTTCCTTCATAATGACTGCTCCTGTAGGGAGCGTGAGACAGAAAGATGGGTGAGTTCAAGACTGCTCTGAGCATCTAGTGACATGACAGGGCTTTGCAGAGCTACTCATATCATTGCTGAAGCTTCTGCAGGCCTGAAGGAAAGCCTCCTTAGATGGGCAGGATGGAAATGATGCATGCCAGGACTCGGGCTAGGGACAACGGGTCAGAAATTAAATCAAATTGCTGAATCCAAGGCAGCTGCAATGCAAGCACTGAGGTCTGCCTGCAGTTGCTGTATTTTGAGGCAGTTACTAATAATTTTGTTGGCATACTTGGTAGCTATTAGTGTTTGTCTGCTCTCTTCCTTGCCCACATATATGTGACACTATATAGTCACATATTTGTGACACTAGTCACAAATTCCCTCTTCAATGCTCTTATAACAGCACTGTAGAGAGCCTTCAGAGGAAAGAATTTGTTCACTGATTGCAACTCACAGAAATTGTATATGCCATCATAAATAATGTTTATACCTATAACTGCCAAGCTTTCTGCTTAGGAACTGATAATATCTGCTGGAAATGTCATTATAAACAACAAAAAAGTGTGTCTCCTATATGGAAAATATGGAGTCATATCACATTACCTTTGGAATGGCATAGAGACATGACACATAAATCCCCAAAGTATACATTTCAGCTGTTTGTACCGCATTTTGATTAAAATTACGACCAAATTCCTATTTTAGGATTGTTATTTCCAACTGTCTTACCATCTATAATGTATAATAAGTGCCTCAAAAATAACAAATCTAATTATGAAAATAAGGTGTATATATTTCAGATTTTCTGTAACATTTCCAAACCCCAAGAAGTTGAGAACTTTACAGCCTTACATACTGGTGTCATAGATAGTTCACTAAAGAGTTTTGATAGACCTCATAGCTATAAAATTAGTATCCCTAACTTATCAGTGGATCAGCATAGTCTTTGACACCCTGCTGTTTGTTATCTTTAGGTCTTCCTTTTGTCCTGCATCTAACTCATTCTCCTGTGGGGCTGCACAGAAAAAGCTAGCCTATCATGCAGAATAGCAATGAAAATAGAATAAATAGAAATAGTATTGTGTGTTTAGCCAGGAAAACTCAAATCAAAATACTGCATTTTTAGCAGTTCTTCTAAATCTCATGTATTTAGCACCATAGAGTCCCAGGWAGGATAGACTGTGATAACACACTCCCATTTCCAGTTTAATTTGGAAAAATTATTATGGGATCACAATAAAATTACCCTGCAGGTTTACATACAAGGTTCACAGACCTTCATCACAGTGTGATTCCATCAGCTAAGTCTTTTCCTGAATTCCTTTGATACCAGTGACATCGTATTAGCAGAAGACTTGAGACTCTCTTCAGGACCAAACAGAATATTTATGTTTGTATGGGGGAAAGATGGTATCCTCAGTGAAAGGACAGAACTTCACTGTGTTCTCCTTTAAATGTGTTTGTCATTATCCCAGAAAATGTACTAATTAGCCACGCAAACATTTTTTGCCTGAATACAGATGTAAAAGATGGACGTACGCAGTGCAAAAACAGTCTTTCCCACAATAAAAGGCTCGTATGTCTTCCTCTGAGAAAAACTCTTCCATGCACATATTTTTATCTATTTATAGTAACAAGGTAACATTTCAATATTAAKTACTCATTTCTATAATGAAGAAAAAAAGTAATGTTAAAATGAAAATTTGAAACTAATATATTTTTAAGGAGTTATCTTCCACTTTTTCTAAACATGCTGCAGACTGAAAAGCATTATTTCCTTAAATTTGAATCGAATTTTAAGATACAAAAATAACTGCTTGCTTTTTATCTTTGAAATAGGTTTGTACTTCCTTCTGAAGTGGTCAATATATATATTTGTTCTATTATAGAGCAGCATTGTAGGTCAACTTTATATACAACTTTATATTCTTCTCTCTATGAGGATGGGAAGAGGAATCAAAAATACAAAGGAGAGAAGATTTTGGAAAAAGAGTCTGACTCTAAGGAAGAAAAACTTCTCCTGTTTTTCAAAGGATATCCCTTATGCTGACAATCTCCTACAGCTTGATCTTGCTAGTGTCAAGTCAAGAAAACCAAGCAGGCCAAAGAAAACTCAGCGGATACTGTATTTTAGCAGGTCATTGAGCTTTTAGGGTGAAAAAGAGAGAGGCTGTGAAGCTAATCCAGATGAGATACCTAATCTATTGTTTGTGTTCCAGTGTGATAAAGTCATTTCAGAGTAACAGTAATAAAGAAAAGCAAGGAAGTTTAAAAAGTGAAAGCACAGAGAAAAAGCAGAAGGAACTATTTGATTGTCGTTTTGTTTTAGGAGATAACAATACAATGTTCAAAGGCTGTGAATTTTAATAAAATGTTTCTAAAACAATGAACTTTTGATATCAGTACTGCATATGTTGAAGGACATGCTAAGAAGCAGAAAAAGGCTATTCAAAGAAGGATGTCTCAGGCCATAAGTAGATTAACAGGAAAAGAAATAGTAAGAACGCCAAAGGAAGSCATTGTTTTGCTCTTATCTGACTATGGGGTGTAAAAATTCTCTCCGTGTCACCCTTATGCTTCTAATTTTTATTTCTCATAATTGAATTTAAAGATCAAAGGAAAGATTCAGCAAATTTATCTACAGGCATACATGACTGTAGATGAAAGAAGGCCATATTAAGTCATCTTCTGAAAAATACTACAACTGATTTTTGCTAAGAAACACTTTCTATGTGTAGCATCCTTACGCTCCCAAAATGCTACAGAATAGGCTTCGCTGAAATAGTTTTTACAAATTTTGACTTGTTTTGCTCACCTAAAATGGATGTGTAAAGAATCATATTCTTTAAGTTGCAGTTCATTTATTAAGGATACAAGAGCTACAAGCTGTACCTCTCTAAATCAGCTCAGTTCTTTTGACTAAMAACTACATTTTCACTTCTTATTAGAAAAGAGAAGCAAGAGGTCTTTTTCATTTACAGTCCATCATTTACAGCCAGAAGTGCTTAAATGGGGACATAAGATGCATGAAGAGGTTCTTACAAAACGTAAGTTGATTCAAACCTAAAGAGTTTAAGAATTTTCCATTTAATTTATTTTCTAGTTGCATCTCAATAATCTGTACAAAGTATCCATCAGGTTTAAGAAAAAACGAGTGCTGAGTATTCAGTCAGAATACTCCAGAAGTCCAGAAGTCTCCTATTTGCCTACTTTGCTGAACACTCTATAGTCAATCATTTAAAAAGGTATGCAGCAACTTGTCAGTGGTAAAAATGCTATTAAAATTAATATTTCTGAAGATAATTTTCTGAGATCATATTAGTGATGTTAGGCGAAAAGTCCTCTATAAAAATTTTCTTCACTGAATCAAAGGATTCCAACTTTTGCAAATTACAGCAGTACATAATCTTTTTAAAGATTATGGATGTTTTAGCTCTATAGCATATTTTTTCCTCGCAAAAAAACTACRTGGCTCAGTATCATAGACCAACAGCTGCAGTTGTAACATATCCAGTCCCTCAGTAGCATTTAGCAGTTTATACAGTACAGCTGAAGTACTTTTAATATTTCTTTACTTCAGCCTTTCCCAGACACAGTGACATTTTACTTCAATGGTTTTGCTGTTTTCTGTTTTTGCATACATGGCAAATTCAGATGTAGAAGCATAAACCCTTCCACGACAGATATTTTTTGCTGCTCAATTTTCAGCTGCTGAAGAGCATTAGAGTTCCAAGAGCTCCCTCGTTACTCCTCAGACACGGGTGAATACTGCTACATAAGTACTCAGAAATATGCATTATACTGACAGCCATGAATTCACTTCAGTGGTATTTATGACCTTTTGCATTTATTTTCAGAAAACATGTGAGTACTTGCTAGCCAAGATGSTTGTGGAAAACAAGAAGTCTCATGAGTTCTTGTACAAAGGCGCTCGCCTAGGAAGAGAAACCTCTGATTTCCCTTCTTCAGTCATCTGCTTGCAGACCACAAGTATTAGGCAGGGAACAGGGAGCTGGACGAGTTAGATGAAAATCTGAATCTTAACCTAACTGAATGGTTCAAACATGTCCTTTGTTCCGTGGTCCCTGAATCATGGTCTGTGACCCATAGCTGGTCCAGAGATTACATTTTGGTGTCCACAAGGAGTTAGCTAGTCCTACAGTGCAGGTACTCTCATTTCATCTTCCACTTTGCATTCAAGCAAAGTAGGAATACAGCTATCCTTGTCCCATAATTTTAAGTTGAATTGGTTGTTGTACAAATGTTTTTCTGGGAGGGAGCAAGACAATCCCTTAAGTGGTGCTACACAATGAAATGGAAAACTTGCCATTAAGGGTGTAATATGTTTTCTTCTCTCCRTTGGAAGCTCCCAAATATGTCTCAGTTTCACAAATAAATCATAAAAAACAGCAGCTGCTATTATCGTCAGTTTGAGACAAATTTGCCCAGTGTATTTCTGAGTGAAAACCTTTTCATTTTAACAAAGATTTTTGAAAATGACAAGATGACTGGAATTGGTTCAGGGAATTTGAATTAACCAGACAATTTAAATCATCCTTTTTACATTTTAAACATAGAATTCAGACTTTTAAAAGGATACATTTGACATCTGTTTTGCAATTCACCAGCAAGTSCAGACAGTGTATTTTCCCCTATATAGGCATATGTCAAGATAGAATTACTAACAATTTTGATGAAATTAGATATGTGRGGAGAAGGCTGAAGTATGTAATTAAACTACAAAAGAAGACTAAAAAAATCCACTGAGGGTGAGAATGGAGCTGGAGAGTATGCTCCAGCTCAAATTTCTGAAAAGAAGGAAATTTAGGATTAAAACTCCATTATTTAAGGGTAACAAAACACACATAGCCCTGAAATTCATATTTTGAGCTGAGGTGCTGCYGATGTTCACCTGCTATAGAGAACGGTTGTTATACAAAAGAATTCCAAGGTATGCAAGGGTAGAACAGAGAGTAAAATGTCTGTGATTCAGTATCATTTTGGATAATGAGATTGAGGTCACAAAACACATTTGTGAATAATTTGCACACCTGTGGGTATGATTTGTGCATAGACAGACCCACTTGTATGAAAATATCCTTGTAAGCAAAGTCATCACATGGAGATATGTATAATACTTGACCATTTTTGCTCCTTTTTTTTTTTTTTTTTTTTTTTTTTTTTTGTAATGCTATGGCCAATACATAGATAAAGGGTCCAGACTATTGGAATATGTTAATAAACTTTAAAACCTTCAATATGGATTTAATTTAGAAGAGAGAACATGATTATCAAATGTGTATGTTTGTTCTTTACTTTTTTACTACTGCAAATTTAACAATTAAAAACAATAAAACCCAAAAATGTTTCCAGCAGAGCTTTCATATTCATGACTAGTTTGGTATTCATTCAGCCCAGCCTGAGAGATAGAGTCAAGTTATTATATTAGGCATAACTTGGAAATGAGTCTGATTAAAGAGAGATTTGCCAGAGAGAGGAAGGCTTGCCCTGGGTAGAGGAAGAGTGGGTCAGAGAGCATCTAGGGAGCCTTGACACCCACAAATCCATGGGCCCTGATG
>NW_020455521.1:703370-830864 GCF_003342845.1 Nothoprocta perdicaria
TATGATTCTATGAAAGCTGACAAACATTTTGACACTAGTGTCATAGTTACATGCTGGGTTTTTTTCTTATRTTTTTCATTGATTACTAAACTACAGAATTTGACTGAGGAATTCTTTACTGCTTTTAGGAATGAAACTTAGTCCTTCCCCAGAAAACTGGCACGCCCTTTGGAGATTTGAGATGACTAAGTCTGCAAATAAAATCTATTTTACTGTTTTAAACCCAAACCCCTGAACTTAAAAGTAAAATAGTTGAAGTTTTGCATTCATATTTATGAGCTGCTAGCAAATTAAGCTATTATTTTGTCRTATAAAAAGAGCAAATAGTAGCAGGTACTTAACTGTGTTTGTCTGGATAACATTCAAAGAGAGATGGTGACCAGTAGTATTAAATGAGTATGCATCTATTTTGGAAAATGCATTGCAGCATAAACTGGAAACCTAGGATGACTAAAACTAAAAATAATATGAACTTTACTAAGGCCTCAAAGGGCAAATCATCAGTAATTCCAATCTGAATATCTTCCATCTTCTTGTTCTCACAGTTTCTCAGACTGTAGCTATTTCAGTAGTGGTTATGGTATACCACTGTTCCCTATGCTGTGTGATCCTCCCTTCCAAATAATGCAAGAAAACAGAGGGAAAAGGAAACATTACTGTCACAATCCCATATTGGCAGAGGTTTCCTCAAAACAGGGTTTGTAAGATTCATTCTGTGGCTCAGACATTCCTCTATTGCTAGGAAATATAAATCTCCTCTCTTTGAGGGAAGAGTCTATTATAATTTACTTATCTTTAACTTATTTAATAGGATTTTAAGGGGATTTTGGACAATCATTACTCCAGATAAGGCATATTCTTCCACTAAATAGATCATTAAAACTAGACAAAATTTTAGTTAATATATATTTWAAAAAAGTTTCTAATTAGCAGGCTACTTAGTTTTAACATGCATACACATAAAAAAAAGATCACATTATTCCTCCCATCTCTGTCTATATGTGTTTATTTTCTCTTTCTCTGGACTGTTTTCCAACCCCTTTGGGATACAGACAGTCAGTACATTCTTTAGTATATGAATGGCACTAATAGAACACCAGAAAAATRATGTCTTGTTATTGATTTAGAAATCAAGTGTCCAATTACAATTCTGATCAATAATACTGATTTAAAGGCAATTCACATCCATGGATTCCTATGAAATAACACAAAGATCTACTGCTTTATCCACTTAGGTAAAAGTTACTCACTATATGTAAGAATTTTTGGCTGTTTTTGATTTAAATATGCTTTTCTGAATTTAAAAAAAAATGTAAGAAAAGAATTTGAGAGTCATCTACATTAGATTCACTGTATGATTCAATATCAGCTTCAGAGCAGGGGTCATACAAGTGAGAACTCATATATTATTTCTTTCCTGGCATATACTTCTTCCTTCAAGACATCCAAACACTTTTGCACAATTATCTAAATACTAGGTGCTTTTATTTATATATATATATATATAAAATATATGTATATAAATAGTGACAAAGAAAAAAAAATATGTATATACTTTTTTTTTCTTTGTTACTATTTAGAATAGGCTGGGAGAACTTAGATTACAAAATACTGGAGATAAGAGTAGTAATTAATCTTTTATGTTAGTACAACCTACAAAATTTTGTGGAGAGCCTTTTTTGCCTCTGATTTCCCCTAAAAATTGTTAAGCATGCTGTTTTCTTCTACTATATGGAGCAACCCAAAGTAAATATAAGTCACATAACAAGATTGAAGAATATTAAAAGAATGAAAAATGTAAGTGATGAAATACAGCTCAATTTGCACTTTTCTCTTCATCTTTGAGCGCTTTCATGTCAATGTGGACAGAAGGTTTATGAATTGCATTTCCCTATGTAAACAGAATACAGTAAAAACCGTAAGGAAATCATAAATTAAAAGGACTCACATATTCGACTCAGAGCTAAGCATGCCAGCACTCATACTTTAGGACATCAAGAGCCCATCATCCTTCTCTTTGCCCATTGCACCCTCCTACTCGGTACAACACCATCACTCTGACAAGGACCATCATCCTGACAGCCAATGCTGTACAGGGGACAGCTTAGCTCAGCTTTGCCAACAGCATGTCTATAACACACTGCTSTTACACAGGTTCTCCAGCTTGACCCTTTTCTCTTTCATCCACCAGATGCCAAATTTATCCTCCCACATTTGTCAGGATGGGATACCAATGACCAAAATACAGACTCATCTTTCCTCCCCTTACTCTCCACACTTCACCCATAGGTAAAGCAATAAGTTTCAGATGTTTGGCTGGGAAGAAGTGGCCAGTTGCTCAGGCTGCATTTGCTCCTCAAGCCCTTGTTTCCTTTCCCTTCCAGAGAAAATACAGCTCGTTTGGTATTTGATAGCATGATGGTCACACTCTGCTATCACAACATTAATAGTGCAGCCATATGGAAATTTCCCAAGACTTTTTCCTATGAATGGAAAAGAAGCTGAAAATGCACAGGAAGATGTTGGAAATGAGAATGACTTCAGTGATGAAAAGACTGTCACCTGTACACAAAATGCAGATTTAATTCCTTCATTTTATAAAATTAAAACCTGGATACCTTTATGTATTGGACTATAAATCCATTGAAAAATTCTTTAACCTCAAGCTAAACCTACTCAAAGGTTATGTCACAATGTTATTAGAAACTGTGAATGAAATTATGCTTTCTGAAACATTGCCTGTGTCATATTTCATATATAACATATATAAAATATATAAACTTCTGTTTTATCAATTTCTTATTTTTTTTCTCCATAGGTGCATTATAGCAAAAAGCATAAATAGAACAAGGAGTCAGACAAATATATGCTACATTACATTCTTGAACAGAAGAGCATTCTTTTGCCTACTTTTCCAAAAAAAAATTATGGCGAACATGACAATTCATTTTGTATTAGTAAAAGGCTTACCCTAAAGACTATAATCACAGAAGAAGGAAGTAATAGAAAGGAGTCATTTGATTCACAGYAACTAGCCTTAACTCATTTTCAATTGTAGTGCTGACCACTTATTGGAAAGAAGTGTCAGAACAAGCCTGAACCCCATTCCAAGATGCAGTGTGCATTCCTGTCCATTTTATTAGCTAGTGGGGGGAGATTATAGATAGAAATAGAAAAATATAAAATTGATTAGCTCCTATTCCTTGCCAACACTTAAAAAAGTACAAGAAGAAATCCAATAGTATAGAAAGAGAAAATCAAATAAGCTGAATTCTCCTTTTTTTTTTTTTGGTTTACTATAGTAAAATATTTTTTGTATGACATCTCAGGACTGTAAATTGTGCCATTAATTTCTTTATAATTGCACAAGTACAATATGAAAAAAAAACAGATTAAACAGAAGGCTTATTATTAATATCCTTCTATTTTTACAGACAGTAGAATAGATTTTTAGATAACTAATAAAGTGCACAATATAAACAAAGCATTTATTTTTGCTTAATCTTATCTTCATCACATCACGACTTCTCTTGGCATGTAGACTAACTCCAGTTAACATCAGAGCAAAAGCAACACATGCTAGAGCTATCAAAAAATGCAGTTCTTTCTATTTTATTTTCCAGTACTTGTTTGGCCTCGGAAATGTTCGGAAGATGATGAATSCTTAATATTTTGCTAGAAGAATGTGACATAATCCTAATCTTTCTTATTTTTTTAACCTTTTTAGGAATGAGTGGCTTCATTGAGAATTCTTAGGGGAGCAAAGAGGAATACGGGCAGCATGGATTGCTGAGGAAGGGCTTAGAAGAGTAATTCATAAAATCTGATTACTTCAAGGACTGCATGCGTTTAGCTTAGGAAAACAGAAGCATCTTCTACAAAGCAGAAAGCTCGGAGATTTTGAAAAATCAGTTTTAGAAAGTGAGCACGGACAAGCAGTACGCAGACTCTCTGTCACCTAGTGCCTAGCAGAGATTCTGGCAGCTGGATCCTGAACTGGATATCACAATTTCCACAAAATCTCCAGAACCAGTTCGGTCCCGCACCATGTGACGCATCTTCCTTTTAAAACAATAAACAAAACAAACTCTAAATTGGCTGGAATCCTCCGTTATCTAATGAACGGGTGGCTGTTGTCAAGTCCACGCATCTGACCCACCCAGAGCTGCAMACAGATAGCTAATAACAGTCTAGAAGATCCAAGTGGTTCTGACAATTTGTCAGATGTCCAAGCTGTGGTGGCAAGTGCCCCCTTGACACCTGCTGTCACTTGAACTCAAAACCTTGAATTTTGTTGACAAACAAAATTTAGGTATTTTTTTCCTGATGCAGTCTTAGCAAAGGGCATTTCAGGTAGCTATTTATAGCAATTCTTTGCCTAAGTTAAGCATATGCATGTGCATGCTGGATGAGGAAGGGGGAAAAACCACTCTGAATTATGAAGTTATATAACAGTTTGGAAAATATCTCATCRCCCAGACAGTTCACAATGGATTCCAAGAGAGACATGTTAGAGTTGCAAATTAAAATGCTTTGGCATTTTTCCAGGCAATAATTTATCTTTCCTGGATGAATCATTATATTTGCTTGGCTTCAATTACAGCGTAGGGTCATTAAAAAACATTCTGGTTCCTCCACCAGATTGCAATAGCTTGCATTTATCACAGCTGGAACCTCACACGACATTAAAAAAAAACAGTTCAATATTGACTAAAAATTGATGAAGAAGGAAATTTTTACTATCAGTTCTTTGTGACTGCATTAGAAGAAAAGCGCATGTAATTTCTATGTTTGCTCAAACTTTATTAAAACAACAGCTTTATCTTCCCAAACCATAAGTGAAGCGTTTGCAGTGTCGGGGCTGACCCTGATCTTCTGTATATTCTCTGCTTAAAGGACACGAGCAGGAAATGGTCAGCTTAAGGACACAATGAAAGGAAACACAGCAGCAAAGGTTTCACTGATAACATGTGATTTGAAGCCAGTGAGCAGATTCAGCCAGTCATCCAGCTGTTCGGGCCAAAGTCTATAGAGCACTGCTGACTCCTACAAGACTGTGTCACGAAAACATGTGGCAGGCTGACGCTTGACATGGGCAAGGCAGGGAAAGCAGAGTCACACCATCACATTCTGTGGCTCAGTTGTTTCATGCCAGAATCAAGAAAAATTATGCTGCTTTAGGGATATTTGTTTTTTTAAGATTTAACTGGGCCAGATAGAAATAGGATGCTGATGTGAGGGTGTATTCGTATGTCAGTGTCTGAGTATCACTAGGTGTAATGGAGTTCTGGTCGGAGCCAGAATTGCAAAGTATTCCACACCCACAATCAAGGACAGATTTATATGGTTTTTAGGAGACAGCTCTTCAGAATAAATCCTTGTTTTGGATGCTAACTCTGAGAGTGTGATTCTAAGAAAACTTATACCAGTCAGCAATCAGAGAGTTGTTTTTCATGAGCGTAGTGGTGAAGAGAAAGATATCAGAAATCTTGAATGGCGCACTTCAGCACTAAACTCAGTAAGCCTAGCTTAGTTGATTTCTGATGTTGGACTGCAGTAATTATTAGCAACTTGTTTGAAGAAGTACTGTGTCCTCCATATTTTTCAAGGCATGCCAAACAAGAAGGAAAACAATCTAATATTTTTTTAAAATCCAACTTCTTTTATATCTAGCTTAGCTATGATTTCAGAGGGTGATCACTGTCAGGCTGGTTGAGAACTTTAAAAGATTCACAAGGGGTTTACAATTTGAAAAAACAACATGCAAGTTTTAATGACAGTGATGCTGACTAGATTTCTTCACTTCCAGAACAGACTTTCTGATCAAATCAGCTCAAAATATGACCAAACTAGTTCATAGGCTTGCAGCATATCTGGATTTGGGGCAGGGGTCAGGTTTCAAACTCAAACTACTGCCCAGGTCAAATATCCTTGTTCTGTAAGAGTGATTTTATCCATTTTATATATACCTAATTCCAATATCAGGAAAGATAGAAGAGACAAGCATTATATTCCAAAGGAGAGAGTCCCCACATGCCAAGAAAGTGTTCTTCCCAATAGCAAATTAGGGATACCAGAATGAATCTATAATTATAAGAAATTTTAAAAGGTCATATGTGTGTTCCAGGGCAGAATTATTGTGTATTTTAAACCTCAAATATTTTTGCAAATAGAATTCTTGTTCTCTGGCCAACTCTTCTCTCAAAAGTCATTTCTTATGTAGTCTTGTAAAATGATTTGAAAGTGAATAAGCTGGAGCACAGGAAGTTTCGTCTCGAGGTGAGGAGGAACTTCTTCACTGTGAGGGTGACAGAGCAGTGGAACAGGCTGCCCAGGGAGGTTGTGGAGTCTCCTTCTCTGGAGGTCTTCAAAACCCGCCTGGATGCCACCCTGTGCCACATGCKGTAGGTGTGCCTGCTTGAGCAGGAAGGTTGGACTAGATGATCTCTAGAGGTCCTTTCCAACCTTGAATATTCTGTGATTTTGTGATTCTGTGAATGGAGTTTTACCTTTCTCCAGTCATTCAGTCTGTACTGTGTTGAGAGCTTAAGTTGTCTTTTATAACTCATCATGGAGATCTTCATGGAAAATAGTACCAATACGGTATGTTCTGTGGGTTCCTCCAAGTACCAAATATAACAAAGTAGCTATTTAGTCACACAGCTTTTCTACCTATCCAGGCTAAAAGCTTTAATATGCTGGTCAAAGTAAGATCACCACATGTGACAATGTTGGTTCTGTACTTTAAATACATCTAAAGACAAGAAACTGGGTTCCAGACAATCAGATGTGTAAAATGACAAGTTACATAAATAATATACCTTCTGTAGTCACTGAATTAGGTAGTCCCCTGCACAGCCAAGAGCCTTTTTCCTCTCCTATTTGAATTTTTAGAAAGAAAGGGGGATGTTTTCCAAGTTCAGGGAGGACTATTTGCTGTAGTTGCTTGCTTTGGAATTCGCCATCATTCAGACAAATATTTACCAACACGAACAAGAAAATACATGGTATACCCCTCTTGCACAGCTTAAGTCCTAGAGCTCTGATTAATGACCTGTTTAATAATCATACCATATGATCAATACCATATGTGCAAATGTACCACCTTGACAGCAGCAGAAATACCCACTGCTACTTGCTCATAAGGTAGCTGGACCGGTATGGTGAAGAGCACACTCAGCTCTGGGAGAACTCCAATCTTGACGTTCAGCTCTGCAATTACTCAGAACAAAAATCAGATGAATAATCTTTGTGGCCCAACTGTACTCCTGTGAATATGATTTATCCTACATTTAGTCACTCACTGCTATCACTACTGTATAAAAATAAAAGAAACTCTTGAAGCAACATGGAATAGCAGAATATGAGTTGTTAATAAGTGTTTTTTAATTACACTGTAAGAAAAACAAGGCATATGGTGGATCTAACCTGTATATGGATTCCCCAGTGAAGATGAGGTTGACTAACAGACAGCTTTCCCGCAGAGGAAGACCACAGGAAGTCTGAGGAAGACTGACTTATGATATCTATAAAGAGAATTAATGGACAGATTCCATATTCTGAGTGTTATTCAACACATGCAAGACAGGGAGAAGTAGTTTGGCATTGTTCTTTAAAGATCCCTTTCTCCTAGAGATGGAAGATTAGGTGAATAGCACGAGACAGCTGCATCCTTTACTGTAGGAGACTTTCACAATTCTTTTAGGTTTTGCCTTAAGTGCCAAATTCTCAGCTCTGCTCTTGAATCCATCTGTCATCATTTCCTCCCATGAGCTTTCCATTCCTTTCACTTTGTATCATCTGCCAACATGCATCGTCATTTCTCCTAGCACAATTTTTACAGTGCACCGAGTTCCTTGTTATCAGGAGAGTCAAAGCTAAATTTTTATTTGAAGCAACCAAACAGAGAAAGGAGTGGCATTTTCAACTTTTCTATTTGCACTTTTAGATTATAAAATCTTGAAGGAAATGTTCATTTGCGTAATACAACTTTCTATAAAACTACGCTTCAAAAGCCTTGTTGTGATTACCACTCAACATGCACGAGTATCTTTACCTTATAAATAATATAAATATCTTTTTGGTGATAACATAACATGGTCACACATAGGTCTGGGCAGGTAACTGATAAATGATCTGCTTACCAAGAATATGCACTTTTGTTTGCCTCTGTTTATTAATCTGTTTAGACCTAATCTACTGAAAAAATCAAAAAAGCTTTGTGTTTATGGAAGCTAGTTTTCCAGAGGAAAGAGGGAGAAAGTCTTTCTCCTGCTAGCAGTGGGTGAAGATCAGGCTTCAGTGTTCATCCTTGCCTGGGGAGATTCAATTCCCACTCTTTTTCCTTCGACACATGCCAGTGGCTACAGGGCTTGCAGGTCACTCCAGTCTCTTTAGAAAATAGCACTTGGGTTTGCTTAAGTAAACAACCACCCTGTGAAGAACATAAACCCAAACACCACATTCAGGAGCTGAGGAGCACCATGGACGTGTATATCTCAGTGCTCATAGCTATAATGTAGATTTGAAGAGTCTATGCAGGGGGGGACTGAGGAAAGCTCACATCAAACTGCCCGACAGCAGCTAGCTCGGCAGAAGCTGTGATACAAATTATTTCCTTGGGTCAGACATAGAGCAATGAAGGCACTCAGCTGGCAGAGGTGAATTTTTGCTATTTATGCGACCATTTGTTCACCACAGTGGTGTAAATATAGTCACCAGAGGAGCAAAGACAGCATTTCTGGCTCCCAGTCAGCACCATCAGCTTCATCATCATACATTTTGTTCTATTAGTAAACAAATATATATGGGTTAACTCTGTAAATGTAAGAAATGACAGCAGTTGCCTAASTTTTCTAACTTGCAACTCATTTCTTGTCTCAGCGTGCTATTTCTGGCGGATTCTCTCAGGCTTGCAGCACTGGAAACACCTATGCTGAGTCTGCCGAAATGGTTGAAATGTTAGGTACTTCACATAGGATGTGCCTGTCTAATATATTAGCATCCCTTTGCCAGAGAACAGTTCATCCACAGCTCAAGGCTACAAATCTAGCCCTTCTGCTTCTGGCTTCACGTAGAAGAATATTCTGCCGTAGTTCTGCTCTACCATCAGCAAGAACAAAAATAAATAAATAACCCTCCTATTTATACATAGGACCTCAGTAAAACACTGTATAGAAAAGCAGAACAATTTTCTCACTGTTCTAAAGTTTCCTTGCACTGCCTTCGGCTCCCATCCACTCCAGCTACGAATTGGCTCCTAACGAGGAGTTCAAGCCCCGTAAGCCAAGTCTTCAAGATAGATTTTAAAAGGAACACAGTTCAAATAAATATTTGGCCTAAGCAATGGTTTTCTTCACAGGCGAGCCTGCAGCTGCAATAGACTATCTTGACACTTGTATACAAACTCCCAGTCCTGATTCAGGCAAGCAGAGCAGCTCCTCGTTTCCTAAAGCTCTCCAGTGCCTCTCGCGTTAAGCCCTCTTCCTGGACTTCACTGCCAGCAAAGGCGTAATAGCGGAAGGTTAATGATGCCATATTCCACATCCTTCCTGGCTGCAGCTTAATTAACTCTCATTTCTCAAACTCTTTAATAAGAATTGTTTTGCGTGTACTCTGGATATCCAAAGAGCACACTCAGGTTACTAGTTTGAGCAAGTATATTAAGCACATTTTTTTTCTGTACAGTTTATTCCAAGCCCCTTTCAATAGCCACAAAATTCATGCTTTTACCTGACTTGTACAACTTTCAGTGGTGATTTTCCTCATAAGTGCATATTTATTTTCTTTAGGTCCTTTATAAGTGTGTCTTTCCTAAGCTAACACCTAGTCACATATGGTAGTTCATAAACTCTTCTAGAGAGAGTTTTCCTTTACATGTCCTGAATTTTCCTAACTTACTTACCACTTATTCAAGATTATCTTGTCACTGTGCTGGCTTATATCACTGCAAGTGTCCGGTTCAGAAGGGAAGACTGACCTACCTGCTTTGGTTTGATAAGCAGCACATCCTTCACTGCAACTGTGTCCACTCACATCTCCAAAGCATTTATCCAAGGTGGGGGAACTATTAGTGGTACTATTATCCTTCCTGTTCCTGATGTCTATTACCCCATTTATAAAATACATTGGTCGTGTCTTTTTGCCCAGAAATCTGAGATCGCATAACACCTGTTGGCTGCCTTTGAATACAACCTGGTCCCAGAGTAAGCTCAGTTCAACTTCATGTTGTGAATCCCTTTGCTACGTGCACTTCTCCTCACACAGGCACAAACTCTGAGCAGATCTTTTCTTTTCAGCTCCTTCAAAATGTCCTTTGCTTATTCCAATGTGCCTCCTTACCCACAGTACAGTATTATGGCTTTACACTGTTTGCTGGMGTTAACAGAAAAGTATTAAATGTACTAAAACTCTACAAACTAATACTACCCTAGGTATTATCCTTCTGCACTGCATTCATTGTTTGAATATATGGAGACAAGTGTTCTTTGAACTTATCAAAGTGTTTCAGTTAAAGTAGACTTTATATGCCTCCATTTCCCACAGGAGATATTTTCTTAATCTATCCTCTTGGTAACATCTGGTAATAACTGCTCCTTCAGAATTTAAGGTGCTTGCAAGAGAGGCTTTTCTAGACTTTTTAACTTCACCAGAATCTTGACATTTCATTCAAGTTCATGCACTAGATTTCAAAAGATTATACAAATACTTCCTTTTTCATTAAAACAATACCTTCTTGTGAAGAAAAACTTGAAAAAATAAAAACCATGCATACACAAAAAAAAAAAAAGAAGGAAAATAAGGAAAATACAGAGATCTGAAGCTTTTTWAAATCAGTGCCTTTCTTTCTTAACACTTAATATACGGCATCTCACTGTCTGTCACTGCATGGAAATTTTGGTCACCATGACCTCTCCACCTCCACTGCAGAGAAAGGAGGAGGTGGATCTCAGTGCAACTGCCCCAGTTGGACTTAGCTGCTGCTCTGGGCTTTGCAGAGGGGCTGCACGCAGAGATGGTACAGAAGCTTGTGCCCCAGCAGCTGCGCTCCATCCTTGACATCAAGTATCACCCAGGGGGACTATTAAACTGACGCTGCAGAAACCTGTACTGACTGCTGGCAAGTTTATGGGTAAGGTTTAAACTGTTGTTTTTAACACAAAGTAGACCTCAGAGGTTTCCAATGTGATTACTTAAGAGACTCGTCTTGACAGTTAAGTTTGTTGTATTAGTGGCAAGCAGAGGAATTCAACTTAATAGCCTGCTCACACAAGCCGGACTCACTTGGCAGAGGGAGAGGGAGGTCTGGTGGACAGCCTTGAACTCTGGAACTTATTCTTCAGCTCTAAAATGTGGATAACCATACTCCTTTACCTCCCAATAGGGTGCTTAGGTTAAATTCATTATTTGCCATTTTCAGTAATGCTTCTGTTTATGTTTCCAAGGTAATGAATTGGGATGGGCTGGAAATTCCTTAGCAGTAAAACTTTTGCAGCTTAAAGGGCAATGGGAGTTAAGGGGTCACAGTGCTAGTGACAGGCACTGTAGCTATTGCAAATAGCTGGCAAATAATTCCCAGGCCAATCAATTCTCATCAGCACAGTAATAACATTTCTCTGGTGTAGATTCAGGCACCTGTAAAGACCATGCAGAGATCCTTCATGTTGGCTTGGAGAAAACTGATCATAATATCGCAGCTGAGAAAAAAAAGAAAAGAAAGAACCTCAAAACTGTGTGTTACTTTGCATAAACAGGCAATTAGCATCAGTTGCATCCTTGTAGATGAGTGCTTTTGCAGGACTAGGACTGCATCTATGTCTAAGCTGGTAGCAATAGGATTCCCTGGAAATCCCCTCAGTCATTAAAAGACAGTTCTCACACATTCATTTCAAAGTTAAAGCTCAATACAGATCCCTCCCCTGACAGTACTTTTCACCTCCAAACCTCAGGGAGCCTCAAGTTTCACCCTGCAGACAGATCTTCATGGCCTAGCAAGCTCACCTGAAACCTCCACTGTGTCTGCACAAGGTCAGTCTCAGTCAGGTTGCACATGAGGCTTCATTCAGCTCAGAAATTCCTGGTAATGAGTCTTCACTTCTTTATGCTACCAATAAATATAATGTCCAAATACTGAGTTTAGTCTGAATCTCAGAGTAGTGTCTATGAAGTTGTCCTTGGTAAATGTACAACCTTCAGTCTTAGTGAAGAACTTGACTTAAAATCCTGGTGTCTGAATGAGAGGAGGTAGAAGGAGCAAACACTGTATAATACTAAATGTTCTGAGGCTCTCTCTAGGACAAAACCTTTTGTTCTGTACTGCTGCAATGTATACTTAATTCCTTCAGTTTCAGCAGATGCTCAAAACCTGGCTAAAGACGACAGCTACAATACACAATGTTCTTGATGTTTCTGCCTCTGGGATTTAGGTAGTGTTTTTTCCTGGCAATATTTCCAATTAGGTGGCTAGCTTAAAGAGTTTTAGAGAAAAAAGAATCCACATTTGAATGTCCTACACAAATCCACAGTGAGCAAAACTTCTTATATCTTCTATTCCTTGCTTCCCAATGACTGAAAAAACTATTAGTCCTAGTCATATCTAGCACACACAGCAATATCTGCAATATATTTTTCCTATTTATCAAGTATGTTCAGAAGGCAAAAGAGGTTAATAAGCTAAAGAAGCAGCGTATCTCACACAGAAAAGGATGTCAGCAAAAGACTTAAATGAGCCTCCTGGCACTGGGTGGGCCAGGGGCTCCCTTAGTAACATAGACTGCTTTTTGCTTTGGCACATCATGTCAGGAAATCCCATTTCCTCCCTTCAGAGAACTGAAGCAAGGCATTGCCAACATACTAGATTACACAGTTTCTGCTCTAGTGAGAAGATCTCTTTTTTTTTTTTTTTTTTTTCTGAAGGTTATCTAAGGTCCTACCTAGAGAGGTTTTAAACTGGGACTGATATAACAACTTACTCCATTTGGTAAGTGCATTTTTTAATGAKAAAACTCATCATTTTCAGTTTTAAATAGCAACAACTTGTACCAGACAGTAGATACTAYGTGCAAAAATAAATAGTGATTTTGTTCATGTTTATGAAGACTGACTGTGGTCTCTCAGTTCTGGCAAGCTGTCGGTGTAGCCATCTGTTTCACAAAGTTTGTGCATCAATCTGGAAATAGATAGCCCGAAGATAAAATGTACAAGAGGGGCAATTTTCTTTGAAACACCTGCTGTGCATGAAGAACAATCAGATTTTGACAGGACAGATGCTTTAAACTCCATCTAGGCCCAAAGTCAGCCCATGTAAATACATGAAACAAGCCTAAATTCTTTTAACTTACACTCTCTTACAGCTTTGCTCCTGCAGCTTCCTTGCAAACTTACATAATACATGCATGTAAATACATATAGGCTGCAGTAAAGTCTGAAGCCCRGAGTCAGGCCACACCTCATTTGGGTGCTCTTATACAAACTTCTGCTTCTAGGATCTTATATGTTTCAAAAACAAACAGAAGACCTTAAATACATAAAGCAAGCCAGGATGGAGATGGAAGGAACCAGGTACACATTTCTTAGATCAGATGKGCAGTTTGCAGGCCACCAAGATGAACTAACATAATTCCTACACGGCATGGTGGGAGCTGCAACAAACCAAACTACTACCAGGAGTAAAGGAGAAGTGACTGTCATAGATATTTAAAGACTGCTTCTTGTACCTTCTGTTCAGTTTCCTCTCTGCTGCCCTTTTTTAATAGTATGTTACTCTTCAAATGTCTCTCATTTCAGTCTGCTTTGTTCAAGTTCAATGTGACTGCAAGCCACATCAGTTTGCACTGTTCCCAATGCATGCTCCCACAATAAATACACTTACGTGAGCTGAACTGTGAACCTCAGTACGTGAACTGAACCATGCACACCCACAGAACTACAAATAAATAGAAGTAGTTCGTACTGGTGGGCTGGGCCTTGGTATCTCGAGGCACCTGGCCATGGCTAGATCTAGATGTTGTCTTTCTCAACACATTGACAAATGTGGATGAAACCAGTGACAGCCTGTGGGAGGAAAGACATGTCCTTTGCTTTTGAAAAAAAAAAAAAAAAAAAAAAAGTGTTTGAGTGGGTTTGCAGCTGCTCATGTGACACAGTCTGCCTCTGCTGAGGTTTGAATGTCAAGGAGTTGCTGTCAGGGTGGAAGTAGGTGTGCTCCACATCACTAAATCCAAACGGAAACCCCACCTCGTTTGTAATTGTTTTATTGTATTACCAAACCTAGAAGATTAACTGTACGGAGCTGGTGTTCCTAAATCTGTAGTCTCAGGAGTAATTTCATTAAAATTGGTTTTAAAATACAGTACTCCTGGCAATACTTAAGACCTGGAGAGGACTTTGCACCAGACTGGAAATCAAATCTGCACTAGCCACAGTGAGTTTCATTGCACACAATGGTAAAGGTAAGAAATAAAAGGAACATCAGTGCTTATGCAAACCTTCCCCCCGGTACATTTTGCTGGCCTGAAAATAAATCTTTTGTGATTTACTTAGCTCCTGCTTACAAAAGGAGCAGCAGCTCATCCTTGCTTATGAAGGGCTGTTAAATAAAGGACTATAGCATGGGGCCYTCTGCCATAAGTACGGTATCTTTAGGCCTGGAAAAGGACTGAAACACTAAAAAGTGCAGGAAATGTTAAAAGGAAAGCACAGAAAGTAAATGCTCCAGTACTGTGGAGAATGCCAGAAGGCTTCTGCTCTCCTCTCTGTCTCCAGACTTCTGACTTCTCTGTAGGCCTGTCCCAAATTGAATTCAGGTCAGTGAGAGACTTTCCAGTGGTTTTATTTTATTTTTTTTCTACATCAAGTCTTTTGTGACTTTAGGCTTCCGGCGCAGTTGGGAATTAGGACTCAAACTCTTTTTTCATGCCCTTTTGAAAAATCTTTCCCTAAATGGTGGTTTCTAAACCCATAAAGTAGAGGAAAATTTTTCAGTTCCATTGCACACAAATACACATGGAATTTGCTAAGTATTAACAGCACTGAAAATTTCTTTTCTTCTAGAATTCATACTCATTGACCTCCAGGATCTCTCAGCTGCACATCTGAAGCATCTACCACAAAAATTCCATTTTATTGTTTATTTTCAGATATCATCTACTCTCCTTCCTCATTTGAATTGCAGAAATATCAAAATCTTTGGCACCATGATAGCAATCAGACATGCTGCTGAAACAAAATTATGAGGCTGTCAGCAATAATTCAGACTGGGTGGCAATATTAGAAGATGTAGGAGCAGGTCTGATATTGTTTCATTTTTAAAGTTGGATTTCAAATCCTCACATCAGCATTTTTGATTACAGCTCTGTGTCTTCCTTTCCCATTGCCTGTTTCAGAGTTCTCCTGCTGATCTGAAGTGTTGGACTCTTGCAATTTTGGAATTTTGGGTTCCCTTTGCAATTGTAGACCTTGCAAGTCCAGAGCTATAGCTCTGCGTAGGGGATGTAGTAGTACAGTGGGCAGCAACTATTCATAGCTTATTGTATCAGGCTTCTGCCAAATACCACTTAGGAATATATGGTCAGCCTTTTAGTAGGTGGAAAATTACATTTCCCCCAGCACYTGTTTGAAATATGTGTTTATTTGACATTGCTCCACAGGTTACCACTCAGTCAAATATATTAGAACTAGAGAATTAAGCAGAAACCTTGGCGAGTACTGCAAGTTAATCAGAAAATCAGACTCTAAAATTACTTTGCTGAAAAGGAAAAGAATTGCAAATCTTTTGTACTGATGTCACTCCGAAACCCACATCTGGAGAAAAAAGCATGTTTCACAAACAAATATTTTCTGCTGAGTAGCAATCATTGAAAGCATAAAAACTAAAAAGTTCAAACTCCATTTCCCACATCATTGAAAATCCACATATTTCTGCTGTGCTTCAAACCTTTAAAAGCTACTAAATGTGGTTTGCAACCATGCATCTACAGGAGACTGAAAACTAGTTCTGAATCTCATGTCTCTTAACTGGAACACAGAATAGGATTTTTTTTTTCCAGTCCTTTTCATGAAAGGCTACAAAAGCAGATGGGAAGATAAGAAAATAGCCAGCTGTCACCTGGTAAGGGAAATAAAAGGCAGTATTTTGAATCCTGCACAGACAGAGATCTTAAAATTATTTGCCCACTATTAGATAAAGAGCCTCAGCTCAAATAATTTTAGGATTTTTTAATTAGATACAAGGCAGTAAATCAAAAGGTCTTATTTCCCTCAAAAAACATTTTCATTTCATTATTAAATGAATGTTATTTTTATCCCGTTATTAAAGGACTTTTTGAGAACAGACCACACAAGATCAATGCAGTGTACCCTTAATAATAAAAACAGTGTATTATAGGATGAGGTCTTGCAAATCAGATGTTGAATGTAGCAGATCTCAGTCAGACACCTTTAGCTTTCCAGGTGACAGCTAAACAGTACGAGAGCCAAAGGGGCATGACTGTGCATTACAAATATCACATGCTGTCATAGAGTGACCTTGCCCCTTCTTTTGCAATTTTTATTCTAAAAACTGTATGTAACATATGTGGGATCTCTATTCTTTTTGAGGTATATATGAAATATGTATGTAAATAGAGAACAAAGAATAAATACCACAGTGTGAAGAGCTGGACTTCAATATGGGATTGGAYTCTATCCCTCTGGAAAGGAAAACTAGGAGTACAAGTATGAAAGCACTGGTTCCCTCTTCATACACATTTACATCCTTTCTGTTTAAATCAGCTGTCTTGTGTGTCTCACCTTTATTTCAGGTATTGTGCTATACCCAGGACTGCTTTGTACAGTTGACTAGATTGGGAAAAAACAAAAAATCTGAATCACCATTGACGTGATGAGCATCTGCTACTGCATGCTGCCCTCCTACACTCACATTCCCCATCAGTAGTAATTGAAATTAACAGATTTGTTCCTTGATAGAAGATTTTTACTGCTGCCTAAGCAGATGATGGACTATTACCCTCAACCAATTTACCACTGTAAAGAGAGAATCAACTGGTTTAGAGGATGCATAAAGAGTAATTACTCTGTAACGACTACAGGGTACCTGATGTATTGTAAACCTCTATCCCTACTACATCCTTAATTTTCTCATTTCTCACAACTCCAGAATTTACACTCTATAGTAAGCAACTCATTCTGCTCCTTAATTTTTTTTAAATACATGCATATATAAACTTTTATTTTAAAAATTTATTTAATTCTGACTTGCAAATGTACTCCCTGTAGCTGATTGTATGCAAGTGGAATTCTTGCCCATAAAAATCATTCCAGTACTCACAGTATTTTTCTGGTGAAATGCATATTCCCCGATAGCCAGCGGGATATGTCAAAATGAATAACTTTAAAGGAGACAGAAAATGAGAAACAAGACAAAGGAAACAGGTACTAGAATATTTCATTTAATGACTATATGACAGGTCCATCATAGATCATTATTTATAGGTCACTTTCCTGTCAGCTGTAGGATTTCTGGCCCTAATCATGAGAGTCAACACAGACTTCCGAATAAAAACTTTCAACATGACAGAGATAATTCTGAGCAGGACAATAGATGCATATGACTATGCTTTGCTTCCTTTCTTATATCAAAAATGCCAAGATATTTCCCTATTAATTCCTTGTCATTAATAGCATTATTTTCTCCTTTCACCAACAACAAGCAGAAGATTTTTCATTAGCAAGATCCTGAGCCTCGCTGAAGATAAAAAGATAGGAGTCAGCAAGAAGTTTAAAGGAACTTAATTTTTAAAGATATAATTTTATTATAATGCTTTGTTTCTATTGCTTGCAAATTTGGAAGAATTATTCTCCTCTCTTATCAGTTTTTGCTCTTCAGCAAACACAGATTTCGTTTTTCCTTCGTCTATCCTCATTTCAAGTTAAGAGGGTAAAATARGCTTTATTTTGTTAGCTAGTCAGTTTGGCATGAAGCCAACTTAACATACAGGTCTCCCTTTAGGAATACGGACTAGCCAGGGGGAGAAACTGGCTAATAGTTCTGTTCTGATGTGAAATTATGTAACAAGTTCTAGTAGCAGGAAGCTGAATTTTGAGAGGGCTTTTGCTCCAGTGTTGGAACTGAAAAAAAAAATTTCTTGAGCCAGCCTAAAACAAAAGAATAAAAAACAACTACAATAACAACAACAACAAAGATTTTCCCTAGGGAATGAAAAAGAATTGCTTAAGTTCCTAACAAAAATGTTCCAGAACCTTCGCCCAGATGGAAACATTTTAAACCTGTTTCAAAAGTAAAGGGACAAGAAATTTCAAGATGAAAAACATATACCCATAAACTAAATCAAAAAGGTAGCCCACCTCCCCCTGCCCTAAATAAATGTCATGCTACTTCCATTACACCACCTCCTCCTTTGCAGCCTTTCAGCTTTCAATTTCTAGATTCCCTGTGGCCACAAGCAGACCTGCAGCACCAGAGCTGTTTAGAAATGTTCTTGCTTGTGAAATCTGGATTCTCCAAATATTGCTCATCTATGTTAAAATACATATATATATATTGATTCCTTTTTCTGAACTAGGCTTAAAGAAAGTTAGAGCAACCTCTCCCATCTCTAAGCACCCTTGGCACCCATGGCACYCTAAGCACTATGGCACTGTGTGGTAATGGATCTCTTTTACTCATTCCTGTCAAAGTTCTTTCTTTCTTTATATAAATAATCTTGCAAGTTGGACTGCATACAGGTGGAAAGAAAGTTGAAAAAGAAAAGTGTTTTCAGTTCTGATCATTCAAAAGAATCTTCCAATTTCTTTTGAAGAATCTGTCATACTGGTACGGCAGATTCAAAAAATGATGACAAAAAGAATCTGTCATACTGGTATGAGGATTTACTCATTTCAAAAATCCAAAACTCAATAAAATATGTTTGCTTTGTTCATTTGTTCCTTCTAGCAAAGTTATAGATTTGAATTTTTTTTATAATGCCTTGAATTGCTACATACACACATACATACATATACATAAAAAAATATATATATATATATTCCCTCCTACAAAAAACATCTCTAGAGGATATTCTTCTGCCTATGCTCTGGTGGCAATTTTGCATAACTCCTGAAAAGAACAACTTTGGTAATCCCTCTCTAATGACAAGTGACACAATGCAGTGGAGAACTAACACCCTTGTTGGACAGGTAATAACATTTTTCTAATTTTAATGTTTCAGTATCAAGATTTCTGGTTTTATTTATTTGTTTTTAAAGCACTATAAGAATATACAAGTAACAGAATGAAAGAGGCCACACAGAAGTTCTCATACAAAGCTCCATAGTAAATGTCCTTCTATGTTTATTATTTTCCATAAATTCTGTAATAGGAATTCCGTAAAATGGAGCCAAAAACTAGTTAAAGGAAATGTACCATTTCCATATGACAAGGGTGCTAAATCCAGTTCTGACATACAGTCAAACCACTCTGCTGAACTTTCTGCTAAATGCCCTGTAAACTTTCTCTTGCAAACTGGTCAACTTCTGAAAACTTTTGCAGGACCTGTGCTAAAGGTGTCAAGTTAATATTCATGTGCATCCATAGAATGGATCTGTATGACTTTTCTTAAAAAAAAAAAAAGTATAAAAATCTAAATGCTGCAGAACTGCAACTAGTATTAGAAATTATCTAGGATCCAGCTCTTTATCTTGGAAACAAATCATTGTAAAATATTGGGAGAAATTAGATGAATTCTTGAACCGAGTCTGCTTTCCCAGTCTTAGTGCTTGGAATCACCATTGTTACACAGTGACTAAAAATAAGGAAATCTATAAAGATGCTGGCAGACCTTTACCTTCAACTAATAATTCTGCTCAGAAATGACAAAATAGGTAATTTTTGATGGTAGCAAACCAGAGAACATTTATACTATAATTTTTGACAGTAGTTCTGTGCTGCTCAGGGACAGGAAGAGAAATGGGTCTCCATCAGCAGATGCCTTCTTTTAAAGGTTCTTATTCTAACTACCTACTGGCTAAATTCTATACTTTTACAGTGAGTTTCTTTCACTTACATATTGTTTTACTCTTTACAAATTAAAGTGTAACTCTCTTTTAAAGCCATATATAGTTATTAAAAGTACTTCATTGGCAGAGTGTTTTCTTGTTAAATGTCCTTTGTTCAAAGAAAAGAAATTTGGAAATTCATCCCATACGTGAAGAAAACCCACACTGAAATATAAGACCTAACAGCTGGCTGTAGTTTTTCTTCTAAGCTGTTTCCTCAAAGGTCCAGTGCTAATCTTGTTCTGCCTTGGTATCCAGCATAAGAAGTGTAKATGAGAAATCAGAGCCGATCCGTATTTATCTGGTCTCTGCACACATTCGATTTATTTCTAAATTAGAATTATAAGTGCTTGATATTGTATGCTTCGTGACTGTTGAAACTAGACAGGCCAGGAGGAAACATCAGAATCATATACTCAAAGAGAATAAAATTTCACATAAATAAGTGACAGAAATTTAAGCACAGTTTATTCAGGAGAAGGGTTTGACCACACAAGCACTTGAATATAACAATAGATAATTGTTTATTTTAAAAGATTTATTTAAAGCTTTGGCTTTAATAGTCACCAAAAGAAAATTCTGATAGCCTTCAAAAACTACAATGAAAAATGATCACATAGMACATGAAACTTGTATATTTGTATTAACTGTTTCCTCTGGAAAATCATATGAGATATGAGGKTTTTTTTKTTTTTTTTTTTTTAATGAAAGGGAGGATTTAACAATGTTAATGCAAGTTTTATTAATTCCTTAAATGGTAATTTCAAACAAGAGATTTTTCCTCACAAAGCATTATTAAAACTCATATGAAATGGTTAAGGGTGATTCAATGGCCAAGAATAGAAGAGACTTGGTTTCTCTGTCTTAAAAATACATTAGTGTTTACTCTAAAATATATTTACCACTTAATAGACCAAATACTTAACCCACCATCACCCCCATAAAATTTGATTTCCATGAAACATGGAAATGCTCCCCAGGATATGCTATCATCTAAAACAATGATCTGCCACGATTGCATTATTTTTCAGTACACAATATTCAACATTCATTCCAAGTTAAAATCACATTGGAAAATAGATATTGTGCATTATTTACCTATCTTTGTGATAATAAGTTATCTCCTAAAGCTGATCCTTCGTAAAAAAGATCCTAGCACACAAGGTAGGATGCAATGTGATTCCTGACTAAAGCTATTTCCAAGGCAAGYGGGCAAAAATAACTGAATTCTCCATGCAGTTTGAGAAAGATCTTTTTCTCTCTGTTAATTATCCTTCCACAGCAGTGCACCAGTATGGATAAGTATGATATTTACTGACCTGTACTCTCTAGTCCTAATTCATTTAAAGAATTTTACTTGGAATATCATTTAAAAGCATGATTTTAGCTTCAAGAACGTGCTCTAATATGATTTAAACCTGTTGTCTCCTATAGAAATTATATATGTATATAATGYTATCTTAAACCAACCTGACTCTCTAAAACATCCCCAACCCTTTAGCAGAATTTTTAAGTAGCTGAAAACTTTTTCTAGATGGCTATTTTCTGGAGTCAATAAATATTTTCTGTTTCTACAAGAAACACAGAAAGGCTAAATTCCTCACCAACAATTTCACAATGAGCACAGTGATTATCCAGTATTGCCAACCAATCCTGTCCATGATATCCATTAAAGAGAGGTTGTATTTGTCAGGACCCTGAAATTTAAAGGGAAAATGGTAAAGGAAGAAAACCAATAATCCCTCCAGTAGTCTAGACTAGATTTTTCATCAATGGTGTCCAGGTTTATCCAGCAATAAACTAATATTTCATCTTATCAGCCCATCCTTCTAGCAGAGTTTATCATGCTAACAGGCTAAAATAAATTTCCAAGATTGTGGGGAGAAGTTTGCCTGAATGTTAACATGTGTGCAGAACCTTGCAACTAACAGAAGAAAAAACAGGAGAAAAGAATCAGGGACAACTGTCCAGGGAAAGTAAAGATGCTCTAAAAAGAGATTTTCTGAAAACAGCAGCTTCAGATGTTTGCAGAGACATAGGCAAGATTTGACATGAAGTAGACGGGGAATGGAGAAAACGACAATCTTTATGCATTCAACTATACCCAACTAATTAGCCTCAAGAATATTCAAGATAATTATGTTTGTTGGGCTCTTTAAATATAAAGAACTTCATTTGCCTGTTTTACATTTTTTTGGCAAGGGCCTCAGCAAGAAAGAAATTCTTTGCTTTCTTCATCTTTTTCAGAGAATTTATATTTCTGGTTCTTCCTGATCCAGTTTATATTGAGGTCGCTCTCTCAGAAGCACAATGTTGAATTCCTAATGCTAGATGGAAAGGGTGATGATTTCATGAAATTAACAAATTTGTGGTTGTCTTTTGATCTTAAACTTAGAATCATACTTCTAAATACTGGAGGCATTGATGGTCAGCACTGGCAAGTATAGAAAATAAAACACAGTCTGGCTGCAGCAGGTATATCACAGGCAAACTGTTACTGAGAAGAACTATTACTTTCTCTGTCCTTAAATGCAAAAGAGCTTAGAGTCCAAAGCAAACTATTCTCCATGAATATAATTTATAGGAAGAATCTCTGTTCAGTAGGAGACAAAGAATATCTAAATAAAACATCAGCCCAACAATTTTTTTCAGACACATATTATTTAAATTAAATTTTAGACAGATTTAAAATAACAGCTTCAGCCGAAAGCAAATGTTTTGATCTGGGCACTACTGAAAGTTTTATGGTCCCCTTAGGTTTACTATTAATGACAGAAGCTTTTTGTGTACTGGATCAAAGCCAGTTAGTATTTTTTAAGAAATCAATTTTTTTGTTCCYTAACAAAAATTTTCTCCATCTGGGGAAAAAAAAAAGAAAAAAAKAAGAATGTTGTATACATTAGTGTCAAATTCAAGGGTGCATATACAAAACCAAATTGTTAGAGAGAAAGTAATAACACATGTAAAGCCATCAAAGCTGCACAGTAGTGGAGACAGCACACAAGGTCATTCATCATGTTTTCTTTTGCAATTACATCGCTGAACCTTCCTACCACATGCACAGCTCATTGCAAATATGATTCCTGGTTATATGATGCTCATAAAAAAAAAAAAAATCAGGGTTCTCAACTGTAGTATGCAGGGAGCCTTACGGTTTTACCACTGTCTAGGAGTAAAGCTCAGCTCTGAGCACAGTAGATATTCACAGGGGGTTCGGTGGGAATTGGACCTGCTAATGCCAAAGCTTCCTACGGGCCAGGGACATTACACGCGTCAGAGAAGCACTTGTATCCATGAATCAAAAAGCCCAGGGGAGCTTTAGCTCAATGTGTTGTGCAGGAAGGGACTCTGCTGGAAAGGTCCTTAAGTGAGAGCATTAAACCAGCTACATCATAACGCTTACCACATACTCCCATGGTACTAAAGAGAGTAAAATAACAACTTAAATAATCAACTGATCTTTTCCTTGTTGCAGTGCTCCTTCAGCCTTCTTTTTAAGGAACTCTGGAGGGTTTGCCCACTTAAGCACAATTTATTTTCTAGAAGTAGATTATTTACTGTGTCACATCTACAGCATTTCATAACGTGAAGCAGATTATTCACTGTGCCATATCTACAGCATTTCATAACATCYTTAACATCCTTGCCTGCAGCAAAATAGCTCTACATTTTAGAGGAGCTTTTGCCAAGGGACCAGCATCTTCTACAGCAGGAAAAGACACTGCCACCCTCAGTYATCCCATAGAACAGTTATTTTAATAATTGAATATAAATGGGTGTACRAACTTCATCTTCTGATTACAGTGTCTTCATCTAAAACTCTTCCATCTGTCTACCTCTGAGAAACACAGTCAAATTTATCAGAGCAATGTAGCTGAAGTACTATTGCAGTTTTGCTTCTGGTGGTAAGGTGTGAGCCACAAGAGGTTAGCCTATACCACAAAGGCTCAAGAACAGGGCAGGCATGAGAATAAACCTCGTAGAGTGGAAATAAGGTTTAACAGTAGTTATTTATGCTGAAAAGAGGGTTCAATGGCAAGAACACTTTTTATTTTAAAATACAAGAAGGTCAGGACCTAAACAGAGAATGAAAACACTAGTGAAAACACTAGAAAAATGAGAGAAGGCACATGTGGCATTGATATTCCTCTTGATATTTAATTTAATATGTAACACAATCAATGTGATTTTAAAGTTTTTTCCTAGTTGAAATGTGATAAATAAAAATGGTGATCTTAGATCATACTTATTTCTCCTACAGGAAACGTCACTTCTGACCTCAGAGCTCATGGAAGAAATTAATATAATTTGCATTAAGATGTTACTCCTCAATAGAGTATTTTTATGATTTGAATCCAATACAAACATACTGTTCTCTGAGGAGTGATAGATTTGAGCAGCTGCTTTATACGTTGGACTGTATTTGATCATGGACTTTAAGGACACTATGGCAAAGCATCAGTTAAAAAAATAAAAAGTGACTTCATCTCAACCTCTGCCAATTTAGCACTTCCTCAATTTTTATAGCAGAGATTTGTGATTTTACATCTGCTAGCTAGTTGCAATCCCCTGCCCAAAGTAACTCAATGCCTTTGCTCTGAAATGATGCAGCAACTGCTCCGGTTGCACTTGGGTAAGCAGTTCAGCTTGTACCAGCTCTTGTGCTTGTCTACAAGTCTGACTAGTAATTTTGAAAGGCACTTAAAATTGTTTATTCTTTCTTCCCATAAACAGAGGTGATAACTATTAGAGCTGCTATTATGTAGGGATGCCTGCCTTGTATTTTTGCACAATAAGGATGCAGACTTGCAAAACATTTCCTCCAAAGAGCCGAGACCACTTGAACAATAACGTGATTTGAATTAGACTATTCATTCAAATCTTAGCAGTAACCAAACACAACCATTACACCGTGTCATGAAGTGGTATAATATTGAACTACACCAAATCTGATCCTTTAGAGAACCCCACTGCCCTATGTACTCATACATCCTCATTACCAACCTTACTTGAGAGTCTAGGAAATAATATAATGCTCAAGTTCTTAAGTCCTAGGAATAATATTTGAGCTTCTGTCTGTCAACAAAGAGAATCGTAGGTTCTCGCTGCATTATTTTGCCCAGGACTTATATCAGACCTGCCCATCTATTCTTTTCTCATGTTCTAGACATTAGTATTATTCCAGGTTTCCCACCTCTGGAA
This sequence comes from Nothoprocta perdicaria, assembly GCF_003342845.1. Lineage (NCBI taxonomy): Eukaryota > Metazoa > Chordata > Aves > Tinamiformes > Tinamidae > Nothoprocta > Nothoprocta perdicaria. The sequence continues at coordinate 728,625 of NW_020455521.1, forward strand.
AGGTCTCCCTTATTTTATTATGTTTTGCAGAAAAAYGAAGAAACACTACTGGCTTGTGCCACTTGTTAGATCTCCTAACATATCCAGGAGTTTCTTATCTGGGTCTATTGATCTATGGAAAAAATAGCAGGGGATGTTTCACATCCCCCTCTACCACAGGAGATAGATTTGAGTCTTTCTGTAATGTAATTTTTGTCTGTTAATTTATGATAGCTATATCTCCAGCTTAGCTCCAAGTACAGAATGGAAATATCTATTGATTTTTCTGCTGTTTTACACTGATATAGTTCCGATTTTACCATCTGCATCTCAAAATGGAACTGACTTCTTTTTTATTCTATATTTTTAATGTCTTTTGGTTGTCATATTGTTTTTAAGTGCTTTAGTAGACAGCCACCTGTTTAAGCCTGAAAGTTATATTCATTGTTATTAATTATTCCAGTTCWATGAAAAGCTTATTTTGTATGATTGCTCAGATACTTCCTTATAATCGGATTATTTTCTGRCCAGCATAACTTTTTAATGTATATGAGATCATGGGTTTTTGAGCATGCAATAGGTGGTCTAATYGGTTGCCAGTTTTCATTAGGACTTCTGTTTTTAAATTTATTTTTCCTGTCACTTACAACATTAATTTGGGAAAAATAGTTCTGTTTAAACTCCAAATATACATTATACATTGATGCCACAGTCTGGTTTGTATGACATGTATTACTAGTACTTAGGCAAGTGCTACTCCTAAATCAGTGATTAACTCCTCATCATCCTCTAAGTGAGGTCCAGTAAMACCCTGCTAGGCATAGATTTTCTATTTGAGAAATCCTTTACAAGTATTTATAGAATAACTAAGAAATCTCACGTTTTCACTAACAGTACTGTAATGCATCACCTACATTGAATCCACTCTTCAGAAAGGCTAGGTGACAATTTTCTAAGAGGAAAAAAAAAAGTAATAAGAGGAGGCTCAAAATCCAGTTTTTCAAGACTAAAGCATTTTGCTTCTAAGTATYCCTGGTTCCTGTCTCTGCTAAACCTTTACTCAGGGTGCTGGTGGGCTGCACAACAGCTCTGAGTGCCTGGGACTACATGGGCCTTCTGCAACAAGCTGAAGTTCACCTGGTCACTGCTCCCCTCTGCAGCAGGGAATTACACTGACGGGGTGAAAGGAGAGCTGTGGGGCACAGCAGCATGTGGCACTAAGGCCCTGCAGGAGGAGGAAGTGTGCAGACAGATTGGAAGAGGTATTGCTGGCTTTTCTTTTTATTCTTTTTTTTTTTTTTTTTTTTTTTTTTTTTTTTTTTTTTTTTTTTAAACAGGGTTATTATGCTTGGAGCTGCCTCTTGTAGAGCTGTGATTCACAGTGTGGACAACTTCAGGCCCAGAGGAAGAAGCTCTGTAGCTCCAGCAGATGAGAAATTTCTGTTAATAGTTGGCATGCTATAAATCCGGCTAGGGTGAAGTATCCAAAGACTAGAGGTGAAAGATTTGGGAATCTCCTGTTCCTATTGCCCACTGGAAGCTACATTCACAGAGTTAAACCAGAGGAGCTTGCCAGCTTTATAGTGTAATTGCAGCACATAGCTGGATAGTAAGAGTGTATAAGGAGCAACTTTCTTTTAGGAAACACCATGCTCTGATGTTTCAAAACAAAGTTCTCTTGGAACTTCTGGCTAATTTCAACCAGAAATTAAAAGATTCCTGGCATCCAACCAATCCAGACTTAAAACATCTGAATAAAAATTTAATGGACCAGAAACCCTRCTTTACATCTTTTGACATGGCAGCAAGATTTGAGAAGCTTATTTGTTGTGCTTTCCCCAAGGCATGGATGGTTGATATTTCAGAATCTTCTATTTTCTCTAGTGACATGTTTTGGGTGCTCATTTTGAGCAGCAAAACCTGGGACATGTGTTTTAAATACCAGCATTTTTGAATCTTGGTTTTGTCACAGAGGCAAAACTGCTTTTTTTTCCACAGATTTGTCTTGCTGCCCCAAAGTCCAGAACCTCTGCTGTTAATYGCTAATTGTTCGGCTAGAGACAGATTTTGAGCCTAGATAAAATGTAGTCCATGGACATTCATGGTCCATAATGTATTTACAGATACCTTGTGGTCAACTGCTGAGTTGTTATTTTCTAGTCCACAGCCTGATCCCCCGCAACAGGAGCATGGTGAGGCATCACACAAAAAAAAAATGCACTTSCTTAAGGGCATAAAATACTTCCTTATATAGAGTAGGAAAAGCCTGGAGATTTCTAACTGGGGAGGATGACCATCTCTTTCACTTAAAATGTAAAGAGWATCTAAATTAGTACTTACTACTGAGGTGTATGAAATAGGAACATTTAATTGAGAGGCGTTTGTCTAGGAATTGCTTAAGGAACTGTATACATTCTTATGAGCAATAGTAAGCCAGTGGAAAAATAATTAGATATAATTTCAGGATGGTACATTCTTTATCTCTTGGGTCATCTACATTCACAAATGAGCCCATACACTTGCATACCCATAGCATGATAGCAAGTAGATATTTGAGTGTTTGCTGAGCTACCTTGACATGTGAATTTGAGACTTTGCATGTGCAATTCATTTACATTGACACAGAATTATTCAGGAAAAACAACCCTGGCCTCACTGAAGATTGACTGAAAAATATATTTTAGGCAATCATTTTGGCGTCTTGAGAATACTGTAAAGATACCATAACGCTGGGATATTGTTCAGGTGGCAAAGAGTTACTGATCCAGTATGTAAAGCTTCACAATAAAAACAAGAGTTATTATCTGTCTGACTATGAAGCAGAAGCTTCTTTAAATTGAATAGACTTTAAAAGTTCTGTTTGACCAAGTTAGACAAGCACAGATGACTTGGCACCTGCATAGGGAATGACAGCCAAAGAATACTGTGCCAAGGGGCTTCAGTCCGGAGAGCAGTTCAGATGCACAGAGTAATGATTTTATATGTGGAGCTGGACATGTATGGGAAGAAGGTTGTGGAAGGACCCAAATAAAGGGATGAAGCTCTGCTGGGATTGAAATTCTGGAGAAGATGTTACCGTGTTGCATGACTTTTGTGTCTGCACAGAAGTCTTTTTTTCTTTGACACACACTTCTCAAAAATATGATGCAAAATTGTCAACCATTTCAACAATTTATATTCATTTCTGAATTCCTTAAGGAGAAAACTTCTGTATTCAAAAACTATGGAAGTGGTCAATATTGACCACTGCACATTAATTTTCTATTTAAGGGCATAACAATCTGCAACATACTGGACACTGCAACAGTTTAAATATGGACAGTTTTTTKKTTTTTTTTTAAGGCTGATTATGAGATAGTTTTAGAATCTGAACTAAACAAAAATAAAATTGTCATGTCAGATAAGCAAACACGTCTCTGTGAGAAACACAAAATTCTCCAACTCATCACCAAAAATAATACGCATTTTGCAGAGCAAGCTAAGTCAGTGAGAAATCCCTGCCCAACAATGCAGCTAACTACTTCAAAAGGCACACGAAGTGTCAGCACACCACAGTGATGGGCTGCTTAATACCAGATACAGGATGAATTATCCTGTTCCTTGTGGTCTTCCCTTGGGGGCAGGGGGAGGAATAAAAAAGCTGGTCTTGGATGATTTTTAGGCTGTCTGGCAGAAACATATTTGAATTATTTATCTCTTTGTTCAGTCCTTCTATCAAGTCAGATACCATCTGTTTTAATGGTTACAAAGCTATTATTTGGCCAGGTTTTCAATCATGGAAGTAGTCACATTTCTTGTTTTGCTATATGGTACACTGAACCATATAGAAAGTAACTGTGGGGTAAACAAGGGTGAAATCTGTCTGTAACTGTTACTAACAGGCACTAAATGGAGATCAAATTAGCAGCTGGAGTACGTTCCTATAGCTTAATAGATATAACTGGAACTATATTACTCCCAGCACAGTTTGCTCCTTGTTGCATTAATGCTAACAGCATTAAGAAAGGGAACAAACTAAGCTCATAGCTGGTGATCTTAAAACAGTTCCTGTTCATTAAGCTCATTAAGTTCCTGTAACAGAGCTTCACAGAACTTGAAAATTTTTTAAAGCTGAGAAATACAACAATAGTTTGAAAGATTTTCCAAAATACAGTACAGATATCCAAATCTTTTAATATAGAACTTTTCAGTTCATGCTGTTCCCCTCTTTCCTTCGACACTAACTACATTAATAATATTCATGTTTTCCACTTTCATTTAGTCTTTTCAAACTATCTCCATATTTTTAAGTACACAGAGGCAAAGTTTCAAAACTTTTTTCCTTGTTCMCATCCCATTCTTATTTTTCTAAGAAAGAAGAAACATTTCTAAGAATGTTTCTTTTTGAAACAAAGTTTTCAATATTTAGAATAAAGGGCAATAKATACATGAAAGTCCCATCTGACATCAATTCTACTTTTTTTTTTTAATGCCACAGTCGAAAGAGAGTTAAAAAAAAAAAGCAAAAATCAAAACTGAAGCCTCAAAATGCAAAAGAAACTTTTGTTACATTTTATTGCAGTTTCCCATAAAAATGAATTAAAAACAATATTTATCAAGGGAGAAGATATTTCCAAAAGGCCTGTCCTATTCCATGAGAAAATGCTTTTACATTCTTAACCAGATCTAACTTAGCCTGGAGTATTCCTTATCTAACAGGAAAAGACTCCTGCCTGAGATGATACGAAAACCAACCTAATCCACCAGCCATCATTAGAAATGACTGTGTCAGTGTCAAAACGCTCGGCTAATCCCCCAGACCACTCTGTGAGGGGGGCACTGAGGAGCTGGTCAAACTGGAGCTCATCTATCTTTTGCAYTGAGGCTCTCCCTTAAACCAATGATTATGCAAAACAACAGCATTTAATGTTWCTGTCACTGCAACAGAAAGCAGTGAATTTCCACCTGCTTGTGCCTCAGCTGAATAGMTATCTAAATCCCATCAGCAGCATCTTGGTGACTCAGGGCATGTCTACAAAAAGCCTCAGTTGCACTACTAGCAATTAATAAAATACACGTCTCTTGCAAACTGAGAACTGTAAACCTGCAAGGCATTTGAATTTCAGACCCAAAGAAACATTATACCATATTTATATGCAGTTATTAAGGAATTTCAGTTTGTGACAAGTCTTCTCTGCAATGAAATTATTACTCTGGGTTTTGTTCAATAGAGAAGGCATAGAATTTTAACAAGTATCTATAAAACAGGTTGTAGATAATATCACATGGGTACCATTCTGATTGATTATTTTCTAACTGAATACCTTAAGTATACACTTTACAAGCACATTACAGATCCTACAGATCCCTGCTGACCTTGTAATTTGATCTGAAAACAGCATTATCAAGCAAAGAAAAAGGTGGTTCTATTTTGTCAGCCTAAGAACAAATTGAACTCACTTCCTTTCTCTTTACAATTCAGTTATTAAAAAGAAAGCAGTATACAAAAGTGATATTCCTTGTCCCTATTTGTACAGTAAATTTAAATTGAATCCTTGGGGGAAAAGGACATTGCCACAGAGCAAAGAGCATTTGCATCCCTGCAACGATTTATACAAATAAAGAAAAAGAACAGAAGTCACCAGGCACCTCTTCTGCTCAGAGCCACTGTTTCAGTTGCTTAAGATGTTAAAACAAATGCTTAGCAACATGCTTGCCTTCCTTGCAAAAGATGTAGGGAAAGCTGTGTTTTCCAAGAGCATGACCATAAGTTGCAGAGGAGACCAGGCTGTCCGACCTAGCCACCTTAAAGGAGATGGACTTTCTATTTCTTTTTTTTTCTTTCCTATAGCAACTTGTCACTACAAATGGAAACAACAGCATTTTCTTCTCTCAAATGCTGAGATCTTCACTTACCACCTAAAAGGATGGCAGCCAAATGCAGCAGTAGCAATAGCCCTATATTTTCTGACAGAGTGTTTTTCTAAACAAAATGCCAGTCCCTTGAAAACGAACCATTTCCCTGGGATGTGTCAATTCCAACAAAATTCCTAAGAAAACCAAGTGAGTCCCATCAGAAACGAATCTGGTTTGTTTCTAAAAATCGTTTCCTCCACAATTCCTCTGGTAAAGGCCTAGAGACTTGAAAGCCTGAAGAGCATCCCTCAGCCTCAGGGCTGCTCAACCATCAGGCACCGAACACGACTGCTGCTCCAGCCCCAGTTTCACACCCTTCCCTTGCTGCTGCTTTCCCAGCATTGTGGGGAGCCTGCAAGACGGCCAGGAAATGTTACAGACTCRGCAAATTTGGGAGCTTGATGAGATGCCTCACCCTGTTTTAGAATGATTTTACAGGGGTATAGCTTGGTAGTTTTCCAAGAAATTTGGRTTCTCATTCTGATCTAACTTAGACTTCTAAAAAAAATTCTTGGAATAATTTGAAATGCCCAAAATTTATCTCCATGAAAGGAAAAAATCCCCAATTTCTACGTTAAAAAATCTGAAATCTATCAATTGTAGAAATCCCTGAGCCTGGATCTTAAAGCACTAAAGGCCTCAGAGAGATGTAAAAGTTGCATCCAAAATTTGGTCATGCCTCAATGCATTATAAATGCCTCTTGTAACTCAAAACAACAATAGAACAGAGCTTTTTGGCATAAATCCAGATTGAAGCTGCAATAAAAAGTCAATGTTTTTSTAATATTCTATCGATTCTTGATAAGCACATTACTCAGGGATTCTTGACAATGTGTAGGAACATAGAAATGTGAGATTAATTCAATGCACATTTTATTTTTAATCACTGCCCAACTATAAAGTTGTTTTATATATGCCATATATCATAGCACTATTCTGTGTAGATGATCCGGTCCCTTTTGCTTCAGGAAAAGTTACATAGTGCACTCTGTGGGATGTAAATTGAATGTGCAGCAAGACAAAAATAAAAGGATCRATATTATCATTTCCCACAGATTTATGAGGATTTAAAAGTAATAGTTCTTTTAAAACTAGAACAGACTTTGATGGCTTAGAGCTAAATGCCTACAAGTTATTTGAAACCTTGCTGGTTTATGAATATTGATCCAATATAGTTTATGCAAGTGTTTTTATAAATAATGTATAAATGCCTTGAGCTGCAGTTAGGTGCTTCTGATCAAGATAAACAAGCCTACGGAATACATTTAAAGCGGATAAGATGCTAAGTACAAGGATAGCTCCAAACATGACCTAAGCTTGGGAATGAAATGCAAATGGAGAAAGCTGAAACAAAAGCTATTTGTTTTAAATGCGATGCCTTTAAAAAAAAAAAAAAAAAGAGGAAAAAAAAAAAGGCTAGTGAAGCATTTAAAGATATTTGGATGAGCAGGACAGTTTTTGAGTCTTGTTGTCCCTCCCTTTGAGATGTAAGGACAAAGCACTCAGATACTAGCCTTGTGAGAAACTCAGGGGCAGTCATGAGAACGTTGGGTATTGGGTGACCCCAAAACCTGCTTCCAGCAAGTGTGCTTATAAGAGTCAAAATGATCAAAAAAACCCAGCAGACTTGTTCCATTCTAACCACTCCTGCACAAAATGCAGAACAACTAATCTGCTAAACCATGGGAAGTCCTGTCCTGCCTTTAATGTGTCTGCAGCCACAGAGGACAGTGCTACGGGAGCCCACCTGAGCCAGGTTGGTACCTGGAACACACACCTTGCTATTCCCACCCAGTAGAGGTTTCTTATGTAGACTCCTTGCCTTTGGGTGCCTACCACATCCACACGGCCAGATTGGTGCCTTTTGTTGCAAGGCCAGATGCTTTTTGCCAAACTGGATGCTGAGGTATCTGTTACACGTTTAAGACCAATAACAAAACAAGTAAAATGAACCTAAATTTTCTTAAGCATTTGAGGAAGAAAGGAATAAGGCAGAATCCTATAGCTGCCTATAGAATCCTATAGTCCCAAAAACTGTTGTTCAGCTGTTGCTTGTGCTTCTAGTTATCTAAATTCTGTAGTAGCTTTAGGGTACATATGCACATATGTCTGATTAGTGTATCGCATGCAATGGCTCCGCTCCAACAGCCATCCAAGCTACATATCAATTACTTTGCATCTGGACTCCACTCTGGGGGGAAATACAGGGTATCTAGTTAAGGAAATCCAGATGTTCACCAGAAGGTAATATGTGCTAGTGTCCTAAAAACATAGAGACTGTCAACACATCCTGCTACAGTCTGTTTTTTCGAGCACACATAAGTTTAATATGCCAGTGTGTCTTATAATGTACGATAGCACTTTACGACCTCATTTCATGCCCCAGCACAGCAGTGCACAGCCAAAAGACACATCTCAGTGTCCTTCCCACCTGCATTTATGGTGTGCTCCGAGGGTCAGAGACCATAATCCTGCCCAAATGTTTCCCAGTTGCTGAACTGATATGACTGCTCGTAGGAGAACTTTCAAACAGTAGATTGAGAAGACAGCAAAAAAGTTGGCCTATGCAATATAAATAATGCTGTATCAGGTCTAAAACTGGAAGCCATTTGCTGGGGAATAGAGGCAAGAGATCTATATTACCAACAAGCACAGCTCCGTATTCCCAGGAAGTCCTTTGGTAGAGATGTGGCTTCCAATTTTCTGTGAACCTCGGTGCTGGGGCAAGAGCTCCACATGTGAATGCCAGAGCCCAAAAAGAASGTGCTTCTCTAAGCATTTCACCCATCAAATGAGAGATATTTTCCTATTGCCCTACTCTCCTAAAACAAGTCCAGGGAAAACTGATAGCCAAGGCCTCTCTCAAATCTGGATCCTGTGCATGTCTGGACATAGGAGAAGGAGGTGGGCAAGGAAAGTGAAGAGAGAGAACATGAGCATGCACAAATGGATAAAAGATACTCATTGTAGAGTGAAGTAGGAGGCGAACATACCCTACCTTCCAAGAAAAGAAAAATCAGAAGTTCATAGGCATTTGTGTTGTATCTGTCTGCAAAGATCAAGCATCATTCTATGATAGGCTTGACTACGAGCAGCAAAGCAAATGCRTTTTTGAAGCACTGAGCACTGCAACGCTTTAAAAACACAGCCATGCATGGTATGAGTAAACCCCTCTCATGACATGTTATGTGAGCATCAGCAGTGGTGATGAGGGGGTGACATGTCAGACATTCTTTTTCCCATTYGGCTAGACATTTGCTCCATTTTTAATATCAAAGCTAGCCCTTACTGCTTTTTAATAAATACAGAAGCAAAAAAGGAGAGAATTTTTTAGCTGAAGATTATTGGAGCCTGAAAACATGCACAATGTCTTCAAGAAAATGAAAGTTTTCTTATCCACTGGGAGAGGTCTCCTGCTCAACATATTAGGCTTGGAAGATCAACTTGTTACCAGCCTAACCTTGGGTCAGGAGTCACTTCAGAATGAAGCTTCAGTCATGARCTCTTGTCAACAGATTAAGTTAGGGATACCATTTCTAGTCCTCTTGCTGGGTAGGCACAAGTTCCTAGACTTGTCCTCCACCACAGATGCCCAGTCAGGAGCCCAGACCACCCTGGAGCTACCCATGTGGTACCTACTCCTGTGTCTTAGTGCCCGAGCCTTTCAGGACTCCCTGGTCTTGCCCACTGCCCAACTCACCTCTGCAGGGCTCAGCAGGCCAAGGAGATGTACAAACCCCATATCCCATTGAGCACTTGCCCCTATGGTCAGCCTACTGAAGGGGAGGAAMAGCTGAGGTTCACCTCAGTAGGTTGCTGTAGGACTCCACAGCAAGATTAAGAGGAGAAAAGGATAGATTTCTTACTTGAAAAAAATGATACTGAACTTCACTGACAATTTATGAGAGAGAGACTTCAGCCAGAAACCTATTCCTCACATACATCTGCCATGATTTGACTAATATCCTTATGYGACTGGTCTCCTCACACACTAATCCTTTGGAAACTGTATTTATTGAAATTTCAATTTCATATTATTACTTTTCATTTAATTTGAGCAGATTCAACTTTTGTATATTCCTTCAATGAAGGAAAAAYATGTGGAACGGGAAAATCATTCTCACTCTCTTTGCCAACTGAAGAGTTTTTAAATGAAATTTTAAATCAAACCCAAAACCTTTAGCTACAAGAACAGAATTCAGGTTATATAAATACAAATGCAACTTGAATCATGGAACATGCTATTTTAGGTCCTAAATCACGAGGTTTTAATTATAAACAACAAAAGACTCACATATGACAGATTTAATCCCCCCCAAAAACTACCAAAGACCAACTTTAAACCTCTCCCAGAAAAATAATCTCTAATGGAAATTCACACAAGCCCCTAACTAGCTGTTGAACTTTTTCTATATAATCTTTTGCAGCAACACCCATTGGCCAGAGCCACTGCTGGCCACACACTAACTGCCAAAATGATTATATAGTGGGGGGAGAATATGCCAATAATAATAGCTTGTGTAGGTAGAAGCCATTAGCAAGCCCTATCTGATATCAAACACACACATGCCATTAAAAGAATGATCAAGTTAGGTAAATACTCATCTTCTGAAAATGCAATTCCATGCAGATCCAGAAGAACTTGAAATTTAACTTTTGTTTCAGCAAGCTTTCCACTAAGGAGAGGAAGTTTTGATGAAGTTACATTTTGCAGAAGTATAGAGAAAACCAGAGAAAACCACATGTGCCTACCACATTTGTTTGTTTCTCCTAGTGAGCTTATCTCCTTGAACTCCARAGACATCCCTTTCTGTGATTTATTTTTCCTCTTGTGTTCCAGAAACATGCCTCTACTCCCAACATGCTTGATTGCTAGCTTGTAAACTACAGAATACTGTCTTTTAGGAAATATAGATACACAAAAAAGAATTTTGCATGTAACAACTGGAAAACCTACTGGGTATTTCTCAYTAGCAGCTTTAGCAAAGAGGGGAATAGAATTATGATTTCTAGTCCATGTTTATTTCTTCAGAAGAAACTTCTAATATACCTCCACCAAATGTTTGTCCTGATGTGTTTTAGGTTGTTTTGAATGTACTGTTACAGCATTGGTTGTATATTTTCAATTGATAAAAGCAAAATAATAGTGTTTCCACTTAAGACACAATATTAGACARTTTGTGATTTTCTTTCAGGCAGAAGGAACTAACTGAAGAGTGATGCAGAGAGCTACAGGCTGCAGCTCACCGACTTTTTTGAGTGTTTTCAGCATGTTTCATAGCACAGATGATTGAAAAAGAATGATATTTAGATTCATATTTGAGAGGTTTAGGGATAGAGTGGATCATGTTTTAGCATCCTTCTTGTGTATGTTCCTCCAGAGATATTTCCTGCCACCTGCATTGCTTGCTCGACCTTCATGGTCACAGTAGTGTCTAACCAGTAGCAGTTGCTGCAGAGAAACCCTAAAGAGGAACACATTCTGCTTCACCCTTGGCAAACCACGATCTCCGTGTGAATTCCTTAGAGGCACCTGCATCCAGGTGGGACTGCTGCTCCTGCACTGCTGACTTCAGAGATGTGCAGCAGCCAGGGATAAAAGTAAGGCAGGACCCACTAAATCAAATCTTGCCTCTGCTTAGTGTCTAAGGTAGCTTTTGAGTTCTCTGCTTAATAACAGAGGAGACTTTTTTCTACTGCTTCAACAAGGCCTCAGTTCACTGATTTTTTATCATTCTATTTTTTGTTGGCATTAAGAAATTTTAAAAAAATGTTAAACCTTGGGTGGATGGTCTGTAATGGCAGGTTGACCAGTACCACTTGAATTTGGAGACCTTTAACTTTAACAAGCTTCAGGATTCATGTTTTGAAACATGACTATTTGCACAAGTGCTCCTAATAAAATCCAACTTCCAAATTCATAATAGCAGCTAATAAATTTGTAACGTAACATTCACTTGATTTTTGGACCCTTTCTTCAGGGCATTTTTTTCTATAAACCTAGTTGTAAGCCGCTCTCACAGAGGCAAATACAAGAAAGARAACAGGCACAAGTATTCACAGAGAAATGTCTGAGGAAACCTGCCAGATATTATCCCAATCCCATGTGCCTGGGTGTGGGCGAAGGTAGCAGAAAGAGAGGTGCTGCTGAAGTCATTTTCCTTCACTGGGCAACAACACAGAGTAACTGGCTGAAAGGCTGCGCAGATGGAAATCCTTCATGGGAAGCCCTGCATTGACATCATATGCAGGCACTGGGGTGCAGAGAATTTCTCCAAAAAAAAAGTTCCAAAATGGAGGTTCAATGCACCRTTTTACTTAGATTTCTAAGTTTTTGTTTTTTAAAGAGAAGACAGGAGTCTAGAACTTCCTGTTGTTTGCTTCTTGTAATCATGTCCTGCATCACTATAGAAAGAAGGTGGCAAAATGCACAAAGGAAATTTTTGCTTCTCTTCCATTTTCTTTTTATTGCAGCTCTAGTAAAATATGATATCAATCATAAAATAAACTTTCTCAGAAGTGCCATTAAATGTACTTAGAGTAGGAAACACACATCAGACACTCTCTGGTATTTCCACAGCAGTAAATGCACACTGAAGTAGTACCACGGAGCATTAGAAGGGATAAGCTAACAGTTTAAGCAGCTTCTGAAYGTTTTTTGGGTTTGGGTCTCTTTTCCTCACCTAATCTGTGTCAATGATGGTAACTAAAAACAGTTCCCCAACTGTTTACTGTGTAAAGCAGAAACACATGCAAGGTACTCCAGAAGGCTCCATTCAGCAATCCAGTATTTGTTTTATTCAGTTCAACACCGATACACTGGGATCAGTGCCAAGGTTATGGATGTTGTTGAATGAATCCCAAAGTGTCTTTTTCCGCTATGTTCTGAATCCCCATTAGTATAGTTCACTGCAACAATAAACCTCACCCTCTTCTCACCCATCTTTCTCCCTATGGAGCAATACACACTTTACTTAAGAACAGTCATCTACAGAGAAACATGTCGATAATACACGCCCAGCACAAAGCAGGGACAAAATATTATAGCAGGGACAAAATAATTAACCCTAGTCATCTGAGATGGAAAGAACCCTGCAAACATATATAACAGGGTGCAGATATGTTTCAAAACAACAGCAGGCCCATCACTTCATCAGCAGACACATCACTAGGATAGGTCCCAAGAGGAAGATTTCACACAGTGACTATATTAGTAGAAAACTCAAGGGTGACGTGGTTTACCAAGTTTCAGACAATATTTGCAAAACTGATGTCATTGCTAGATCTGGATAGGTCTAGCAAAAAGGGTTTTAAAAGCAGATTTTATATGCGTGCAAAGGTTGGTCTATTTTGAATAGGACAGAGACAGGTCTGCACTGGCTACTGGGCACAAAAGGATGAACCAGATGAGCTGGCAAGTAGCCTGCAGGCAGGGTTGSCCTCTCCCTGGTCTAGATATCCAGAAGTGATAAAACTTCTCCACTGTTACCACTCCTGCAATAGCAGAATAAGTTCAGTGCTCTTGCTGAAGTATATATATCTGCAGGCTTCAAAAAACTACAGTCCCTCCACCCCAGTATGTTATTGTGCTACCTTTACTTGTACTGCTCAAACAMAAATTATAAAAATGCCTGGCCAGTAGATACAAGCTGTCATAAATCAAACACTCCACAAAATGTACTTTCTGTATAATAAAGAGAAGCTTCCACCCACCCATTCCGTACCTTCATTTACAAATTTTTAGCTTCTTTCCTTTGAGAACATGGGAGCTCCGGTACTCTCATGCCCCTTGTGAGTTCACTATCCAATTATCTATCATCACCCAGCAGTGATTCACACCCTGAAGTTAAGATTTAGTAGTTTGAAAATTCACTTCCAGCATAGTTCAAATGAAATAGGTCAAAGGGACACATCACTGGTAACTCTGAGAGCACAGATGTTTAACAGAGACAAGTTTAAATTTCATTCTGGCAATAGTTTAGCCTTTGAACTCACAAAGAGGTTAGCGTGTTTAACAACAGAGTATCCACGACAAATTAATTTTCATCAGTTTGAGAAAGTAATACTTAAACCAAGAGTGGTGTTTTTAGGCAGAAAAAAAACCTTTAAAAATAGTAAAGAAGGAGATCAGTACTTTAGTCTCTGTGGAATATTCCTTAGAGCAAATCAGGTTTTGATGGAACAAAGACCTTATTCCCATTTCTACCTTCAGAATTGTTAATATTAAGATAATTTTATACCCCTCTCAGTACTGGATTTCTGTACCTGATTATGTTTCTCAGATTAAGAAATGAAGCAGAAATGTGTGTTCGTCAAGAAAGAAATTGATATGAAGTTGAAACTTAGATCCAAATACAAGTGTTAGACATGAATATTTCCACTATGAGAGTACCGTGACTTCCAAAGTATGGAAGACACCACCGAATAAGTACAGAAATTACACTATGAGAACAAAAAACCCTCTAAATCCTTTCAGATCTTATAAATTTATAAATACACTATAACACCTACCATCTTCCTTAATCTGATCTATTCCTTAATCTTGTGTCTAAGGGCCCTGGAGTCAGAGAGACATAAATCCCACTCCAAATATTTACACCAAGTCCTCTGGTGACTAAGGCAGGTCACCTTGTGCATATTTGTCACCCATAAATCACCCATACCTCAACCTGTTATAGAGCTAGAGCAATTAATGCTTGTGAAGCATATCGAATTTCTGTTTGGGAGAGTCTAAGATGCTAGTTAGAGGACTGAGAAAAGTTTGAAAAAGGAGTGGAGAAGAAAAAGGAAAATGAGGGGAAACTCCTCTTCAGAAGAGATTTTAGTCTACTGTAAAACCTCACACATGTTGACCTCTTCAATACACTGAAATAAAAAGCAGGGGATGTTTTTACACTTTTAAAAGTTCAAGGTAATATAAATTATTCTGTGTGTTTAAAAGGTCTGGTTTACATAATTCAGGATGTTTGCCATTACCTTACTTTCTCTAATTAAAAACATATTATAATATAATTTACATGAGATCAAGGAGACTATAGTTTTGTTTGAAAAGATTATTTCAAACAAATTTACAAAAAACATAGTTATATATTATGAGGAAAGTAGAGGACTTGAAGCTTGCTGTATAGAAATTACTTTTGAATGGTTTTCATTTTGTTTTTAAACTCCATCACATGAAAAATTACTATAGTTTCCAATGGAAATTGCACATGTGTAGGAATGTAAAAATAAGCTTTCAGCCTACTTATCTTTTTTGCATAGTTCTTTCCTAATGACAAAGAAAAGAAAATAATGAGTGAATTTACTAAACATACCCAGACTTGAGTGATATATTTTGGATGATTACTATTTTGTTTTGTAAGTACAAGAAAACACATTAATGTGATTAAAAGTGATTCACTTTCCAAAACTTTTTGGGAGAGGATGAAAGGCAGGAGGAAATTTCATTAAAGAGCAACATCACCTGTACAATGTCCATCATTAATGTAAGTTTGAATTAAAGCTATTGCACTACTAATTTGGAAAATAAGACTCTTTCCTAGAAATTAAAACTCAGTGTCTAACTCATTTAACAGTGCAGCAATTCTAATAGATAAAACAGCCATGTTACATTAGTTTAAAATCCAGAAATTGTATTYGGATGCCTACTCTGGCCTAACAAGTGGACAAGTTGCAACATTTCGTACACCTTATGTCTCGTGAAAGACAGGTTTCCTTAGGATTGCAGGCAAAAAAACCCAAAAAAAAATGAAAAAGTTGCTTCAATATTTCTTCTTTTGCTTTGATTTCCCTCCAAAGCACCAGATATTTCCTAATATCCTGGTAGTACCTTTAGTTTGGGAGACCGGAGGAAGGGGAGGGAGAGGAGGAAGATTTGGCAAGTCATGTTTTATCAGCTGCTGAGTAGGATGTACTATAAACAGAAATATGTAGCCAGTAGAAAATAAGCTAGGAAGTGAATTATGTGGCCTTGGAATAAAGTGGCCAAAGACAAATTAGATCCTGCTTCTCCATAGGATGTCTCAATCTTCAGATTCTTATCACCGGATACAGTGATACTGTAGGAAAAAGTCCAGCGGGATGAACAGAAGGATTCAATTCAGAGCTTTGAAAGATGCAGGGGTTTTTGTTTGTTTGTTTTGTTTACACATGTAGCTTTTAAATGGGAGATTTTTTCATTCTCTTAATTGCAATTAAAAATATATTACTTTCCATTTTTTTTTTTTGTATTGAAATAGTCCTAGATTTTCTGAAAATGTTAAGAATTCTGTGTTCGTAAGAAGAGTTGGAAGTTTGATATTTTCTGGAGTTTCTTCCTTTTTGTGGGTTAACTGCAATATGAAACACAGAGGCCTCGTGGTAGTAGTTAATTTCTGATCAGTATTAATTTAACATGTATCTTATTTCACAGGATGTTAATGTAAACCTCAGGGTGCAATTATACCCTTTAAAATATTTTTCTTAAAACCAGATACTATTTAAACAAAAGAATATTAAACATCAAAATTAAATTAAGCTGCACAGTTAAAGAATATTGAGAAAAAAATATAAGGAGGCCAACAGGGTTCTGATCCAGTTAAAACCAAGTATTGTGGCCTCCAACCAATAAAAACTTCTCAGACTGTATAATTTTAACAAGTGTTCTGCATTCAGATGACTAACTCTGGTTTTTTCCCTACAGCCCAGACAAATCATGGAACGTTAGCACTCTTCTTAACACGAGTGCTACAACACCTCCAATATGAAAATCAAACGCTTGGAAGTTAAAATGTTCATAACGTTCACTTGACTGACTTTTTAAGTTGTGACTTCATACTTCATCTCGTGAACAGCAAAATTAAAGATACTGAAATGGAACACTGCAATGTAAAACATTTTTATATCCTTCATTTTATACCTGAGAGGCAATGAAAAAGATGAACTTCATCAGATTCAAGAAAAATTTGGACCACACAGGACCACGTGTCCTTTGATTTCTACATACATGGTAGTCAAGTCTACCATACCAAATAGGCAATTGAAATTAGCTAAACRTATCACAATGTCATTAAATATGTATAATGACAGACAAGAAGAAAAACAGTGAAACCAACCACTCTAAAAAATATTTGTAGCCATATGAATAAATTTTCTGCTCATTGACCTAGTTAGACTCTAGTCAGGAAATTCACTCATATCCAAAGGGAAAAACACACAAAAAACACAACTTTGGAAATACACTCGGAACATTTTTCAATCCCACGGCATCTTTCCTCTCATGACCTCTTCCTAACATTAATCCTTCGTGCAAATGCTATCATTCTCTTTTATATGAGAGAAAATAGGCACAAAGACACTACAGACTAGTTTGTGAACAGCAATTTCGGCTCCAAGTATCCAAATTTGGTGGCTGACCTCTCTCAAACAGGAAAAAAGCAAGAATTATTTTCTCACAGTTTAACATGCTGGATAGAAGGTCATCCAAAGTTACTACTGATGCCTCTGTGGACAATGGTCTCTTCATAGAAGAGCTGTTAATGGAGTCGTTTTCTTCACTACTCCATTTTTGTGTTGCCCTGACTCAGCCCCATCTCCTCTCTCCAGCTGGTGAGAGGTTGGCTTCTAGCAGAAACACCGGTGCCTACACAAGTGCCACAAAAAAATGGGAGAGTAAATCTCTTCCCTAAGGCACAACAAAAATCAAGGTCTCCCAAAGAAAGAGACTTTGCTGAGAATGATGCAAGGCAGGGGCTAGACAAATAACCATGCTTTGTATATCATACCTTTATCAGAGGACTATCCTTTCTTCACAGTGACATTTCCTCAGAGAAAAAAAAATCAGAACCCACAAAACCCATCAGGGTAAACCCATCTGTTTACCCTCATAAAACAGATGTAAGGGGATTCTAGCAACTGAGGAGGGCTAAACTCCACAAATATGTGAGAAGCGGGGGTGGTGCAGAAAGGATTTTTATAGTAAATATCTAAGGAGGCAGAAAGGGGGAAGCTAACATGTTTGACATCTAAATAAAACACACGAGATGATGAAATGGACAATAAGAATGAATATGGCTATTTGAAAATAGCTCCGTATCACTTCATTCAATATATATTAGCTAGAAGTTTGACAAAGCATAAATAACATGTGGTAAAAATGCATTTATAAACCTGAACTCCTCTGATTACTCTAAACTACATTTTTTTGCCTTTATAACTTTGCCTCTCCCAGAATTATTGAATTACGTGCTATATTTCTGATTTTTGCAAACAAGATCAATGAGATAACAAGGAGATGTTACAATATAAATATCTATTTAATAATGTTGGCATATTTATAAAATATAATTTGTAATTGAGAGTACGGATCAAAACATAATTTGATTTTTCACAGATTTTGACTAAAGAGAGAAGTTGCTTGAAATGAGCTGCAGTTCAGCCTTGCAGCCTGAATCAAAAAAATAATAGAAGACGATTTGGGATCACTTACAACTCCACAGCTGAAATATCCTTTGGAAGTAAGAAGCAGAGAGAAGGAAGTAGGAGAAGAAAAGCAAAGTGTTAGAGAGGAGTTTATTCAAGCTTAATCTATCATATAACAGCTCCAAATCAGACGCCAATGTAATAGATTAGAAAGAAAGTGGGCTGATTAGTTAAATAGATAAGCAGAGCGTTTAAACTCAAACGAGGTGAAATCTTTTTAATTTATGTTACTTAGAGGATTGTTTGTCTTGGCAAAGGCCTGACAGAAGTTGCTATAACAGCAATATAGATAAGCCAACATAGATAAGCCAACATAACTCCACTTTCAAGAGAAAAGATAAGAGCAGATCCTGCACCCTTTCAGTTGAAGGCAAAATTGTTATTAAGCAGTATTGCAGCTTCTGGCCAAGGACATGAAGAGAAGAAACACCAGCATCTAAAGCAGATCTGATCTGGCATAGCRTTCACTTTCTGACTACGAGACTCATTTCACCTTTTTAAATCCCAGGCATTCGGAGCCAAGTAGGAGTTTAGGAAATTCTAGATGAGCGCTTCAATATCCCTTGAGGATTTGTTTTTAATTTCCAGCGATTTGGCACCCCTTGGCCTCCACAACATCCTTGCCAGATGCCCAGGTTACTCACACAAGGTTGGGGAGGAGTCAAACGTCTGAAAACGCTATGGGGCCATGCTCTGCTCAACCTGCTCTCTTGAAACCTGACAAAGCACAAAGGAAAACAAAGTGCTTTGAATCTCTCTGCCCTCTTTGGGCTGGAAGAAAGGAGGAAGACATACTCCAAAAGAAAACTCCTTGATTGCTATCATATTTGTGTGATTAAGCAGTAATTACCATGAATCAAGGGCTGAGCAAATTATGGGGTTTTATTAGTTCAGGCACTGAGCTACAACATATCGTGTGGCAAATGTGGTCAGGTTGAAACCAAATCAATATTTTTGTTAAGTTCAACTTAAAAAAATAATAAGAAGAATTCATCTTCCATGAATTCAATGCTGCATATAGACAGAAATATTTTTCTCCACTTTAAGATTTAAAATATCATTTTTCTGTCTTGAATTTAACGTGAATTTAAAATGTCATTTCAAAACAAGCATTTCAAAAACTGCAATCCAAAAAAAAGCAGAATTAAATATAAAGGCTTAACAAAAGGTTTTACAGATACATAAAACTCTACATAGTAACAAATAAGAGTTTTTCATAGACATAAATGATTTTGTATCCTTATACCTTATCTAGTTTGTTTTGTTTTTAATTTAGTTCTCACGGGCCTAAATTCACACATACTCTTTCATCTTGGAAGACAATATCTCTTTCACACCAATGGACTGCTTATCAAAACAAACAAAAATCATTCTACTCCAGCCTGGATATCAGCATCCYTCCATTGCTTGCAATTTCAAGTTAGCCCTATTCAACATGTTGTATTAGCACATATCAGGAGTTCAAGTCTGAATCTGGTTCAACTTTCTTTGACAAGAAAATACCCCATGAACTTCAGCAACACCGCAGCTTCACTTTTTTACTTAACGAATTATTTCAACATTTACTTTTCCATTGTTCAACTTATGTTGACATAGTGTCACATTACACTGTAAAACCCTCTATCAATATTAAATCCTTTCTAGTCTAAGTTCTTAGCTGTACCTGTTGCTCAATAGATTAGCCCACAGAAATCATTGGCTACTATTTACACGCAAGTAATCAGAACAATATTACAGTATTGTTTGGACGACAGAAGAATGTGTCTTTTGACCTATCTCTTCTGGAACTATGTAAAATACAAAACATCAATGATTATTTTTTCAAGTTAATTTGTCTCTAAGTTTTGCAATTTATACTAGATCATGAACACCATTCTATCTCTTTACCATGCTTATAAAATATTTGATTTAAATCAGAGCATTAAAACTAGGAGGGATTTTTATATTTAAAGTCTACTTAATTTATCAGAAGCTACATTAAAAATTACATCTGAACATGACCCTGTATCATTGAAGGCAACTTTGGCATCTCCCCAGATCCTTACTTACAGCCCCCAAAAAGCAATTGGAATATACAGTAACAAAAGTTGAAATTACCTTTTTGGACCTATTTTGGTCTTTTAAACTAAAGCAAAAAGAAGGTATCGCAGGGACTTCCCATCTGGAGTGCTATCTGGATAGGCTTTTACAAGGGACTTAATTTGGTTTCCAAAAACACAGGTCCTCAGTGCCATGTGAGATTTCATGCAGTATCCTGCCCAGATCCTGGGTGCTGGCTCAGGAAGGTCCCATGGCCTCTCTGCAGGGTCTTGCTGACCAGCCAGCCCTGGTGTGGATGCTTCAGATCCATCAGAGTAGCCTCAAATGTTAACCATTAAGGCTAGGCAAAATTAACTGAGCCCGAGGAGTCTTGCAAACATGAAACAAGCATTTCAGCTGGAGAGCTTCCTGGATATTACAGCTAACAAGATGCTAGAAATAAGATATACAAATGGGGAATTTCACTAAAAACTGAGAAAGATTTTACTGGAAATGTCAAACAGATTTGTCAGCCTAAGACAGGCAGCTGTCTCCTAGAGTTGGGTTCGAGCAGAAATAGTAACCCCACTGAGGGCAACAGTAAAACCCTTGGGACTTTAACTAGGCCAGAATGTAACCTAGCTCCTTTAGCACAGGCTTCATTATACATGTTTCCTTTGACACTATCATTTCAATTTAACATCACTTTGGAAACCCGTTTCATAACAATTTTATGGCAAATGCAAACTATAAATTAATGCAATCCAAGCCTTCACTGTCTACAGTAAATGACTCAAGCCTTTCCCAAACCAGAGTTTTATCCTGAAAACAAACGTTAACTTCTGACCTTTATAATTAATCAGTCTTTAAAACTCTGGTAGGACAAGGCGTCCTTAAGAAAATATACTTCTTTCATCTCCRTGTGGTGGTGTTACACAGCTTTTCCTGAACAAATTGGCAACTTCTGACTCACTCGTATTTATGAGAAAGACTCTGAGTAGGCAACTTCTAACACTGGTTCTCAGCATTATATTTCCTTCTCTACTGAAAATAAGGAAGTATATTACGTAAGAAAACAACAAAAGATGAATAACTTATTGCCCTTTTGGGTAGTCTGGGATATTTACAAATCTGCATCCTTGCTGACGCAGTGAAAATACAAACTAGTAATCCCAGGAGACTTGTTGTCCCTAAGGGCACAAATTGCTTTTATTTTATTCATTCTTTTTTTAATGATTGTTATTTATCTAGTCATGGGAGAATCACTGACTGGAAGAACTTGCTTTGGTTAATCCCATCTTCCACCCAGATGGCCGTAAATTGCACATACGGGGAGACTTCTGAGAGGTGTGCTTCACTTTTTAGGAGGCCTGCAAGCTGCCATGCGTGCCACAACCCTAGTGAACAAACTCAGACAATATTTGCTTCCTGAGCACACCCACCATACTGTTAAATAACTCTTTCCAGAGGAGCACGTTTGGTTCCAGCCCCGAAGGAGAGCTCCAGGCAGCGCTCCAGCACCAGCTCTGCCGAGGTTCCCTCATGCTACCAACACTGCCTTCTTGGGAGAGCAGTTACTGTTTTGCCCACAACCAGCTTCAGGAAGCAGGGAACCATGGAGGAATCTGAGATTTTATTTAAAACAAAGCAAAGCAAAAATAACTCATCTACTCCCTGCCAATCCTAGGCTTCAGAGTTAAAGAAAAATCCCAAGTCATGAAATCTAGGGACCAAAATATTTTTACAGTAGAGGTCTCCTGATTAAGCAAGCTAGATAATTTTGGAAGGAAAATGCTACATTGAGTTTAACTTCTTACATTCTTACAATCCTCTTTAATGTAAAATAAAGCACTGTAGCCAATCCCTTCTGCATCAAGGCTGAAGAAAAAATGAATAAAAACTAAGAATAAAAACCCAAAGTCTATTTACTTTTTGAAGTGACAGGAAGGTAAGTGACACTGTTGTGTTTGCTACCTAAAATTCTGCCCTTCTGTCCAATTCTATCACAATTATTAAACAGTCTGTGTTCATTCATAACTGTGTTCCTCCACCTAAATAATGGCTATAGTACCTGTGAGATGAAAAGGTTACTGAGTCATGCTTGTGTTTTAAAGAGCTCTTAGCAATTTTATATACAGGTGTTGTATATATGTTTTGTCTTATGATAGGCATTTCAGAAAGTCTGCAAGGGATAAAAAACGGTGAAAACATTGGCAACAATAATTTCAGTTTTGTTCAATTCAGTGACACAGGTTTCCTCTGAAGGACTGAATCTCCTGTATACATTTACTTTTATAGATCTCAGATTAGAGTTTCATTTCAAACTGCACATCTGCAGAAATCACTCATTAACTTACTTTCCTGCTAAAATAAAATTCTAGTGAATCCTGGATAAAAGAATATAGACCTTTTAGAACTGGCAGTTCCAAATTATTTTTTCACAAAACAAAATGCAGAGGACAATGCCTGTCCAAATAGCTGAATTTTACTGATTTGCTCTATAATGATTAGATTGAAATGACCTTTTTTGTCTAGTAGGCAGTAATAACTTGAAATAACCCAAAAATAACTAGAATCGCTTATTATTCTTATCACGTCACAGACAGGATTTTAATTTTTGTTACTCATTTGCCTTCTACATGCATGCAAGGCCCTTGTAACCATCATTGCAGCTCAATGGAATCCTGCTGTCAGAACTGACGAAGAAACCTACTTTTTTTTATATTACTTGTAAGGAGTCTACTAAGCTTAAAGTGGCCATATGGAGAACTAGCAAAAAGCCAAAGTTTCAGATTCTGGGAAGGGGTTTGATTTCCTTCACAWATTTGAAGTATTCAGGCCACTAAGCATATAATGGTTATTCACAAAGTCGGCTTTAGAGGAAAAGTTACACCATTAATATAAGAAATGCATTCAGATCTTCTGAACAGGTTATGTTTCAAATAAACAACTCGGCAAATTTCACATTAATAAAGGTACAAAGTTAAATCTCTTAACCCATATATCCACTACAATATATGCAAATGTATACTGTAATTCATTTTTACTCATATATTTAAAAATAAAATTAAATATTTGCTCTATATTTCTCATGTTTATGTGGTTATAGTATTTCTGATGTCCAGCTTACATGGGAAAGTGAACACTGCCAGAAGAAAATTCATAAATAACCTTAAATAATTTTGAAAAGTCAGAGTTAAACATCATTTCTGAGATTTTCTTGTCAAAATAGATGGAATATTAACATGTGGAACAATATTAACATTAAATTTCATATCAAAGCTTGCTCTATATATTAACAAATGTTCGTGACAGTTTTTTTTCATTCCCAAGAGACAAAAATAAATACATGAATAAAAAAAAGATGGCTTTGGCGTTTATTTTCTTTCCCATTATTTTAACTATTTTTTCTAAAGTTGTTTCTATGCATAGTTTAGGCAAATAATATTTGAATCTCATCTTTACAATTCTAGAATAAATAATAAAGCTGCATATATCATCATTGCAATAAGACAAGCAGCTTATGATCAAGGAGTATAGATTTATAAGATGGTTTCTATGTATTACAGATTTTTCATAATAATAAACTGAAGGTACTCATGAAAATCTCTTATCTTTTTTCAGAATGAGGGAATATGAGAAAAGTCTTGGAAAGGATCAGATGGTTAAGCGTTATGAGCTAATGAACTCTTTGTAAAATCATTCTCACAGAAAGGGACAGAAACTACCCTTAAGACAAATATGATAATTTATGATTGCAACTCGCAGTGCTTCACTTGAATAAACAACAAGCAAATGCATAGAAGAGCTGGGATTTGGGGGCAGAATTTGTTATATCACGTCAAAAATATGTTGAGCAACCAACACAAAAATGTAAAACAGGAAATGCTGACGTGTAGATTGGTCACTGTGAACAAACTGCCAAAATATGTGAAGTATGACAGATCAGTGCGGTTAATGCCCATGTAACAGTTCCCAACGATGCACACGTAAGCCATCCTTGAATCGCCTAGTACTAGCGTCAGACAGGGCAGGGATTAACTCTATTTTAGTATTAAATATAACTGTGCTAGACACCAGAGTTACTAGCCCAGTTGCTTTCAATTTCCTCATCAAAACAATGAAATTGAGTACCTTAATGTTTCCATTGCTTCATTTTGCATGTCACTGCATAGTTTATTTCACTTATTCATTTGCCATAATTTTTACAATATTACATTTCCTCTCAAATTTASTTATTGCTTTATTATTATTATGAAGTTACACTATTTCCTTATTACTAAGAAATATCACAATCCATTCATTTTCAGAGGATTTGGGTTTCTTCTACACCTTGATGACCAGCAGTTCTACAACCTTACATACAAAGCATTATAGCATTTTGGCTGTGGCATTTGTTAAGCAACTGTAACGATCTAACTTGCCTTACCTGCCTTTGAACCATGCCTTCAAACACCTCATATTTGACTGTCTTTGACCAGAAATATTTCTATCATTTCCATACCACCAACAAATTGTTAATTTTCCTAGATCTCATTGTATAACTCCCTCATGGTCCAGATTGCTTGCCAAYAAAATCATCTAATTCTCTTACTACCTCACTAAGAAAACTACTGCCCAGAACATTACTAATTTCACTGACTACACACTAATAAATAAACTTGCATTAGCGTGATAGATTTATAAAGTGCGTCAGGCTGTACATAGTGCCAAAGAAGAGCAACCACATGAGATTTCTAGCCTATAAATCATCTCTCCTCCTTGTTTCTGCTCTTTTATTACTTGTTATGGTGTGCTGCAGTGGTAGCACACTGATAGCCAGCCATGCAATTACAAATATTAAATTCAAATTAGCACAATGAAAATAGTTAGACTGCAAAATATATGGTCCAACTATGCAATGTCTTCTGTAACTAAGAGGTTATCCCTATAAACAAAGGGAGTTGCAAAGAAACATTTTTGGAAAAGTTGGTGCTAGTTGGACAGGTAGCTCTGAAGTCGAACAGAAACAAAAAAAAAAAAATCATTTCCAAAAACAATACAAAGAAATATATATTTTTGCTGCTATGTCTATATGTTTATGAATTTGGGGTAAGCTGTAAGGAGCTAGCTAGCTGGAGCAGAGCCACTGATGGGCTGATCAGTGAAAAAGYCCATTCCCACTGTGGAATATTTATAAGGAGGTGTCTACCTCACTTTCGGTAGAGTCACTTTACTTCAGCAGAAACTCCCCCCTAGCAGCCTAAGAAAGGATTTATTTAGTCTAGGTAAAGGTATATTTTAACACGAGCGTATTTTCTTTCCATCTGACAGCTGTAGAACTGTGGCTTGCAACGGAGTTCTCCGCACGGCCGTCTCATTTCAATCACATCTGACCCCAAGATTTATTTTGCAAAGCGTATCGACTCTTATCTTCCACCTTCATTGAATTTCACTCTGCTTAAGGGCCGACAACTGGGTGTCACCTTCCCGGTTATATTTTCTGGCTGAAGGGTGGGCAGCCTCCTGGAGGAGATGGCAGAGGGTGATAGRGCAGCGCTGGCCCCCACGCATCAGGTGTGCTGATGGGGGAGATAGCACAGCATGGAGCCCCACYAGACCTGCCCCGCTGCTCCCTCTGGAGATGGCAGGGAGCCTGGCAGCGTGGCAAGTGGCAGCGTGGCAAGCAAAGTGGCACAGGGAGGCCACCTCCGCTGCAGTGACCGCTAGCCCACGGCCAGGAGATGCACAGCGGGAGTGACCAGTTGCACGCACAGGCTCTGTCTGGCTCCCAGATCTTCTGCCACCTTTTCTTTGGTTTCCTGCGCTGGTGGTTCTCTATTCAAACAGGTAACATGATCTTAAAAATCTCTTCCTCAGGGTTAGACTTGATTGCGTGGAGAAAAATAAAACCAGCCCTCCTCTTTCTGTGGTGGTTAAATTGATGCAAACCTCTAAAATGAGTTTAAGCAAGCAGTTACTAGTGACTAAAATCCAAATCTTGATCTTGTTCTTTGCCTCTCCCCTCCCCAAATTCAGACAGCACTGTTTCTGCTTTCCAGATGTGAACAACTGGATTAAATTCTATGTGGAACTTTAAAAAAAAAACCATAACAAGGCAGTGGGTCACGGTCTTCACAGCACTGAGGAAAAAAATGCAAAAGCCAGGTTTCTGAGCCCAAGCAACACGGCTGCAGCAGCTGCAAGGTCACAGAGGCTGAAGCAGAACCATGCAAAAGAGATGATAGCCACAAGGACAGCAGCAGAAAACACTGGTAATTTTTTTTTCCAGTCATAGTGACTGAAAAGCAGCATTAATTTCTATAACGCTGCTGTGTTATGCCACCAAAACTGCCACCGGTTTGGGAGTGAAAAGGCTTTCCCAGTTCTGAAAAGAACTTCTGGTCTTTGAATGTAAACCCCAGAGGAGATTCAAGAGAGCAGTTAACATTCTCTGAAACTCATGAGGACTGTTTACTGTGATGGTCTATTTTGGAAAAGAAAGTATTACGAGTGAACAAAAAATGCACCTGGAAGATACTGGAAATGCTACCAGAAATGTCAAAACCTGTTTGCTGTCAGCAGCTTATGTTCATTTTGCCAGTTCTGCAAAAAGTAGTAAAATGGTAAGAGAAAAGTTAGCCTATACACTTGGGAGGAAAAGTCTGATCATTTTCCCACTGCTTCTTTTCAAGGTTTTCTTAGTTTTTCTCTACCTGCCAGAAATCCTCTCCTAAACTTTTACTTTCTTTAGGTATAATTCATACTTAATGCTAGTCACCCACCTTTCAGGTCAAAATACAGATCACCTCCAGCAGCCAGACTCACTAGCATCTTATGCCCCTATTATGATCTAGAGTCATTAATCCATTTTTTAAAACGTGATTTCTAAAATATTGTATTCATTTTGCTATGCAAAAGCAGCAAATACAGTGTTGAGCCTAACTTGGTGAGGCTGAGAGGGAAAGGAACCTATTAATGCTTTACTTGTTAATGGAAATTGAACTGAGATTTAAGGAAATGTAGCCCCATGCAGAGAAAATCTCAAATGACAACAAGAATGAGAAAAATGGACTATATTTTTGGCAGAAAGCTTACTTATAACAAAGAATTTCTACTCAGAGAGCCCTGCTTAGAGGTATTTAAACTGTCAACTTTGTTTTAAAACTATTTTAACATCAATTACACACTAGATTCATAAGTTGATGTTCTACTTTCTAGCAAGGATTTAAATTCTTGTAAAATTCAACCTGAAAAAGCAGCAGGTTTGTCATTTTTTTAAAGCTTTGGAAGGCGTATTCTGAGGAAGGGACCATAATACTTCCCTGCCATTGTGATTTTCTTCCTAAATTTGATATTCTTAAAAGTTTCCAGGAAAGCCTTTACAACCAGTATATCACTTAGGGGAGACTTCAGAATAGTGCAGCATGCAGATACTACAAGCTTAATGTTAGWGTTAAATTTCTCCTTGATATGATTGTTAATCTTAAAATCAACCTCAGGCAAAGCCACTAGGACAGCAGGAAAAAGTTTTCCAATTGAATACAAGATCAGTATCACTGTAGACTTACTRTCTTAGTAAGGCGCTTTTGCCAGCTAGTGTGCTCTGAATCACGTTAAGATTTTCCTCCTACTTTTTCTTCTCGCATTAACTTCTCATCTGCTCCTCTTTCTGCACRTGACTAGAGTCAAGTAAGTAAAAATATCTTCTTCATTTTAGTATTTTTATTAGGCAAAAAGAAGAATGTCATATGGAACTTCAAATGCTTGTGGTTAAGCTCTGGCAGAGGTTTTAACTTCTTAAACCAAAGAACTTACAGTAAGGTCGTTAAAGGAACCGAAGATTTTAATACAACTTGCTTCCGTAGGTTTGATACATGGAAGCTTTATAACAACATTAGAAAGTTAAGCTTTCTTGGCTCTCTTTATTCTTTGGAAAAAAAGTTTCAGCTGCAGACCAATGCAGATCAAGCTTAAATGAAGCTGACCAGCAGCAAAGATGCTTCAGATCAGGGACAGAAAGAGAAGCTCTTTTGATGTGCAGCCCTGTGAAGAGTCAGCAGGAATCAGAAACCTCTCAGTTGCTCTCTTTTATCAGGTATTATGCTAGTTCTCCAGCTGCAAAACTCCTTCAAATATTTTTAGTGATGAGGAAGCCCTGATGTATGTATCACACACAAAGTAATGAGACTCAAGTTAAAGGCAAAAAAAGTTGTTGTTCTTTAACTAGATATCCATAATGTGGAACTGTCTGAAATTCACTAAGGTATATATATGTAAAAGGTATAAATGTAAAGTGTATATATGTAAAGTGTATATGGTATAAATATATATACATATAGGTGTGCGTATATATAATATATATTATAAAGGTAATAAATGTAAAGGTATAAAAGTAAAAAACACTCTAATACTTGGAAGCTGTATAGCTATGACAGGCATCAATTCCTTGGTGCCTTGTGTTTATAGTGAAGCCATTTGCATACTTGATGTACTAACTTGCACGCCATCCAAGTTTGCTTTATACTGGCAGATGTGGACATTGCCAGCACTGCAGCACCTTATTTTAATCTCAAAGAACCTAGGCATGAGAGAAGTCAATATGTTTGAACCAAGACTGCATTCCATTTAAACTCAATTGACTTAAACTGCACTTTTCAAAACCATGCATACATTGAAAAAAATCTTATGCAAACTTTGTGTTATTTACACCATTTTCAAAAACAATAATGGAAAAAAGTAACAATTACCCATCTATAAAAGTAAAAAATTCATCTTAGCTTTTATAAGTTACTACATTATTAATGATGGGCCATTCTAAAACACAGTGAGAAATATTAGTTTCCGTTCAAAAACTTCRGAAAACACGTTGTATTTTAGGTCCCAACTCCATTATACCATGTACAGGCTCAGCTCAAACCACTTGAACACAATACCTTTGAGATCTGAAACATCTTCTCTTTCTCCTAGCTAACTAAATAATGGAAAAGTACATGCTGCACAGATGCACATCCTCATCTTGTTGTTTTTTTTTTTTTTTTTTTTTTTTTCTTTTTTCCTCCAATCCACTTCCTGGATTGAAAACTACTAGGATCTAGCAGCTACCTTAGAGTAATCACAGTAAAATGCGAGTGAAAAAGTAAAAATAAGACTCCTAGTTTCTGATACAATATTAAGTAGGAAGTTAAGCAAATCTCATCACTTTATTTTTCCAGTTATCTACAGGATGGAAGCTGTGAGCACAAGCAGAATCAAAGTAATGATTAGACTGTGTATTTTTGGCCACAAAAATAATTAACTTTGTATTTGCTCACCAGTTATTCTTTAGTTTAAGCCAGTATAAATGAGGATGATAATTAAAGGCTACTTCCCACTTTCCTGAAAAACTCTGCAAGACTAATACATTAAGCCTTTAGCAAATACTTTCATCAGTTGAAATAATATCAAGACAGTATTTGGTCATATTTAAAATATTCTTCCCTAGATAAATTATTATTTTTACCTAGTATTTTTACTGAATTTCTTACAGCTAAAAACATAAGTATCATTATCCTGAGGTGCTGCAGTCCAAGTTAGAGATCTGTAACTAATGAAATCATTCTCTGAGACTCAGTACTTCAGCTCAAGTTGTGGTCCAAACTCTGATCTCTGACAATAAGATGTTCGAGTTAAGTGTTCAGACTACCTGATTGGAATCAAATATCAAAACTGCTTCAAGAGCATTATCTTAAATTTGTCTTTTTTTGTAGGATGATACAACGTTATTTTATAAGAGTGAAGAGATTTGATTATAATCATCTTAACTCAAACCCCTCTTTATTAAAGAGGAAAACACAGTGACTAATAGCTGCTGTTACAGGCAGACATATGCCTTAAAACAGTGTTAGAAAAAAAAAAAAAGGTTCCAGTGAGGAGAATTTGTTCAAATAACTATATTGTCCTGTTTCCTTTGGATTTGGAGTCATGCACGTAACTGCCACCAGGATGCCCACGAACGCCAGCTAGACCTTCACGAGGCCTTTCAGCAGCAGTGTTTTGGATAAGCCATTTTCTGCAGGAAGAGAGATTCTGCTCGCTTGCAGCTTTCCAACACAAGCAAAACGCCCTTCTCACACTAACGGTGGTCAGCCAGCCACCCTCTCTGTACTCAGCACACAGCTGGGTTACAGAGCTGAAGAAAGGTCAGGAAAGGAGCCGTTGGGCCCATATCAAAACAGGGAGACCAGCATGGATGAAACAGAGCATAGCCTTCAGTCCCAGGTTAAAAAGTAAACCACCAACTCGCTGYGAGGCTCCACAGCAGCACCAGGAACAGAGGGGTACGGGTGGGTTTAGCATCAATTTTCCTATCAGTGTTTATACAAAAGAAATGAAGAAGGAAGTAGGGCACAAGCAAGTCTCTAGCAGCCATAATACAGTCTCAGCCCTACTAAGTACCKGACTAAAAAACACAAAACAGAATTTCACACAAGAACATTTGGGATAAAGCTGCTCTTGTTCTCTTTTTTGTTGTATTTGTATTCCTTTTATCACTACCATTAAGGGACTGCTAGTCATGCACGTAGAGCTGTTCTTCCTCAGATGTCCATACTTCTATTTTCACACACCTGTACTAGAAATTGCTAACATAAGAAAGTAATAAATGAAAGCACTTGCCACCGGGGGAATAAATACAATAGTCCTGATTTACAGAAATTGCAAAGCAGAAGGGATAAGTTAACAGCAAATATTAAATAAATATTTTGATATCTGCTTATGTTCAGTTATGCTTCTGTAAATAAATGACTGTAAATGTTCTTTTTTTTTTTTTTTTTTGCTTGTGAGAATTTTCAAATCAAACCCTTTTTTTTGGAAATCTACAGGAACAGTTAAAATAAAGTTCTATTTGCTAACAGTAGTTAAAGTGCATAGTACCTAATGTACATAGTAAAGTTATGGGGTTTTTTTTTGGTTTTCTCAGTCATACAAAAGTCTTGATGTAAATGATATGTTTCAGCAGAACTCCTTTCTACACAAATATTTTGAACATTTCTAATAAKATGTTAAGCTTTGTAAAGTTTAAAAATCCAAATTAATAAAAATGCTGTGGGAGGTTATAATATAGTTTATTTGGAGCTCTGCTGGAGTAGGTATGTATTTTTCACGTGAAAGTGTATACAAATAGATTTAGTAGAAAAGCAGTTCTTTATATATCCAAATACTGGACTAAATTTAGGTCCATACTAGAAAACCTCAAATATGCTCCTTTAAAACTTGATTCATCATAGAATTAAACTCTTTTCTTTGGACCTCCATATACCTACAAATAGTAGGAGATTTTCTTTCCCAGACACTTGCAGCTCAGTCTCAGGAAGAGCCACCCATTCTGCATGCGAGCAGGACCAAGCATTTGGATTACAATCACTGCACTAAGGATGCAGCGCTGAAGCTCTGGACCAATGTCCTCATTCTATTTATATCAAAATAATATATGAAAAGAGCAAATGAAATAATAAAAAAAGTCTCTCCACTTTCTTTTCTTCTGTCTTAGTATTATCCAGCCCAGTCATTTGCTCCTCATTGTGTATCAGCAACATTCAGAGCTGGGTTTCAAAAGCAAGAAGGATTATTTTTGAGTTGGATGCGTGTGCCAAATCAATCAAAAATTCTTAAGACTAGAGGGTGCCTTTCACCAAAGTAGAGACATGCTTTTCATACTTGACAGTAGGAAAGTTATTAAACTTTCTTTCCATCTGAGGTTTTAGATGTTCCAAACACTGTAACTGTAGGACAGTATATATTAGCACATAATATCACGTAAGATAACATCTTTGAAATAAAATCAGTACATATGGSGTATTTAACATCTCCATGGTAGCTGTACCATTGCTGGTGCAACAAACCAGAATCTCATAAAACAGGGAGACATATGCCTAGTATCTGCTGTAACTGGTTAGTCTGATGTGGCCTTTCTTGATTAGCACGCAAGAAGCTTGTTTGTCATGAAACCAGTAACGGGTGGAGAACATCACCATATGATCCTGACATGCATGTGGTTGACACATCCATCAAGAACAGGATGAACAGGACCACGTACTGGAACACATGAATTTGCCACTACAGCTCCAACACACTTGCGGATGGAATACTTATATCCCACAAAAAGACCAGAACATGTTCCTCTGCTGAACTACATCACAAATTCACTAAGGTTCATGCTGTTTCCCACACATCTTTGGTTCTAAGCTGCTGCTGTCACCTATTTCTCCCACTTTCTTATTTCACTTTTAACCTTTTGCTAGAAGGAACTGGGTGCAACAGTCAAGCTGAATTTTTGTCTTGTGAGACATAGCTATGATCAGATTGTAAACAGAAAGCAATAGCAAATAACTGGAAATGAAATGTTTGACACTAGTYGACTGATAAAGAATAATAGCTCATTGCCCATGAAAGTCAATCACCTGATTTACAGCCCATACAAATAACACTGTTTTTCCCCCTTTTTCTTTGTATTTCCTCCTATTCTTTTACTTTTCCAATCTGTATGCACATCTCTGGAGATCAAATCTGAAAAACTACAGCTTTAATTAAAAGAATTTTTTATACCCGTCGCTCCTGCTGAGAGCAATTAATGGTGTAAAACACAAAATATAGAAAAAAATACTTTTCTTATTAAAAAGTATATGGAGTGATCTCAGTTGAAAGTATTTAGAATAAACACTTGATCCTTTAACTGTTTGTTTTCTTTTCATAACATACAAGCAAAATAAAAATGTGAAAATACTTTCTTAATCATAGGATACAAATTAGAAATTTAACCTCCTAATAAAAGAATACTGATAAAATGGCAACATATGTTTTCTTGGGAAAAGTTTCTGATTCTTAAAAAGAAAAGATACACTTTTATATTTTTTTTAAATATCTCCCTGGTGCATTTCACTCTAAAAGACTTTCAGAGGAGTTTTATGATATTTTCGTCACACTCAGCACGAGCTTATTGTCAAAAGCTCTGCAGGTGAATACTGCTGTGCACATGCAAACAGAGTCACTGTACAATGAGGAAATATTGMAAGAGAAAGAAAATGAGAGGCAAGATTATTTCTCCCCCTCTTTTTTTTTTTAGCGGCAGGAGCCTTTAGTACATCTATACATCATTTTAGTTCATAATAGCATCCTTTGGGTGTGCAAAATTAGAGTGAGATATGCTSTGAAGAACTCTCTTGAAATAAAATCATAGTTAACACCTAAAAGTGTTAAAATGTTGAAAAAGTGCAGCATTATACTACCCCTTTCTCAGAAAATAGTAAATTCTACAAGCATTTTCTAGTAAAGGTTTTTACTTAAAGAATCAGCGCCCGATTCTGCTGTGGAAAAAAGTCCAATTCTTGCTTTGAACAGGGTTTTTCTTAGAAAAGCAGGAGAAAAAGCAGGAATCAGTTTTTCAGTAATGAAGATGGATTCCTCCATTTTCCTTTTTCTGGGCTATAATGTATTATTAAAAACTTCAAAGTATTGCTGATGGAACATACTATAATAATAGCATTGCTGGAAAAGAGCTCTACTTCTTTTTCAGGATAATTTATTCCAGACTGGGCCAACTGGAAAGCTTTTCAAAGTCTGTCAGCACCATTAGCTCTTTTCTTTTGTGGCAAAAGCAAGGCTATTGGATGTATATTGATTTGATGTCATTCTGAGACTGTACAAGATTTGGAAGCTGGAGAGAATTGTATATGTGGGTGAAACAGGAAGAAAAAAGCCAATACCAAAAGTGCAGCCAGGCTCTGAAAGCAATTTGATCTGGGGTACCTTATCAGCACTTCTGATTTCACTCTTTTTCACTCAGGTACTCAGGTCTACTGATATTCAGCAAAATAAAGTCATTTTTATTACATTAATTTTATTCTTTCAATCAGTTTTTTGTTMTGTGGTCTCCTGCTTATTCAGAAGAATAAAATATACAGCACAGGAATAATCTGCTGCAAATTATGCATTAATCTTCCAGCCTAAACAAGAATTGATGTAAGGATTTGTTACGGTTTTTAGAGCTTTGGGTATCAGCCACTATATAAGCATTATAATCCTGAAGTTTTTGATTACTAATATGTCCAGACTCAGTCTAGATGTATACTAAAAGTATTAGAGGTATTTTTGATACACAGTCAGTTACACATCTAAAAGGACTGAGGCACATTGCTCTGAAAAATACACAATTTTTAAAGAAAAATATGATAGAAAAATAATGCTTTATGGAGTTTACTSCTATCTTGAATTATTTCGTGGATCCTTTTTAAATCCCAATCATGCAAGAAGCTGTAACCACAACTGAGATCCTTTTACCTTGAAGGAGAAGATACCCTTAGTCACTGATRGGAAGATGAAGCCTTTCTTTAGGTCAATGTGTTGTTGGCAAGCGAGGCAAATACATAAGAAAATTGGTCTGCAATTTGACTTTTAAATCACAAGTGTGGAGACTTGCCCAAATAAGATCATATTTAGGAATATTGCCCTGAATATTCCTTTTCTGACACCAGAGAAGCAGTACCATCTGGTTGGAGGCCATTTTTTTCCCCCAAGAGAAGAAATGGAGAAATATTAGCAGCTGTAAGCTGTAAAGCTCCCCATCATGGAAGAGCATGGCATGCCCACCTCCCCAAAATCTCAAGGGAGCTCAAGACAAACCAGATCTCTGTTTAGAGAATAAGCCTGAAAAGACAAATTGTGGTAACAAATATTTATTGATAGTTCTATTATCATTTTTGCCTTTAAAATGTCACATCAGTGTCATCTCAGTCACTTACTTGACTAGCATTCAGCCTAAAATAAGGACACAAGTGTGACAAAAAGTAGTTTTCCCCAAAAGGTGAGAGATACCAGGTTTTGAAAACTCATAAAACGAGATGTTTATGATTGCTCTGAGTATTTGTTTAACTTTCAAAACTTCTTGCTAAATATATCCTAGATTTGAATTTACTTCTTTGTCTGCTTTCTTGGAGAGTCAGCTTTCTTACTTTAAATCAAATTTCCATTTTACAGTAAAAGGCCATGTCATGCACATCAATAAACTCACACACAGATTTTTAGGCGGGCTTCAAAACTGATACACAGGATTGTGTGGTTTTAACTCATTTAAGAATTTTGCTGACCTTCTCAAAAATAGTTCTGCATGTTTTATGCCACTTCTCTGAAGCTTTTAGAGAGGTAAAAAAAGTTACCTTATGGTCTCTGTGGCTGGGAAATTCATAGTTAGATAATAACCATGTAGGACCGAATTTTTCTAATCTGACTGCCCAGTAGACCTACATATTCATGTATTTTGTGTACCTCAACACCCACAGGCATGAGAATGGGTGAGAGTCAAAACCTACCAACCTCAGTTGGTTTTCAATTGACTTAGTTCAAGATAAGACTCAGAACGAAAAATAATTCATTATTTTACCAATTTTGTGGGTGCAAAAGTAGAAAGCCAAATGAGATTGGTAGGTTTGAAAAGGTGGTCCTTTAGGGATATAGATTTAATATATAGATATAGATACACACATTCAGTGAGCACCTATTTTCTACTTTAAGCTTGCCATACACGTGCATAGGGCCCGAAACAAATACAAGATAAAAAATGGAGGATAGCTTTATTAAAGAGCTGTGCTATTGTAGTAAACAACTTCATGGCTTTGCTCTTGATCTAAAGTTAGATCAGAAAGATAAGAGTTAGACAGCATGCCTTAGGAGAGAAGTGCTAAAAGAGAGGGACTATGCTTTGGGCTGAAGGGTGGGCATTTTCCTGGAAAGAGAGAAAAGAAAGTCAGAAATCAGCAGAAAATAATCTTAAGTCAGACCTACTGTTC
The DNA here is from genome assembly GCF_003342845.1 of Nothoprocta perdicaria. Classification (NCBI taxonomy): domain Eukaryota; kingdom Metazoa; phylum Chordata; class Aves; order Tinamiformes; family Tinamidae; genus Nothoprocta; species Nothoprocta perdicaria. Next base: position 764,777 of record NW_020455521.1, read on the forward strand.
ACAACATTTTTTGCCATGAGTTACATTAATTACTAAATTAGCAGCTTACTGATTTTTGTAGCCATGTAGTGAGATACATAGCCACAGTATTACACTTAGATCATAATTTTAATCAGTCTGCTCTAATACTGAAAATATAACCCATGAAATTTAAATTCATTTAAATTTAAATACTTAAACAAGCTGAGGATTTTTTTAAAATCTATTACCTCAGAATTTCAACTGCACTCAATGGGAGCCATTTGATATATTCAATAATCTTTGATATGCTTTGACAAAAATCATACTAGATCATATAATATACTTCAATAAAAAAACAATACTTAGATGAAGTCAACTATATAAACTAGGTCAGCATGAGCCAGTGGCATTACAAAAAAACAGAACATGTGAATACTTTGGTCTTTCAAATAGTTCAAAAGGTTGTTCCATAAAGCAAGTGGGCTGAAATATGGTTAATAAAGTATTTGTTGTCTTCTCATAACTGGACATTTATGCAAAAAGAGTAAATGATTTAATAAAACATCRTTGCTAAAAATTTGGATGAATCTTCATGAGGAGTCAGGTGAATATTTGGAAGAACTAGATATCATTGGGAATGGGAAAGAAAATTCCATATGAGCAGGAAATATATGAGCAGCTGTGTATTTATACATGAGCTTGTTAAACTGACTTGTACATCAAAAATAATTTCAAAAGGTCTCTCAGTAGATCTGTAAATAATTAAAAAGTAATTAACTATTATTTTCTGGGAAAAAAACATTTTTTAAAGTTAAGGGATCGTAAGAATGAGCTGCTACACTCCCACAACTTATTATTAACCACCAAGAAAACAAATTCCTAATACATGTTTAAAAGCAGCACAATCATATTTTCTTTCTTATTTTTGATAAAGAAAATCCAAAGCAAAGCAAAAATAAAAATTGTACTTGCGGGTTAAGGGGAAGGAGGGAAGTAGTGTTCACTTTTTCTGACAGCTTATGGGTGAGTCCATTATGCACATGTGCAATCACATGTTTGGCACAAAAAGTTACCAGAGTACAAATGCTCATTGGTTTAACACATTGTGTAATTTGTTTTCTAATGTATGCTTCTGGTTATTGTTAATACTAAGCAAATCAAAAGTGCTGTTTTGGGAAAGYTTTACAGCTGGCCCTTCATAAATCTAAAATGCCAATAGCTGTCAAATATTGTAGATACGCCTTAGAGAGAACATTCCAACCGTTTTGGTCATACTGTAACTTTTGTTTCAGAAATATGGTTTTAATAGGGTTTTGGTAGGGAAAGGCTTGAATTTCTAACTCGGAACTTAAATTACAGAGCAAATGTGGGAAAATAGGTGGAATCTATGTTGCTAAACACTCCCTGTAAAATTCACACCCTTGAGAATATTTCTAGTACCACAAAAAATTTCTCACAAGAAAAATGATGTTTCTTCGTTCCACACTAATCAAAAGTCTCCAAGAGAGTAGATTTTATAGATGAAGGAGGGAAAAAAAATTCTTTGAAAGAGAAAAACATCAGTCCATCCATAAATCAAACTACATGGTGGATTGAGAGAGGAAGATTCACCCTAATTGCTCACCTGCTACAGAAAAGAAGCTCGAGGTCTTCGAAAGGTTACACAGGCCAAGCTTTAAACTCTGTTCTATCTTCTGTCAAACAAACCTCTCATGTGCCTATTTTCAGAACATAGATTTTAGCTTTTCCAAGCCAGAGCACTTCCCATGTCCAAAGTTCGAGTCAGCAGCAAGACCAATATTTTTACTCTGAAGTTATTTTTTCCTTCCTTCCTCTGATCCCATTTTAAAAAGCAAGGCTGGAAAGGTAAAGATCATTAAGCCGTTTATATACATCAAGGTAAATCCTTACTGCATGTCAGTTCTTTCTGACAGATAATTCAGTAATTTCTCCATTCAAGTCCCTAGCAGTGAAATAATTTCSTAATAATATTTCAATGCTTATTTTATCTTATATTTAGCAGACACATTTTGCTAAAGTCGGACAGAATTGATTTGTGCARAAGATAAGTTTCCTCTATTCTTGACAGCAGACAGCTTTTGCTTACATATTTGAAGACTGAACCTGCTTCCTACTTGTCTTCCCTAGATTAAACAAAGACCAAACTAGCCCAACGCTTTCCCAGTTTCCTGTGCTGGCGGCTTCACCACCTCTCCAAAAGCACCATGTCAYCAGGCTGACACAGCAAACCAGCTCTGAGGCTCTGGCACCTCGCAGCCAAAAATCTTAGGTGCCTTCTCACCCCTACAAGACTCCCCTTGAGAGTTTTTTATGTGTTGCTTAATGTTTTCACAGAAATCATTGAACCAAGTTCTGTTTATGATCAATAAAAGCTTAAGGGAATTGCTGCCCATGATGGCAGTCCTGTCTCGCATGCAAGTTTTCCCTCTGTAAGTGGAGAACCTTATGCTTATTGTAAAAGTGTGTCATGGAAAAGGGGAGAAACCAGACCGTACCTCCAATTCTAAAGCTTTCCCCAAATGCTCACACACAATACCCTTGGAAGTGCTTGCAGGCTTTCTCTAGTAGATAACATCTGCAAATATAATAAGCATGCACTCTAATTTGTTAATTAAAATAACTAATTGATAGTGAACCACCAGAAGTTGCTGAGGATGGTCCATTCTGAATTCATCTTGCAATGGTTTCATCTAAATTGTATATTCTAAATTGTATTTCTATTTTATGAAAATATCAACAGCTCTACTAATGTCAGAATATTGTGTGTAGTCCCTTTTCTCTATTGACAATGGTCAATCCTGAGTGAAAATTAAATAGACATCGTATTTTTGACAAATAACTGTTGATGGCAGCTTATCTCATTTTTTTCTTTCCTTTGAAAGTGCTTACAAACAGTTGGCTTGGTTTTCAGTTCCAGTATTTTTCCATGAATCAGAGCAAAGCTGACTCATCTAGAATAATTCCTTATCAATTTCTTAAAAGACAGGCAGTTTCATCTTTGAGTGTCTTTCTGGAGTGATTTCCAATGACTCTGAGTCAAAGAAACTATACAGTTTCTCTGTGGAAAATACTAACAAACCCACTGCTATGGAAAGTAACGTGGCTCTGTTAGATCATGTCACAATAGAAATTATTACTTTACTTCCCACATTCATTACATATACGGGTATGATTCCTTGCATTCCAGTTAGCTGTGCATGCCATTAATAACTTATTTTAACAGAAGGATTACATGCAAACTAATAACAATTACTGCCCAGAATAGTTACAGGTAAGAAGGAAAAAMAAAAAAAAAAAATGGTGAACATTGGAAAAGAGGAGTAAAGAAAAAGTAAAAAGAAAAAGAATGATAAGAAAGAAGTAAAGCTACAAGGAGAAGCAGTAAGAGAAGATAAATGGAGTAAGAAATAGATTCTGAAATAAAGCATTTAGACAACAGCCAACAGAAATAGCATGAGTCACCTGATTGCAGAAGGGGGAAAAACATCAGCATAACAAAACAGAAGAAAATAAGAGACAGATGAGAGTAAGGAGAGCAAAAGAGCAGGTATTATGAAATCTTAGCTTTAAAGTTGCTTTTAAGACATGACTATAATCAAGAGTTATTCTTTGAGATACAGTACTAATAGAACTAGTCAAAATTGATTTAAAAATAATTTGGACAACTTCAAAAGTAGCTAGCTTTTGGTATGTATTTTAGGCTGGTAAACTCTTCCTTATTTAGATCAGAACACGACAAATTGCCTAAATTCACATAATTTTACCAACACAGAGAAGAAAGGAAGAAACAGAGCTAAGGGTGTAAAGGTCACTCTTCCTTATGTTTGCTGGCCACACACTGCTTCTGCATCCCTTACACCAGTAGGGCCGGCAAAAATATTCTGCTTAACTTCTCACTAAGCAAAAGATGACTATTGGTTTGCAGATTCTTTTTCCACTAGAGAAGCAAGCCCTATAATTGCTATTTTCTCTCTCTTTTTCTTTTTTTTTTTTTTTTTTTTTTTGAGGTGTCTGTCTGATTTACACTTGTTTAACACATCATATGCAACAGAAAGTTGATACATACAAGGCCATGTAATTATGCAGAGAAATCCCTGACTTCTATGTATGAAGGGCACTGTATACGCCTGGTAGTGTCATCTTATATTCTTCTCAAACATTCTGAGATCCACAGATCATTGCCATAATGTTGGTTTTACAATCTGCTAGTTTTCAATGTCTTTTTTTTTTTTCTCTGCATCCCTTCCATTGTTCTATGGAAATTTCCAGTAGTCTTTACGACAGTCCCCTAATCACTGTACTTCAGACCTCTAACGACTTTGCTGCTGGTACTCTGACAATCATCCAGTGACTTTTGCAGAGTGTCTGAACAGTGGCATACGGGAACCCTTGGGGCAGTGGTGATAACCTCTGTGGAGATCACCCAGTACCAGCCTCATTCCCCAATATAGCAGCACCAATCAGAGCATCAAATCCCTCCCAGATTTGGCTTATTTTCTCTGACAAATGAGAAAGAACAGATAAAGTGCAAGGGGTGGGGAAAGGAAACTCTCAATAAGATCTACTAAACAAAATAGAGGGGGGGAAAAAAAAAAAAAGGAAAATGGAGATCATAAGGACAAACTTAAGTTCTCAGCTTGTTAGTACTACATGGTTCTGTCTCTGACACCAGCAAATATAAAAGAACATTTGCAGAGTACAGTTTGTCTTCTAGGGTGAGCAACCTGCACAGCAAGCACCCAGTGAAACTAACAAAATTGACATTTTCAATAAAGAAATAAATAAGGCAATAGGGAGGATAAGAACTTGCTGACACGGACTTTCTGTGTCCAGCACTCCTTTTGGTTCAGCCAAAAGGCTGTTTGAAGAAAAATAAACACATAAAGCCAAGCAGTAAGTGTCATGTCACGGTGCTGTTATATTGTTTTCTTGTGTGAAACAAATCCTTTGCAAATGTCCATGACACTTCTGAAATCCTTTATGAAGAACTTGTTTTTAAACAGCACTTAGAGATGGAGAAATTAAGTAACCCTGAGCTGAAACAATATAAGGTCACACAGCAAGCCAGCAGAGAGAGAAGTCAGCCAGTGTGCTCCGTGGCTCCTGTTTTATGCTGTAGTTACCTAGGGTAATTCCGAGTGATATGAAAAGTGTCACACAGAAGCAAAGAGTAAAAGGACAGGATGGTCACTAATCTTTACCAAGCCTACCCATTTGGCACTGTACAGAGAAAGAACAGCAATGTTCATTTCCAAAGTTCTTACGTATTCATATTTGCCCTCTTCCCATTATACTAGCTTTGCTGTTGGATCCAGAAGTAAGCACTCAAGGTGCAGAGAAAAAAAAAAGAAAATATATAAACAAAGGTTTAAAGGCCATCTCAGACAGCTTTTTAAGTGAATGTTGACATAGACAATACTTGAGAGATTATTTGCAAAACTGAATGTAATACAGATAAGCTTAAAAATAAAAGCAAAATTCCTTTAATTCAATTGTGAAAAGGAATCAATTATATGCACATATTTTTATATTGAAACATAAAATTTGACATACTGAAAATGCTGGCTTCCTGATAAGGTAGGAGAGGCCGCTGGCCACTGTGGAAGCGGTTTCCATAGCAACAGTTGCCATGCCAGTGGAACAAGGCAGCACCAGCACAAGTCGGGAAGAAGAGGCCATGTGTGATACAGGGCGCTCTTGCTCAAAGTTTGCAACCCAATTACTCCAAACTGGTAAAAAATGAAGATGCTGGAAGTCATCGGCCTGTAAGACTCCAACCCAAGCAATTTTGAAACACAGAAAATTGCTCCAAGTTACATGTTATGAGGACACAGGACTCCATGTACACAAAGAGGCAGATGCTACCAAGGGGTGCAGAAGACCCATTTAGGCTTCATGTGTTCAGGCTCTGCAGCTGGGCTAGCAGCAGAGTCTGCATCTGTGGATGGTACACCCATGAGCAGGTGCACTCCAGAGGCAAACCTCTTCCTTGACATTCATCCCAAGAGAGTCTAATTCCTGTTTTCCTAAGTGCCCTGAATGGAGCTGACTGTTAGGAACTTTGGAAGCATTCATTTGGACCAAACAGGAAGGGTAATGTAGAAACATCAACAAACTCTTGTCAAGATGAAGACCAAACTGGCCAAAAAAAATTTAAAAAAAATCACCCAAAAGCCCCTTTAACAAAGCTTTGGAAACACTGTGAGAAAGATCTCAGAACTCTGTAGTGGTGACACTTCACAAGTGCTGCTTCAAGGTAATAAAAACAATGATGAATTTGTGCGGTAAGCACATTGAGGCAAACAAATACTCGAGGGCTGCCAGATGCACTTTCTACTCTCACACTCCAATTTCAGACTCTCTTGAGCATTCGGCTGGGTGCCTAAGGGAGACAACTCATTTCGCTGCTATAAACATTTGATGGAAGTTGCTTCCCGTACTCAGAATTAACTAACAGAATGCGCAGCCTGTGATTACAAGGCTTCTTAAGGGAATTATTCAGACCACAGTTTCTCAAAACTTATTAGCCCCACAGTCTGTGTCAAAGAATTGGATGAAAGCAGAACTCAGTTCTGTGTTCCTTTAAGCATAATTTTTTTTAAAAGGATCAGCGTAAACTTGGATGTGCCTGAAAATTTTATTCTGACAAATGGGGTCAAGACAGAAAGATAAGCATCAGATTTGTCTGTACACATTTTCTGCACTATTCAGCCTTGTGTCAGCTCTCCCACCAGAATTATTTCACTGCAGACAGACACTGCACAGCATTAGAAAACATCTAATTATGCTAGTTATGGAAAATCACTAGATGTTAACCATCTTTTGGAGTAGGTGGGGCCTCCTACATCTGAACTGCATTAAGGAGGATGAGAAGGTCTTTAGCAATCTGCTCTCCCAGCCTAGGGCTTTGGAACTATCATCCATCCCCTTTCAGGGCAGCTAAAAAATTGACGGGCCAATTTCCTCAGGGAGTGAAGTGGGCAATTCTCCTCTTCCACTGAGCTTTAACAACATGAATGTCTTTCTCACTTTAAAGCGGAAAAAAAAGAAACAACTAATCATCACATTTAGACTATAAAGCATTGTAATGAATGTCTATAGTTTATCAAACTGTTGTGAGGACTCAGCATGCTATTTATAAAGTACCAGACTTTTATAGATACAGAGATCTGGCAGTCACCATAAGCAAATATTTCCCTTTTCTTCCCATTTCTAGCCCTGACACTTCGAGGTGCTGAATGCTCTGGCACCTTGTGGAAAACTTGCAACATTTTCACAACTGAATCGTCAAGGATCAGACCAAATGGAAATTGGCAAATAATCCTCCCCTTCCTCAGCTCCTGGGAGGTTGCGATGCCACAGCACAAGTAGTGCATGAGCTACTCCCTGTCATCACTCACACACACCTCATATCCATGTCCCATGTCCATGTTTCATCTCTCCTGCCCTCTGCATCAGGGACCTACCCCGATGATCACACACCTCTCAGTGGGGCTAGAAGATATTTGAATGGCCATTTAGAACACCATCATCAGCAGCAATATCTGCTCTGTAATGGGCTCCAGGAGGTCCATGAGTTGCTCTATGTTCCTCTGAGCTCACATCTTTTTAGCAGGAAGGGAACAGACTGCAAGCACTGCTCCTCCCTGCACCAGACGCACAGTTGTGAGGAAATCAACTTTTCTGTCAAAAAAACAGTTATCTGTGGCACAAAGTAAGCAAATGAAAAACATACCACATGCAAACACGTTTCTAGGAAACAGAGTGATGGTATCGATTCAGAGGGTACCTTCTCTTAGCACACTACCACCCTTTAATAGAAAAGGAATAGGAGTATCGGTTTTAGGGTGGTGGGAGGAGAGAAGGAAGAAAAGGTTTTACAAAGTTGTCATCCAAAGGAAAAAGGTCATCCTGGCTTCTTCAAAGCCTGTCCTTACGAAGTTTGTTATCCAGAGACAGCTTTCTAAAAATAATACAAGGAGTATCGCTATCAGAGGCAGGTAGAAAATAATCCTGTTATTAGTCTAACCTGCTCACCAAATCCAAGAGTGCTAAATTTATTGCGTCTTTGGAAGTGGTGAGGCTTTTTGGTTAAGCAATACAATATTGAGAGTGTGATGTACCCAAATCTAAAAGGGTACAATTTCTGTACAGGCCATTTTTCAGTTTTGTTCTATATGGATACTTGCTTCTATCTGCAGAAGAGTCAGAAAACTGTAGTGACTAACAAATTGCATGGGTTCACTATTACTCATTTTTTTCCTATTATTATTATTATTCCCCTTTCTGCATTATACTGATTTTAAATAAAGTCATGTCCAGAAGACAAGGGAAAAATTGTGGAGGGACTGTCTTTACCTCTCAGATGCTAATATTTTGATAGCTACAATATATTTACTCTTTACTGAAGATTTTTGGTGGAAAATTTTGTCTGAGCTTCTGTAAAAAGCCACCTTCTTACCTTTAGCCAATTATGGTTGAATTTTGAGATATGGACATTACCAAACCTATAGTAGGCAAAGAGCAGCCACACATGCAGAACGTTAGAAGCCAGGCAGAGAAGTTACCAAGGGGCAGATTAACTCTTGTTTTATCTGGGTTACAGCTGATCCCAACAGCTGCTAATCCAAGACCTCTCAAACACTGTCTGCACTGAGGCTGTGCGTCTCAGCCTGCTTTCCATTAAATATACATATAATAAAAGATATATTTGTAAACAGAAACCACTGTGACAACGCACTATGAAATAGTCCTATGATTAATTTCAGAAGGTAAAAATCAATCTTTCAATTAAAAAGATTGAAAACCACAAGGGTGTTATACACTTGTTATTGATAAGTATATTAAAGKAAGTTAAAATAAAAATGCTAGGCAGCCTGACAGCTAAGAAAAAACTAATTTAAAGCTTCACAATTGTTGTTAATTCAAGGCAAAAGAGCGATGATTTTTGGAGAGGGGGGAGAGGAGAAAAAAACAAGCTTTACCCATAAAACATATAGTTCATCTATTTGGAATGCAAAATTTTACACTTCTATTTTATCACCTCCTAAATACCATTTAAGCAGGCTCCTATTATGAATTCCAGTAAGCACAAAGCTGTTATCTTCTTAAAGAAGTATGTGTTGTGTATACATAGGAATTGCTYGCACAAAGGTACATTTTTAATATATATAAGTCATTTCCTTGGTTTGTGTATTTTGGGGAAGTTAAGATTGTATGCCTTGTCTGGAGTTAAGTTTTAAAAGTGCRTGGATAAATATCCTAGCAATGATGCAATATTTTGCATTTATATGAGATGAGAATTTCCTAGTCCATCCACCTTTACAGGAGACAAACAGAGCTGAAAAAGGTATCAGGGTTATTGTGCAAGTTACTACTTCTATAAATTGCAGATATGATTTAGATGGTAACTTAGATTTCTTGACATAAGATTTTGAAATTTGARTATTTTTATATCAGTTTTGAGTAGGTAGTAACAATAAAGATAATTTCTAAGTCCCAGTGAGATAGCAGTTTCACAAACTGGATACCTAGGTAGAATCTAAAGGGTGAAAAAGCTAAGAGGATCTTTCTAAGTATAATATTGAAATAATTTTTTTTAATGCAACTCCTGTTAAGTTTTTGTTGCTTTATCTTTTCAATATCATCAGACACAAGAGAGTGGGAGATGGAGCGGGATTTTCCTCCCCAGATTATTTCCTAGGTGAAAGACCATACCAATATACTCTAGTCTAAAACATGATTTCCTTTCCAGCATCAGGTCAAAGTTGCAACAAGCACAACTCTAAAATGTTCCCCTGAACACTTAACTCTAGATATTCCCCTGAACACTTGCAGAATCTGTCAGATTCTACCAAAAGTAAATCAAAGGAAAACTTCATTGTAATACTCAATTCCTGCTGTGAAAGCTCTACAAAACATGCTATGCACAGCCAACACAGATGAAATCTCTTTGAAGGAACATTTACTAGTTCAGTCATTGAGCCCTTCATGTTCCATGAACTTCAAGTAAATTAACTATGGCATTTTGCTCCTGTATTTTTGATCTTTGGAGAGCTTTATCTCAGGAGCAGGCTGTGGCAAAGAAGCTAGCTCTTGAAAGTAGCCTATTTTGTATCAGCTTTTAGAGGAYTAAGAGTTTGCTTGCTAAAAGATTTATATTTTTTCAGACACACATGCACATGCTTACACTCAGAAATAACATTTGATTGGAAAAATAATTCAAGTGCTGAAAGGCAAATCGCCCATAAATTCAAGTAGAAAAATAAATGAGGTCCTGAAGGTAGTTTCCATGGAATCAGTGAAAGCTACTGACGTAGGAAGTGAAACCTGTTCCAAAAAGTAAAGTCATTTTACCCAAGGGCACTGTAGACTTTACTGGTGCCAGAGAGCATCAGGAGATGACCACACCATTCCTAGGAAGCCCTGAGCAAGGACATGGTATCAAGACCCTTGGAGTGCCTGACAGAAATGTTTCACTCTTTATTCCCATGAATCATGGAGGAGTTGATCTGTTATCAGCAATAACAGCCTTTTTTTCCCCTCAGAGTGAGGGGGAAGATACAGGAAGCACATGCTCGAGGCTACGAGGTGGCTGCCAGAAACGGGTGTAACGCGGCGAGCGTGGTGACCTGCACCTCTACATTGCAGCCGTGCGCAAAGTCATAAACCAGACAGACAGGACATACAAGTGGGACACAGAAGGGAAACGCAGTAAAAAACGATTAGTACCAGATAGCTGCCAGACTCTTGTTTCATTAGGAAGAGAATAAACCAGCATATTGCTCTTGGATCTCACCTTTTAGTGCCTTTTGTCAGGAACAACCGTATTCTGCCTGAGCTTGTGTTTTATCTATTGTAATAACAAGTATCTCACCTAGCAATACAGTGAGCATTTGCTCTAGGAATAGCTGYGCATCCCTGAGAATTGGAGATTTAAGAATTTCAATGCCAGTTTCTGTGTCAGCAGGGCCTGCTCATACTTACTSTCAGACATTTATGGACTATTGACCTGTTTATGACGTGATTCATAATAAACTATCRGTAAATTTATAAAAATTTCTTCCTAGTTTATTCCGGCTGAAGTAAGCAAGCTGAGGCTGCTGAAATGCAATGACATTTCAGATCCTGTTCACATTCTTCTTCTTCAGACACACAAAACTCTTTCAAAATAACATTCACTACCGGTTTCCTTTCTCCTCACTCTTGCTCGATCTCCTCAGATCTGCTTCCTCTCTTGCCCCCAAGGTCACTAGAGCTGCAGGTATTCCATGCCCGTGACTGTGTTTTCTGTGGGTTTATTCTCTATATTATCCTTCTATCTATATCCTGTCCAGATAATAGAACTGTTTTACCAGATCAAGTTTCTAATGACAAAGGATGAAGGATGATTCAACATCGAAATGCTAGCATTGATGTTCTTCTAAACATCCTCATCTTTTTCCCTTGGCTTTCAGGTTAGCTATGACCACAGTTTAGATCAAAACAAGAATACACAGTGGATAGAAACTATAAAGAGTACAAAAGACTCACTAGAAACATTTTAATAAGCTTAACACAAGTTTCTGCATGCATTTGTCACAATTAAGGCACTTGTTATACAACCCTGGAATTCTCATTTAATTGGTTTTGCATAGAAAACTCTTATCCTACTAAAATTATCTTGAGGTACTAGTCAAAAATCCACAAGCTACACTGTTACACACCAAAAGTGGCTGAGGTTTTCTTACCARATTGCATGATCAGCTGGCACTACTGTCTCATCATATGGACTTCTGCATCAGAAAGCAGTTTTCTTTGCATAGACATTAAACAAGCGCTTCAGACATAAAACCACAAATAGTATCAACGCGCCGTTTAGCAAGAAAGAGGCTCTGTTTTAAGGTCCTCATCCCAGTTACTTATTATGGAAGAAACAGATGGGATTTAATTTTTGCCTTACTGCTATGAACTATGAATAACTCCTCAGTCAATGCTGAGGGAGTTATTAAAGATATAACAAAACAGTCTGGAGACCAAAATATAAAATATGATTCAACATGCAGAATAAATGGAACTGTCACCTGATTTATTGGTTCCACCACCACTTCCTCATGCCTAATAGGCCACCAGATTGCAAAAATATGGAATTTAGCTGCTTTTCTTTCTAGCATGAACATTTCAATCTAATTAAAAGTCCTAATCCAAAGTCASTGAAATCTATCAGTACATCTCCTCTGAAGCCAAAGACTTCCTCAGCTTTCAAAAAGCTGATCTTCAGATCTTTGTACCTGAAAGATTATTCTTTTAGATGACACTTGCTTGGGTTTTCTTTCTTACTTTTCATATGTTGCTATCCTATTCACTATTTGTTTAAAAGTCTCTCTTCTAACTTAAGATACAAACTTTCTGGTTTACTTCTAGTTACAGAAACTCATTCTCCACAGTAACCACACCTTTTGAGGGGAGGAACAAATCATAGCTTCTGGAGAAATATTCAATTGCAGTATTATTGTGTGATTTCGATATTACCTGTGAGAACTAGTGGCATTAAATGTGGTTGATRGTCCCAGTTACATAAAAGGCAGGGGTGGGGGGAAGGGAATCCTAAGATAAAAAAATATGTTCATAGCCTGTTTTCTCCCTGCTCAGCCTTCTCTCCCCAAAGTCAGTTGGAGGTTTGCCACTGATCTAAACAGGAGATTGAAAGGGCTTGAAATCAACTTTTTTGAGATGTGTCCCCACTTTTTTTTTTTTTTTTTCCCTCTCTCCAAACAGTACCCTGATTATTTTCCATCCTTCTGCCAATCTGGAGTACAACATAAATCAGAGAAAGTTCTCTTTGTTGTTTGTCACATGTTTTCCTGGAAAATTCGTAGTGGGGATTTAGCGGAAGGACATCAGCAACATGCGTATACACATTTTTCTTTTGAACTCGCTTCTAAGGTGGTCTTCAGTACTCTATGATTTTTCCTGTCGTACACGAGGTGACTCACTGGGGCTTTGGCACTGCTYGCTATTTTCCTGCTGTTTGGAGAAAGGAAAAAAAAAAGGAGAAAAGCGAGTGCGAAGAGGCCTCCACAGCCCGGCTCCATCTGYACTTCCTCGCCGGCTCCCGTGCCGCCGGGATGTCAAGGACGGTCTCCGGCATCCCTATTGTTTTCCTGCAACCCGTTCTCCTCTTGGGCGGGCGCTCAGCGGAGACGCGGCTGCTTCCCAAGCGCCAGGTCGCTCTGCCCTCGGCAGCAGCGTCCGCAGCTCCAGCGCAGCCTGCTGCAAAGGGTGGCTGGCCAGCACCGCTCTTGGATGCCGTGGGGAGGTTTATTTGCTTATTTTTAAGCCAAGCCATGAGGCTAACGCAGCCACCCTCCACCACTACAAAGGAGATCAGTTCCTTTCAAAATTAAAGGACACGTAACAGCTGAAGCCTGAAGGAGCGGAAATTTCGGCTAGGCTACAAAAGGGCTTCTGTGGGTAGCAGGCAATCAGAGCAACAGCGCTTGTAGCACTGCGGTATGGATCATTAGCTAATTATAGGTCTTAATCATCTGCATATTGCAGAAAATAGCTGTGCTGCAAATCAGATCCTCTTAGCCCCCTTACAGACTGGTACAAATCTGCAAATTGTAAGGGGAGCTCTTAATCATAATAGTTTCCTTAATCTGGTGGTACCACCACGCATGGTGGTGTTCTGCAAGTGAATCTTATACATGTGACAACTTTAGCAGTACAGGGGAAGACAAATGGCAGATGTTCCTCAAGTTAGGGAATTTATAAATGAGCAGATGAAATATTAAAGAGAGAACACAAAGAACTTAACCATCTGCAATAGCCTACAAAAATGCTAACCCTGTCAACTTAAGTTGAATGTTTAAAATGCATTAGTACATTTTTCAAATTTGCTATTAAACAAGAAAATTGCTCAAATTCTGTAACATCCATCAGCCTCTCTGCTTACAAAAAGCTCACACTTGCTCACAGGTGCCAGGCCACTGCAGAGTCAGCACTGGGGCCCTTCACCCAAGGGCCTCCAGCTGCTGTGGAGCACTCGAGCACTCTTTAGGCCTGATTTAGATCCGCCACTTGCACATACAACACCTACTCATACACATGCACAAAAAATACACCAATTCATAAATTCATATGAAATACATAAGGTAATCAAAGAATGTGATTCAGTGCCTATTCACAGAAGACTCTATGATGTTTTAAACAGGTTTTGGAGAGGTGCTTATGAATGTCCTCATGCAGTACCTAGCTGGATCAGCAGGAATTCTTCCACTCATCTGACAGGATTTTTGAAATAGTGATCAGATTAAGTTTCTTGTTTGCAAATCTCACTATATCATTATGAGCTGCTTTCCCTTGATGCAATTTTTCGCTCTTCATTTTTGTTAAACAAGTCATTTCTGCTCAGCAGAGTTGTGGACTTTATTTTCTATTTAAGGTAAATTATAAATTGACTATTAAAAGGATGCTAGATTATTTGATCCTATTCACAGAAGTCTCTATCACTACAAAGCATAAGAAAGGAGAAGTAAAATAACCAGTATCTATGGATTAGTCAGAAAATCCTACTGTGTATGCATCTGACACCGGGGCAGTATGACARCAACCACCTTCATGGTGACAAAGGACACTATCTGTCCTACAGCAATTAGAATCTGCAATGAATCCCCTCCCCACATTTGCAAAATAAAGTGTGCTCCATAAAAATAAAGATAAGGAATAAAAAATAAAAAACATGGATATATTCAGTTCATGCCTTTCTTGAACCATGCTTCACAAATGCCAAAAAGAGATGAGTTTGTGATTCCTGAATGTTTAACCAAAATCCTATGAGCAGAAKAAAATGCACAGAATGATACAAGGAATACAGACTGCTGATTTTTCTAGAAGTGAGAAATATTTCACATCTAAAGCAACCTCCAAATCCCCATAGTGTAAATGGTCTGTGCCCAAAAATCCTCTACTCTAGGGTACACGTGTCAAGCTGGCCCAGAKGCTGTTTCTGCTGATTTGCTTCACTCAACTATCTGTTTCCCTGTTCACCCACTTTTAATGCAGCTAAGGAGGCAATCAAAGCATGCATAGGTTTGCATACACAAACCACCTAAGCTGTACACTCAGTGCCTCTTGTATAGAGTTTCTTTGCATTTCCTGACTGCCATATCCGCTCATTTTTCACCATGCATTTAGATGTTTAGTGTTTTGTGGCAGGAACCATCTGTTTGCTCTGTAAAATGGCTAATGAAATGGGTATCCCGTCCCTTACTGAAGYATCTGATTGCTACTTCTTTATTAACATTAACAAATGAGAAAAAAAATGTTACTTTTCATGTTTAAAGAGAAAATAAATGTTATATTGATTTTTTTTTAAAAGCTCCTATGAAAAAATGACAAAGTTATGCAGAATGGCAATTTAGAAGAAAAAAGGGGGAGGATTGGTAGGATTTTTCCCTTCTCCATATTTACATGCTCACATCATTTGGCATTACATACATGCCACCATTGGGCGGCAAGGATTCAAGCTGAAGAATATGGAAAATCCAATTTTATGTGGGCCCTTCTCACAAATATTTTTATAATGCATCTTATGAATAATTTTCCGCAATAAAGCAGTACTGCATTACAAAGGAAGACAAGATTTCTTTTTGTGATTAAAGAGACTGGTAGTCTGGAATGGGAAAGATGCTTGAATAACAATGTAGTTAGAGGAGTGGTCAACTGAGAGGAAAAATAAATATATTTGCAAAAATAAGGAGTCTAGAGGCAACGTTTCCAGCCCCAATGAGTTGTCCCAATGTATTTACCCAGCCTYGCTGACACACTAGAATTAGAATAATGCAGCACTGCTCATTTGCAAGTGCAAAGCCCGAGTGCAGAAAATGCTCTAACGGCAGCCCTGAGAGGAGACTTGCTGAGGCAGTAGGATGCAGATGGCCAGAACTCAGGTCTGGACACCACAGAAGTCGAGCTGTACTGGGGCCGAGATGAGGTTTCCCTGCACGTTGAGCTGCTCTGCRGAGGACAAAGGGCGATTGTGCCTACGCTGGGAAAAAGGGGAATGCTAGAACAGCTACGTGCAGCAGATTCAGGRAGGGAGAAGTGCCAGAAGAAGGCTCAAAACTTGTTCCCCTTGCCAGTAATGAGTAAGCAGATTGAACATTTTAACATATAGATATCATTCTACACGTAGTTAAAAATTAATTATAAAGAAAGTCTAGAAACCCAGATAATAAATCATTTGTTGGTGCTGAAATCATACCCTAAAAGCATTGGTCATTCTTCCCAAAGTAATAGCATGTCTATATGAACATTAGAAAACAAGCTTTTCTTTCACTCAGTGTGAACAAGATTTGAGGATCCTTTTAAAAGAGRGGAAACTGGGAAGCAAGGATGGGGTTAAACACTAGTGAAATGGAAATTCTCATTGACTTTATTAAAATAATGTATTATATCRGGGCTTGTCTTTCAGTTTCTGTGGCTTGATCGTCTGCTTCATACCGAGACTAGAATAATCTCTCTTCTCCTCTGCTTTTGGGATCATAACTCTAGCACGAGGCATGCTTATGATCCTGTAACTGCTAGTAGATRAATTGGGTGGCAGGGGAGGAGCAAGAAAAACATAAAAGTAGTTTAGACAGAAAGAAGTGAACATTACAATACACTGGAGCTCATTTTAACACATTGATRCAAACAGTTATTACCATATGGACCCATCTTTAAATACTGTACGGAGTGTAGATGTAACATGTTTATCCTCACAGCAGGTGGGAAGGCTCAGCTGTCATGAGGCACTCTAGGTAACAAGGCAAAAAATAATTCTGGATTGCAGGCATTTATACTGAAGAGCTAGACATTYTCCTGAAATCCAAGTGTCTGTGCAAGTTTGGCAGCCATAAATCT
Source organism: Nothoprocta perdicaria (assembly GCF_003342845.1). Lineage (NCBI taxonomy): Eukaryota > Metazoa > Chordata > Aves > Tinamiformes > Tinamidae > Nothoprocta > Nothoprocta perdicaria. The sequence goes on from NW_020455521.1 coordinate 781,646, forward strand.
GGAATTCAAGGATTTAAGGTACAAATTCTGCCACTTCAGAGCTACAGGTCTTGCCCTTTAATGTCATTTTGTGGTATTGCACTCTGGTTTTCAGCTACGATCAGCGAAATAAGGTCCGAGGCATGCTGAGGAGAAACTGTGTTAACTTTGAAACAGAAGTAGAGGCAGCACGAAGTGTTGGAACAGCACTTTCCAAGCAGCGCTCTGTTACACCTGGCATCAGCACAGCTCAGATGTGCTCGTGAACAGGGAAAGACAGTGYCTAAGTCTCAAGATCTTCACACTAGTTTTTGAATAGTAATATATAACTATCAATATTTAACCTTTTTATCTGCTTTGGAGAGAGCTATTTTCATTTCATGAAAACATACCTACATTCAGGAATCATTAAGAGATGTTTTGAACAACACAAACTTTCTGTAAGTTTATCATCAGTTTTTGTCTGGAAGCTATTCCAAAAACAATGAAATACTTAAGAAAAAGTACTATTCAAAGTTACCTGAAACCTCTCTGAAACCTCTGCTTTACTGCAGTCAAAAAAAAYTTCTACCACTAAACTGAAGTGTGTATTCAAAGAGCTCTTCTAGGTGCTGCAGATTATTGACATTTCATCATAAAATTCTCATAAGTTAAGTTCTTGGCTTTATGGAATTAGACTGAAGACAGTCATAATGAAATATGAAATCAGCTTTATAATCCATATGAGATTGCAGAATTTTGCAATTATCTTGTTCATCACGCTGAGCTTTACAGTACTAGACYATAGGATACACTGGAAGCAGTCAGCATTATAATCGGATATCCAAGCACRTAATTCCAGATGTTGACAGTACCTATGATGATCTGGGTTTTGGGACTTCTTCAAAGTCAAGCCAGACTTATAACTCTGATGCAGTAATGATAGACCCTCAGCCACTTGAAGGCTCTGCTTGAGCCTTAACTAACAAACACAGCACACAGAAAAATAAATGAGATTTAATTACCTATGTATCTACTTCAGCTATAGTCCTAACAGTTATTTAACTACGTTGGCAGCACAGAAAAAAWTCTGAAAAATGAACAGCACAAAAACAAGCACTTATCAAGGCTAAAAACACCTAAAGCTTCTGTTAGCATAAAAACAATCTTTCTGGATGGACAGGACTGCCCTGCAAGATGCTCCTCTGCTCCAGTGCTTGCTCGCTCTGTCTCTCACACACAAACCTAGTGCTGTGCTTGGCTACCAGAAGGTCCCCTTGTCCCTAGGGCTGTTGGTCTCTATGCCCTTATCAAGCAGATCTCCTGCAAGCTCTGCATTCAGACTGTTCTGTGSCTCACTCCCTGCTTGGCTTTTTAATAGCTCCTAGGGCAGATGTGAGCTGTGATCTTCCTCTAAGAAAATAGCCTTCAAAAATATGTAGTGTTAGGCACTTTTCTCAAAAATAAAAGAATATACATGATTAGGTAAGTAGAAGTCAGTCATAAAACACAGAAATCTATGTAACCCTCACAGTGTTAATAAGATGATGATTGGGCACTCTGATTTTTTTCAAATACTACCCTCAGTTGAAAAGTATTTCAGGGGGGTAAAAGTATGGACTGTATTCATATGGACTGTAGTTGTAAGAGTTAGATAAGTGTACCTACTTACTGTTCCCAAAAGCATAAATACAAAACACCTACATTCTGATGTGATTAATAGTACAGTATTCTTGACCTTCAAAACAACTGCACCAAACTGCAACTTCCAGGGCAACTAAGAATAAAGTAGTAGTTAACACTAAATAAAATCCAATGCTACTCTCAAGCCAGGGCTGCCAGAATAGAAACCTTCAGATCTCTTCAGTGGTTTATAAGGAGCAGTTTTAGCTGTGGCAAGCCTCAGCAGAAGCAGCTGCTCACACAGGGGTGGAAGATACCAAGTTGCTCCCAGGCCTGCCAGCAAGAAGGAGCATCACCAGGGTCTGTCCCGGGGCAGCACCTCGCAGTCATCAGGAACAGCAGGATGAGTCTCCTTTCCAGAGGACAGAGAGGAGACCATCCCCAAACCACCTAGCCCAGCCTCATACACACCAAGAACATCAGCTTCACTCCTGAAGAGCAAAACCATGTGCCAGAGAAATTTCGGACAATATTTTGAGATGAAAATAGAAGCTGGCTGCATTAGATCCTCTCAGGAAGTCATTCAGCAGGGTGTGCTGAATTCTCCCTGACTCTAAGCTCACATACACCAAGTGCATCATATTACCAACACTGAGCTTAAAATGTAACAAAAGCAATCTGCTCCATAGCACAAGAGTCCCAGCCCAGGTACTAGACATGCATCATGAAAACAATTAATTCTGGAAAGCAAAACCCTCAGAAATAAAAGTTCAACCAGTTAAAAAAAAAATCTTGTTTTCTATTTCCAACCTCTTCTTAAAAATAATTATRTGCCATTCAGAGCCCTGACTAAGGGCAATAGCGATCAGGAGGATAAACATCTGGAACAGAATCCAAGATTCCATCTAACCTTGTACCACCACCTCTGGCATGCTGTGATGCAGTGCAATGAAGAAAAGGATATCCGCTACTGCTGTCAAAGCCAAGCATGATACCACATTTTCCTTTACTTTAAAAATCTTCCTTTAAACAGATCCAGCTCTGAAGACAYCATACTGTTCTAAGACCCTTAATCATGATATTTTTATTCCCAACTTTTTGTAAGATTCAATTTTTTCCTACAGAAAACCTTCCTGTTCTGGTGTACATGCAAACCAACTTTCTACATCTAGTTTCAAGATTTTCTTACTGCCTCACAACACGCATGGGCTACTTATAGTTTGGGGCTTTCGAGCAGTTTCAGACCCAGTTCAGGGGCTAAAAATGTGTGGAGGAGGCATTCACCAGTACACGGTAATGCTGACAGTTTAGGGCAGACTGTCTGATGATAGGATTTGAACAGACTCAGAGGGCTCTGATTTCTGCCAGACGACTAATGTCTCCCTGTTCCTGAAATTACAGGACTAAATTGGTTGAACTGGAAATATCCACATGGCAGTGAACCCCACCAGTCCTTCCCAGTTATCCTTCAACCACTTTTAAAAGAACACCTAGGTAATGAAAAAAAAAATCAACCAAAATAAAAAATGCACAAGTAGGCTAAACCCATAGAAGGAAAAGTGCATTTTTGGCTGACAAGTTATGCTTCCTTAAGCAAGGAGGAGTGAACACTGCTTGCTTAAATCCTTGCCAGAAGACTCAATCTTTCCACAAGACCACAGTCAATCAACAAGTAAGGGACATACTTCTCCGAGCCTTGCTAACTCATGAGGTGACATTTGGGTGCCTATTGATGAAGAGGTAGATAATAGCACAGATTTTATATTTTTAAAATAGTTCTGTCTTTTGTTTGAAGCTTCACTCTAGCTCATTGACCAAATGAATAAAATTATAGTTAATAAATCACCGTATTCTTCTGGCTAGTCCCTGACAAGCTTGTATTTTTCAGTGTTGCTGCTCTCCAAGTTCCCATCTTTCCACAATTACTTTGCTCCCCTACAATCTTTCTTACTTTCTTCTGGTTACCATGGGAAATGTCTGGATTCTGCATGATTAAAGTTAATGGGAGCCTTGCCATCAACTTCAGTGAACACGGGATCAAGCTCTGCGCCAAATTCCATAAACCTTCCATGTAAGCTACAACACCTGTTTTCTTTCTCCTCCCATACCCCATTTCTCCTCATTGCACAATTKTCTCTGCTCCAACACATATTAATCTACTCACTGTATCCAATCCATCATATTCGCCTTTCTTCACCAGTTGTGTACGTTGTTGTCCTATAGCTAGAACCCACAGGAGGAGAGTGTGAACTCACTTACAAAAGTGCTACTTTTTACGCTGCCAAAGCAATGACAGGACATTACAGAAAAAAACCAAAATGATATGCAATATCTTTTCATGCATCTTGATCTGATTTGCAATTTTACTTCAAATCCCACTTGGAAAAAAATCATTGCCCTACATATTTATTTCTAAAGTTTTCTTATACCCAAGTGTTAAATCTTTGCCATTATTTGGTTTGTTGAATTCTGGCCTTCTCCTTCCTAGCGAAGGTAAGGAATGTACTTCATTATTTCTGCCAACATGTTTCAATAATCAAAAACTAGCAGTTCTCCATTCTTTGTGCTAAAGCCCTTTTTTTTTTTTTTTTTTGTTTCAGTTCTCCCAAGTTTAATTTTTTAAAATAGTATTTTTAAAAAACACCTATTGAGACAGGCTGAGCAAGTGAATTATCCTAGGAAAATGTAGAGCTTCAGTGTTAGATTATTAGTCCTTATGGAGTCTGAAAGCAAGGGTGATCATTTGGGAACGATCACTCGGGTCAGCAATCTCAAATACAGATTAATCACAGGGAGTGAGGGGGAAGTTTGGGAACGGTTGGTTCCTTATTGAACCAAGACCTACTGCTCCATCTCTTTAGCATATCCTCTCATTTGTTAAGACCTTTCATTAGTTCTGTGAATGCAATCCACTACTTCATCGCCCAAATGCATGACAGCCCGAGCAGCAGGTGAAGGACATCCTTTATTCAGCTCCTTCTGACTTTGACTTTATTGGAGCGATACATCATTCAGGACTCAAATTAATGTCCGTCCTAAGAGACATATTGTATAGCTGGATGTTTACTCTAAAGTGTTCTTTGAGTGTGCTGTCTATAGAAACAAAGTGTACTGCCATTATCAGAAAATTTATCTTCCCCTGCTGGAGATTGGTCTGTGAAACCTAAACTTCTAGTAGTTCATAGGATATGATTTCCCCCCACATACTTTTTTTTTTAATTTGTGAAAAAATAAAGCCTGAGCAGCACTAAGTACCAAGTAAACAGTGTATTATTGCACATCCTTTCAGAATGTAGCTGCACACACTGTTCAAACTTAAACGCTCACTGCTCACTCATGGCTTTTATTAGACATTAGAACATTATCCAAGAGGGACAATGACATAAAATATTTCATAATAGTATCATAGCAGGTGACCCTYATGTATTCATTACTAACCCCTAAATACAAAGTTAAGCAGCTTAATCAAATCCAACATCAGCATGAGATTGCTGAGGTCCCTTGGTAAAATCTGAGCTGGCATGTCAAGGGGAAATCATAAGGCAGGCTTGTTACCACTGCTGTATTACACTTCATTTTTCATAAGCTGCCCAGTGATCTCCTTAAATATTATTTCTTATTTTGAGTAAACTCATGCTGAGTTATTAGAGAAAAGCAGTTCTGAAGTGCTTCAACCAGAAGTTTAAGATAAGAAACAACAACAAAAAATAGATAAAATAACAATCTTCTTCAAATGTGGAACATGGGACACTAGTAAGCAGCACAAGGAGAGGGCAGGAATATAAGCGACAGTAGCATCCCAAAGCATGTAACACCTTTCACAAACTATCAAACTGTCTCATCATAAGTCTCTCAAGCATTCCTTATAGATACCTTGATTTGGATACACATAACATACTCTCACTGTATTTCTCTACTTCCCCTATTATATATTATCATATATTAGGAACATAATTCTAAGGATATTTTTCAAATGAGAGGATTTAAGTATGCATTTAAGCATTGGAGGAATTTTAATGACATAGTATGTAGCACTGCACTTATTCTACAAGTACTGAGATTAAGATGCCTATATTTTTGATCCCAATATCTTATCCAAATAAATTCTTTGTAGTCAGTGATTAAACTTGGGGCAGAGGAGTCCTACTTATAAGTAGAAGTGGTAGGGGTTTGAGGGGAAACAATATTCCAAACACTTTCTTGCTATTTAGTCTCAAAAACCTGAGGGGTTCTATTTTMGATATTGTTAAGAAATGAGCAGGAAGATAACCTTCAGACTGTGTTTTATGCTCCAAGACACTGGTCTAGAAAATAGTATTTCTGGAGATATTTCTCATGCAACTTTCTCTCCATTTTGAGGGCCTGTTCTGCACAGCTATCAATGCCRGTGTAAAAGATGCTCCACCAACACATGCACTAGGGAGTGGGGTGTTTTGAGCAGCACAATTTAGTTCTGCATCATGTGAACTGCGCAGGAGCCACTTGCACATCAATGGAAGGTCCCACTGTGCACAGAGTTGGTGCAGGCAGAGAGAAAATCACCTGATAACTAAATGAGGATGGGTCGCGTAAATAGTTCCACACAGAGCAAATGTGCATAGATAGGGCAATAAATGGCCATGATGGATGGGACAGGCACCAGGATAAGACCAAAAGAAGGTTACAGCAAGCCTTTTTTTTTTTTTTTTTTTTTTTTTTTTTTTTTTTTAAATCACCAGACCTTGCACCACCATTAACTGCTTCCCATAATTGCTCCCTCCACAGTCTGCTTGGGAGATTTTCCCAAGGACCATACAAGTTGAGCAGGACACAGGCTCCTGTAGCACAGGAGGCCACCAAAGGAAGYCCTTCTCCGTATGTTGCCCTCGCGTACCACCTCCTCCTCTCCCAAAATCCCCACCCCTGATATTTTCTCAGGGAAAGAAAAGAAAAAAAATACACCTTTCCACCTAATTTATACATGTTATGTTCAATTTTATCAGCATCAATATGTTTTTGTTTATTTTGGGCATCTCTAACTTTCCTTTGCATTTTAATGTCTTTCTTTTGAAAGAATTAACAAGCATAATAAATGTATCACTTCAAAGGCCAACTTAGCTTTATTTCTTCAGTCTTTTCACAGCCAGAAAGAACTACTTTTTGTTTGTTTTGTCCCAGAGAGATAACCTATCAAGCAACAATTCCTGAGAAGGATGAAGAGGCAACATAAACATGATGCATTTTTCAGCACCTTACACTTACCTTTCTTAAAAATAAAGTTACATGTATCAAAATGAATTTTACTCTGAAGAACAAGAGATGATTTGAGAATAGTTTTGTGAGTGTATWCAGTGTTTAGGTCATAAAGATTAAAATATATTCTCCGTGAGTTCTTAACACATGGCTTTTGAAGCAGACTTTAAAGAAAATTTCCATCATAGCTCACATTGGATCCTCAGGTATAGGACATGTGTTCTAATAGTGTTCTAATATCCAGARTCCATAATATTTTAATGAACGTATTCACAAGGTAGTCTTACTGAGCGAGACATGCAGAACAGGATAATACTACTACTTTTTGATTTGTATTTTTCCTAATTATATCACCTTTCTTTTTGAGGTTTCAATAAGAAAAGTCTAGAAGATGAAGTATCTGAAGAGCTGTGTATCTTACTATCTTAGGCACTAAGGGTATTTCTTACAAAATTGGCCAAGATTTGCTTTAACCTTATAGTTAACTCTCCGGACGGAAAGGAGAAAACCAACCAAACAAAAACCACAAAGGAATAATAACCCACAGATAGGAAAATCATACACTCTGAACATGCTAGCTAGAAAGACTTGCCGTGAGAATCACTCATGCAAGTGATTTCCCTTTCCGAAATTGAATCCCGTAGTTAAGAAAACAAATCCTTATGGGAAAGATTTGGAGCCTAGAGGAAGGGAACTGCATTACCAACTTGAAGACTTCAACCACCAGACAAATCCAATCTAAAGACAAAACAAATTCGTGCTACTGGAGTCACTGCTGCAACCTGACTGTATGACTGAATTTCAGCAAAGTGCAGAATTCATATCAGATATACTACAATCTTTCATRCAGCAAGATGTATATAGGAACATAATTAAAACAATCTCAGCTGGAAATGGCAAAACAGTAAAAGGCTGAGATTCTGGAAGTGGAGCAGAGCCTGAATTGACTCTCACTCCACTGCAAAACAGATATTTAAGCATTTCAGTCACCCATAACTTGAGATGCTTTTTAAATTTGGTTTGTGTTTGGGAATTTTTGATCAAAGAAGGACACATGAAAGTGGTTTTTTATTTCATCTCAGAGGACAGTCTTTCTGGAAACAAAGCTACTCACCAGCAAATCACATTTTTATTCTTGATTTTCCCCTTGCTTGAGAAAGTCACTCTGCTGAATTCACCARTAAAAATTATGAAAAATGTCTCTATGGATGACCTATACCTTGAGACTAAACCAAATACACTGAACCTTAACATACATTCTATATGTGTTAACATAAAACAACATATGGAATGGTTCCCACTTTTTTCAACACCTGGAACTGTGCGGTACCTTATAAAGCACAAAAATACCTAATATAATATTGTGATCTCCTAAAACTTCAATTCCAGCATCATAGAATAAAACAATAGATCTATATAGTTTGCTGTGCTTTTCTACACTCAAATTAAGACTACTCCTCATTTGTTAAAGAAAAACAGTTTCATTAAATCACTCTCTTTAAATATATCAATCTCTTATTCTATTTGCAGGTGCAAATTTGAGAGTCTGAGACAGGTATCTTTCACCCAAGGCTGCTAAGCTCATACCTCAAAGAGATCACTCCCTCAGAAACCGACAGGACAAACATCTTTTTGTCAACATGTCAAATCAAAGCATAAATCAAACAACAGATGTTCAAAATACCTTTTCCAACCATCTGTGGTTAAAGTACAAAGCAAAATATTTAATAAGCTTTAAAAATGCATATTTGTGATTTGCTGATAATATCACAAAATAAACTGCCTCGATTGCAAGATGCCCTATGGTAYGTTCAGATAGGGATGGAAGAATTAATCTGGGAACCCTTTCAGCAGCCAAAGGCTCCAAAATGATTTCATGATGAATTTCCAACTGATTCTTACCTTATGCCATACAGCCTGATTAGGGGTGGCATTTTCTATAAATTAATGGCTTAATTTCACTTTTGTTTTCCATTTCACTTGAGAAGAAGCCCTGAGGGCAGGAGTGCTGAAGTACTGTGTGTAGGGGTAGCAGCAGGGCTGCCCTTGACTGCAAGGGTAGTTTCTTGTTGGAAAAGGGGAGGGAACCCCACAGAACCCCAACTCTGGGGCTTTCACCATATTCAGAAACAAGAAAGAGGAGGTACTGTCAGCATAAGCATACCATAATTATTAGATTTCAGGATTAAGCATTCATGCTGGTTTGATTGGGTAAAAACATGTTCATATGTTCTGTTGAGAACAAAAATAATCATATGAACTCCTGATAGGGACATGGATGTAAAGACAGGGCAATACAAATCAGTCCTTACAGGACGCAACAAATATAAGTGTGTTTCAATTTCCTGCAAGGCGATATATAAGTTCCAGACTTGTGACTAGGATTYGTACAGAAGCGGTGAGGGAGGAAGGAAAAGGTAGCTAAAAAAAGCAGATGGGTGGACAGGACGGAAATAATAAATAGTGAGAGAGAGATTGCTCTAATGGGGAAAATACTAGAAGAATTAGTGGGTAGAGRGCAAATGAAGACCTGAGAAATGAAGCTGTGGAGTTACATGGGATGTAGAAAGATATTGGACAGAGTACATTCCTGATGAACATGTGGGATTACTGCTTGCCTCGAGTTAGGGCAGGTCCCCAGATCCCAGAACCATGACACCCCASCCGGAGCACCTCTCTGCTCCTTCACTGACTGAAAACTCAAACCAGAATTGCACTAGGGAGTGCTTCATCCTAAATGTGCAATAAAGAAAGCTTTGAAGATTAGGAATTAAAATAAAACTTAGACACAAAGTTTCAGCTTATTATGATTGAGCTGGTAGCTTTCTTTCTGGTTCATAATCCAARAACTGCAGTAAAGATCTTCCCTTCTCTGTTTCTTGATGCTAGGCTAACATTTTCCCAGTACCAGGACAGAATTAATTAGAAGTTCTCCTATGAGCTCAGCACAACAGATCTCCCTTAAATTTGGTTTTAGTCATATATGAAAACAATAAAACAATAGAAACAAAAGCGAAGAGGAAAGAGAAAGAACTTCACAGCATACTATACAGCATTACTCAACACTYAGATATGTTAAACTCTTTTATACAAGCCATACTTGAATGAAATTGTCACCTGAGTTGAAAATACACGAAATACAGTGCACATTAAATCAAATGTTTTTGCAGGCATTTCTAGCTCTGGGCTAACTCCAGAAAATCACCCAAAAAAAGCCTGAGAAAGAGGGGGACCTGGAATATACATGCAGCAAAGCTTCCTCATGTCCTGTGCTATTCCACAGACTTTGCTCATCGGAAAAAGAGGAAGTGCAAATGGAACATCTGCAACGCCTGGAGAATTCCAGGGGGAATACACAGGAAGGATGTTACAAAGCTATTTGAGCTAGTGTCAAACAYGCATAGGAGGTGCAAAATCTAATGAGGGACATTAAATTACATAGGAACAGAGTTCAACATGTAAAATAATTACTAGCTGATACAACAAATATAGTGTAACTCTGAAAATTATTAAACAAGCAAGTACAAGAAAGGCTCAAACTCAGGGGATCTCTGTCAAGCTGAACTTGTCCTACGGTTTTTCTCCMCGGGATTAGAAGATTTGTTCACCACAAGAGTAGAACAGTTAAGGTAAAAACTATTGCTGTGAAACAAGCTGCAGCAGTTACCTGGAACAGATTTTTTTTCCCCAAAAACTGGTGGCAGTCTCTATGTGCAGGTGTTGCACTGCCATCTAGTGCTCTCTCTACTGTAAAGCCCAAGCATGGGGCTTGCAGAAGGAGAGYTTGAAGTTACAGCTCTCTCACATGCCCATCTCRGTACTTTTTATTTTGCAAAAAGATGGTTTTTCTCCAGGATGCTCAGTCCCAAGAAATATGCAGTACAGTTGCAAATAAGTTCAGTACCACAAATTAGTGTTATTTACTATTTTTGTTATTTATTATTTACAGGATTATTTTAAAGCATCCAACTGAGTCCCATTCTGTTGTATTCACAAGGTAAAACTACTAATGATTTTAGGACTTTCAACTGTTTTCATGCACTGGGGGAATGCCCTGAACCCCACATTCCTCCTCCTGGGGGGATAAGCCCTTTTTCCAAACCGATATCACCTTCTCCAGGCTTTATAGAGAGACCAGGCTGACAAGAAGGGAGTGACCCCGGAGTGTCTCACCCAGCTTTATGCAACTAATTAAGCGATTGTTGAGCAAAAGGAGCAGAGCTAAATTGCATCAAACTCATGGCCCTGAAAAGACGCAATCCTTCACACACATGCACACTGGCAAAGGACCAACTGCCCCATGCAGGAGCCTTAGCAGCACAGGCTTCTCTGAGCCACAACTCAGGGAGCCAAAGCAGAGCCCCCCAGGTCACCCCCAAGGAGCAGCCGGAGCAGCCTCCAGAATCAGGGAGCTCTCACTCCTCATCTCACTTTTCCCCACGTTACTTCTGGTTACAGGGTATGCAAAAGCTAAATATATAAACATATGTAAAATACATATGCAAAACATATGCTACTTCCAAAGAGCAAAGGCTGGTCTATGGCCCACCATACATTTGAAATACATAAAYCTCAACTTAGTTCAAAAGAGTGGGCTTTTGAAACAAGACCTCTGAAAGACGCATTTCCCAAACTTTTCTGGCAAGAATTACCATTTTTGAAAACATTCTTTCAAAGTACAAAGTAGTCAAAAATCCATAACACAAATGTTACACATACTCCCAGCTCCAGGAGTTCAAGTATATGTCCTACCACCGTATTCAAGGACCCTTTGCTTCCAGCTAGTCGCTGCAGCACTGAGTGATCCCACCTCCTTGTCAAGCCCTTCCTTGCAGGGAACATTGAGGAGAAAAAAAATCTGCCACATACTTACCCCTTCTATCAGTTTGCCAGAGGGAACAACAGGCTTTCCACTAGAAAGAAAGAAAAGAACCCTTAATATGATCAGAAAGAGAAGTGGTATCTATAAAATGTCTCTGCTTTCAAAAGCAAACTTCCCAGTTATGGGACTGAAAAAGCTACATTAAAGTATAGCCTTTTACTTAGTTGTAACATTATACATTTGTATTTGTTATTACTGAAATCAATATTCAAAATACATCTTTTTTCCCCTCCAAGTTCAGCATTGAATTGTTATTGACCCACACATACTACTTACAYCATGCTTCAGGATGCAAATGTACACAAAGTTCATAAGTCCATAAGCAGCTAAACCAGAGAAGAAGGAAAGTCACAAGTTCTCTCATTCATTTCAATTTAAAAGAGCCAAGGTAGCAAAGCCCAAATTTTTAAGGCAACCAACATATTTCCACATGAAACTCTAAAGGGGCCTTGTCACGCGACCAGAGAGTTAAGTATCTTCTAGCAGGGAAGGTGATCATGAGTAACTAATGATGATAACTTCTCTAACTAGCACAGCTGATTTAAGCATCATGACAAAGAGAAGGAAACAAGTGTGAATTGAGTTTCAGGTTAATTATAGCTCTTTTATTCCAAATATGTTGATCACTAATTCAGTAAAATACTCATACCTGTGCCTACCACTAGCTGAGTAAATAATTACATTTGCTTCAATAGGGCTGCTGAAGAACTGAAGTGAGATAAATACTTCAGTATCTTGCTGAATCAATTCTTTAAAAAAGTATATAAAKAAAAATACCTGATTTTTAGCTTACTACCTGATCAGCTAGTAGAATAAATTGATGCTTTCTTTAGAGGCATAAAGATATGGCAAGAATCTGATTCTTTCTATGATAACAAGTGGAAGTATCTGCCTTATTTTTGCTTAAAGGAAAAAAAACTCATTTTTGAGCATTAATCACCAGTTGGAGTCAAGCAAGAGGCTTCTTCTCAGGCTGCTCAAACTGTAACTTAACAAGCAAAACTTTGACGAGTGTGTGCTCACACAAAAACCTTCACAGCAGAAGTCCACTGACAAACACAATTTCTTGTCATTCATCTCAGAGCTGTTTCYCAAGGGCTACTGTCAGTTACTGAGTTACATCTTCTGCAGTGGATGGCAGTTTCCACTGAATTTAGCTGTGAGGGATGTAAGCCCTTATGTGGAAGAATAGGATTTACATTCTTGTCCTAAAAATGACAAGTTTCATTTAAGTTTCTGCAGTGTTTTTCATGCTTTCTATTTGTCTTTTAATAAAGAAAGCAGTAAAATAAGAGAGGAAAATGATAATATAGAGAAGAAAAACTTAGTGGAATTTCCTATTACAGAGCTTTAGTTACCAAAATGTGCAGCTGACTCTTCAGAGTGAATCTAATATCCAGATGTGTCCAGAACTTGGCACTTCCAACTATGTCAGGTATGTGAATTTTCAGAACAGGACACATTATGCCAGAAAAGCACACAGGAGAGGAAGCAGGTAATTGTGAGGGAAATGTGCGGGAGCAGCAGATGCCAAACTGCCGTTGCTCAGCGTGCAAAAGCTGGGAAAGAGGATCTCTGCGGTGGAAAGGGACATGAGGTTGTTTGCTACTCCCAAGGATGGCATTTAAACCCAGAATAATTCAGTAATTCCACTGAAGTCAATAGTTTTAAATAGAGAGTGGAAAATAAAATCTGGCTGCTATCCCTTGTTATGCTGTGCTTAAACACAGTGGGAGGTGGGAAGTCGGTCCAACACGTCTTCACTTCAGGGCTCTCCTTCTTTCTAGGGGTGCTTCAGATGAGGCCCAAGTAGGTACTTCAATATCTGAGCTGGTGGTCTCACAGACAGGGCTGAATTACGGGAACACTCAAAGGAAGGCCACCTCCCAACCCAAAATTTGTCTGTCCCTTCTCTGTAATGAAGGATGCCACCCAGAGCGGGTGGTTGGACCCACAAGATGTTTCCTATTTCATTCCCAGATGAATTCCCAGGTGAAAGCACATTAGTATTGAGGTCTTGGCAACAACAGATAGCACAGATGCCTGGATCCTACTGAAAGTCTTGGTCATCAACTACTAATTAAAGGGCATTCACCACATTTATGTAGTTCTCCCTTTTAGCTCTAGATGTCCAAGACGTTAAACATCTATTTTTTCTTTTTTTTTTCAACTTTTAGTTCAAATATTAAAAGCTTTGACTGGAAAATAAAGTCATTGTGAGGAAAGATTTGCATAACTAGATTTTTATCTTTTTTTTATTTTGATCTGCAATATTTTAAAAGGAAAATTTTGGAAAACGTTCTCTGGAAAAATACAGGATTTTTTTTGTATTATTATTTTAGGCTTCAGAGTGTATTGCAGAACAAAGGCAGAAGTGAGTTCATATTTAAATATCTGTTGATTCCTCAGATAAACAACAATGCTGTATTTATTCTGTGGTTTGTTGCCCAATATTACTTTTTTTTTTTCCTTTTCATTTCCTGTCCCTATGTAAAAAGCCCAAAGATTTGACTTGGTTAAAGAAGGACACATTTTACTTTAGAATGCCTAAATTCTCTTTGCCAGTCCTCCCTGATCATGCAGGAAAGATTCAAGCTGAGTCTTCKCCATTTACATGCCTCTCTGATTTGGTGAGCAGTGGGTAACCAAGGTACCTGGACCTTGTCTTGGACTTGCAACATCTATGGGAGCTGCTATAGGACTGTTGGGGATGGGGCCTTTCATCTACACAAGGCTGTTGTGGTTTGAAGGGGGAGGCAAATATGGTGATATGAATCCCCTTGCATTCCAGATGATTCTCAGGGGTTAGAGGGACTGGAGACAACTGGACTTACCTTTTAATAGGAATACCAAATACTGTGGTAACGACAGGGCTGACTGGTATCAGTGCATTCACGAACCATCTGCCAACTATAGGTCTGAGCACCTTCAAGAAGTAGTCAAGTTCACAAATAGCGTGATTTATTCAAATGGAACRTTTAGAAAGCTGGGCTTGGATGTCAGTACAGGAAATTCTCTACTACAGAGAGAGGTTTTTAGCTAGCTCTGATATACAAATGCACAATCATCACTCACGCCAGAAGACAGGAGAGGGCTCTCGGTCTCCAGGAGTCTCCTCAGGCACCTTCTCAATTGAAGTAGAGGTTCAGCGCATCAAAATGGAGTCTTCCCTCCAACTTCCTCCCTTATTCACCTTTTTTTTTTTTAACATTTAGGTGGAGCTTGAATGACTGTAGTTGTACTTACTTTTGATACTGATTGGTGAAAAGGTCTCTTGCTACCTTTTAAGGTAGAATCAATCAAAAATCTGGAGAGTATGCTCATTGCAGGGTGGTTGAACCTTGGAGGCAGGTAACTTTGGGGTTGGACATGTGTGTTGACATTATAATGAGTTTATATTGAGCAAAGTTCAAGTAAAGTTCATCCAAAAGGAGTGATTTTCTCACTTGCTGGCCCAGCGCCAAACACCTGATCCTATATTTCCCTTTAGACAGCTATTGTGTGGCTTATCAGGTGTATGGCACTATCAGCTCACTGCCTTCACCAGGAGAACAASAGAGTTTGGTCACGGTGTCTTCACTCCTCTCCACCCTCCAYTGCTCTCTGCAGCTGCTAGGAGGGCAGATCGTGGTGCCCAGGGAATGGTGGAGGAGCGGAATCCTTGCACACCAGCCATCCTGGAAGTGGCAACTATGCCTTACTCCAAGCAAGCCTCTGTTAGGCCCTGGTTTTTCTCTAAATTCCCCCTTTTCAAGCAATTCYTCCATAAAAGCCAGTTCCTATCTTGTCTTTTCCATTTGTATCTCCTCTCTGCAATGTCACTGAAAAAAAACAATCTACATTACACAGAGACAGGGGGAAGAAAAGCCGTAGAAATAAGCAAAATGAATGTGAGCTSATGCCCCAGTGTATTTCAGCAAGTTCCTGCTTGGCTGCATAGCACTGCTCCACAGCTGGTGCACATTGGTTTGCTCCCCTATGGCAATGCCAGTTCTTGCTGCTGTGGACCTTCAGCCCAACCTCACTATCCTAGGGTTTTGTAGCACATGTCCAACATACCGGCCTGAAGAAATGTCTCGGAGGCGTCAAAGGAAAATACATGCTTGTGTTGACAGCATATTGATCTTGGTAACAGTAAGAGTGACCCTGACTTTGGAGGAAGTACAGCTTAGAAGTAGTGGTTATTTAACTGAACAGGAAGAAGCTGAGAGGGGGAACAAATAGAACAGAATCCCCTTTTCAACTTCTTCCCCTCCTAATAATCTACTCAGATGTGAAAATCTGTAATACAATTGTCTGGTGACCTCAGAGAAGAAGTTGTTCAAGATTAACAAAAGTGATAATTAAAAGTGAGGTGCAGCTTGGTTATCTTTGACTGTATGTGCAGAGTCCCCACRAGCATGCAGATTTCAAGCTCTCAAGCATCTGCCATAGCCAAGGAAGACTTGCTTTGAGTGTGCTTCAGTACAGTCATATACCAAAGATGTTGCCCTGTGCTCTATGAAGCTTGTCCTAATATTGCCTCTCAGTACGGAGAGGTCCTAATCTAAGATTTTCAAACAAGAATGTAGCAAACATTCAAKTTAGTATATTAATAAAAGAATATATTAATTATCTTAATTTTTATTTCATCTTTTTACTGCTTTTTAATGACTCGAGCAGTACCCATCAAAGTATACATTTGGTCAATAAYGTGTATGTTGCCATGCAATTATTTGCTCCAATAGAATTAATAGTATGAGGAATTGTGAATAAATGGAAATTGAAAATGAACTGAACTGCARTTTTTGATCACACCTTTTTTCCCTCATCTGTGCTCATTCATTCTCAAGAAACCCTTTACCACCCTTCCCAAAAAAAAAAAAAGATTACCTATAAAATCAATGATACATATGATACAAATACAATACAAAGGATTCTTTGTTATGTGGTCCTTCTGATAGATGGCAGCAGCAAAATGAAATATTTTCAAAATCCTTTATCCTTTGCAGTATCTTACTTTATCAAGATATCTCCTTAAAGTGTCCCTTAAAATATTATTTATCAAAAACCCACTGCACATGCATCTTCACAGTACATCAATCCATATTAAGCTTCAGATGTGTATCTTCCAAATTTGGGTGAATATTCGACACAACTGCTCATTGTTCTGTTACATCCCAGCTATGAGAAGCAGTTTCAGCAAAACCGAAAGCTTGAAAAGCAACAATGCAACTCCTAAAAACATCATGCTGGAAGACTCTCATTTCTCTTTATTTAAAAATGATTTGTTAATATTGGAAGAGTTTCTTAGACTTTCAAGGAGAAGAATTGCTCAGGGAAGATCTGCCTACACATGCAGAATAAAGATTATWCTTTGCCTTCAACAGTTTCTGTCCAAAGGCCCAGAATTATGAGGCTGGTCATTCAAAATGATAAAAAGGGAAAGCTTTGTGACCATACAACCTTACATTATCAGCACCACCCTGGCTTCAACTTTCAGATAACAGATTTAGCAGTGCCACAATCTACTTCACATCTACTGACCTGGAGTCCTGTGTCTTCTACTGTACATAGGTCCTTAAGGATTTTAGCAGGCACCTCCTAGTCAGGAACATTGGAATGAAACAAGGAGATCACGGAGAAAGAACAAGTAAAAAATCCTGTGGAACAGGAAGAATTACTCCTCGCTTTGACATTACGTCCCCCATCCCTGGTGAAATTAGCTGGATTTGAGAGTAATGGAGACTTGCAACACAAGCATTTTTCCTGAATTTTATAGGAACTGAACTTGCTGACATTGTAAATGTTATGCAAGCATGCCAGGCTGTAATTAGTAAATTCTAGGAATAAAGTAATGCTGGGAAAAAAATGGAACTCTTGGAAGACTGAAAGAGGAGAGAAAGTCATCTTAAGTATTTTCATTGATCTTAACATCAAACATTATTACAGCATTTCAACAGGTCCTGCTACACGACTTCTGATAGGAATGTTTTAAAATTCCGTTTTGAATCCAAACTAAAATCTAACTTGTTTTCTGTTCAGATGATAGATAGTAAGGGAACCCAGAAGCAGACTTGCATAGAAAATCAATACCCATATGTTTTTAATGGCTTAGAGATACTGCCCACAGAAGCCGAGACTGAATTCCCAGAATCCGGTAATTAATGCATCCACAATTATTCTTCAAAGGATGACACAAAGGCTCCAAGGGGAGAGTGATATTCTAATACCTTGGGGAATAATTAATCCAAATACGACAATCACCTTAGAGGGCGTATCCATAAAGAACAGAGGATTGATTCGGCCAAAAAACACAAGTGGCCCAAATCTGTCTTCTAGAAAGACAGCAGTCTTGTTAAAAAAAATCCATGTAATGAAAAATATACTATACAACTACACAAACTATTGAAAATTGAATATCCATCGCTGAGGAAATACTGAACACTACTGCTTCTGAATTTGCCTAGCTTCATTTGCCAACCTTTTGATCTTGTTTTGACTCTCCCTGCTAGACTGTGGCTCTAGTCATGTGGATACATGACTGAAAATTGTCAAACCAGTAAAAAAATTTTTAAGTAGAGTATTATACCCTGAAATCTCTCTCTCTCTCTTTTTTTTTAAATGGGCATTGTTAGAGATGAAAGACTTAAGTGAAAGCAGAATTTACCATGTATCTATTAATAACCCCTTATATGAGCTTTCATTCTGTAATTTTTAAAGACACCTAAAACAGGTAAGAAGTTTTATCTAAAGTCAACACAGTTGACAAATAGTTGCTGCAATCTTTTTACAATCATTTTATTTTTAATTATTTTATTTCTCTTYTGGAATTCCCAGTATTTTCTATTTTTCATCTTGGCTTTCTCAAAATTAAAATAAGGTTTGTGAGACATTAATTTGGAAACTGTCTGTGACTATATCTACAAACTTTACTGCTGTCCAGAAATAAAGTTACACTGGGTAAAAATTTCATTTTCCTATGACACTTGTTCTGTTCAGCTGTCTTATAAGCAATTTTTTATTTTTTCATTTACACTTTATTTTCCAGGCAAGTATTTATCCAAGGGTTTTTTTAATATAATTTCCAAGCAGTTTATGTAATCCTGTAACTAATATTACCAAATAGTTTCCAGATTAATTTGAATTTATCTTGGCATCTTGTAATGCCATCCAGTACGCTGGCCAACAGATATTCACTGACTTAATTTAGAACATCTTCTGAGTCTTATTTCTTCGCAGTGGAAATCCCCTGCAAGCCATGTCTAGCTTTTGGGACACTACAAGAACCATTGGAAGATTCTGCAAATGTTTAACAGCTTGCACATTACCATACACTCAAAGAGGCATCTGATGTGGAGGCTTCTCAATTGGAAATGTGAACGTGGAAAGAAAGGGATAGAATGTGGTTTTATTTGGATGAGAAAGTATCATGTGTCATATAATAAAGCTCAAAGCAAGCTTCTTCTTTAGTCTTTCAGTTTCCTGACAAAGACACAAGAAATAACTCCTTTCAGAAATCTCTTTTGCAAAAATCCTACTAAAATAGGATTTGTAGGGAAAAATTCAGTAAAAGAGTCAGGTCTAATGGATCGAAGGGAGATGGGTGCATCAAGCCAGGGCAGAGGTACCATCATGCTGAGACAGTAGCCCCCTTGGTCGCTTCCACAGGGTCACCGGCTTCATTAGAAGTATTTGCCTCTTACTTTAAATGTTCCTGTGAGCAGGGGCTTCCCAGGGTTTTCCTGCCTATTTGCTAATCTGGCTGCTGGGGCTCTTCTCTGAGGAGCACCTGCTTTGCCCCCTGCCCTCTGGAAGTCCCTTGTCTCATAACCCTATGGGGCAGCCTGGGACTCACATGTCTGATTTAAATGCTATCTATAAAGCCAGGTTCCCTTCAGGATGACTGGAGTAGCTCTCAGCAAGGGTTCCTGAGCAACTAGGTGCCTCACTTAGCCTGGAAAAGATGCTGCAGATTCAAGCCTTGCCCCTTAGCTTCCCATGCAGTGCACCCAAAAGCTAAAATTTGAGATGCTGAAATATTTTCCGTGCAGATAAGATCTTTCTGGGACCTGTGATTACAAAAACATGTACAAGGGCTGCAGTTCTTCAGACTGCCTCCCAATAGCTTTCATTACAGTCATTAATACCTAATTCCATCAGGATCGGAGCTATTTCTTCCCATGTACCACACGATAACCATTTCTGTGGAGCACAGTCCCATTCCAGCACGGTCCTCCTCCCAGAGCTGCTGCTGGTTTTATCCAATGCTTCTGGGAACTAAAAAGCATTCTAGTCCCTCGAACAGGCCAAGCTGATCTGTGTGTACATAAGGACAGACATCACAGACAAAAAGCACCTTAAAATAAATTACTTGGCTCTGGAAGGAAGAGGGAGAGTTAAGTTCTTGGTTTGCTGCTTATTCCTTTTCAAWTTGGGTTTCAGAGACCAAGTCTAACCTTCTAGATCCAGAAGCACCTCTCAGCCTCCAACTCTGGGTGCCTCCCACAGTCTTCTGCAGAGCCAGGAACAGAGGCCAGATCCTCCCTCCTACACCATCAGCGAGCTGCGGCACTTGTCTGCCTCCATGGGAAGGAACCAAGGCACATAGGCCAGAAGTGGCCTGAGGTATTGCTSTGATCAAGCCCCTGTCCTGGAGAACTGAGGACTTCTGATGCCAGGACATCAGGACCTGCCAGAGGGCACCTCCGCATGGTGCAAATGTAACTTCAGGGCCTTTAGATACAAGAGTGCCCTGCAAGCTGGTCCTGGCAGGTCTTGACGCAAGCCAAGGTTGAGCTGCTCAGCCTGGGTTARTTTCTGACATGCCCTGTGAGAGAACTACAGGCAGCCAAGCATGAGCAGCTTGGCTCCCATGAGCAGCTATTTAGTGAGCTGAAGGGAGGCAAGAAACCATAAACCAATATTGTACTGCTCTTGGCTGCCAAGGCTGTTCTTGAATCTTGTYTATAGTTTCTGAAACGTGTTTAATTTATCTTTTGAGCTGGAGGTGGTGGAATGTGCAAGAGGGATGCTGACTCTGCACGCTTGGATACCAGAACACGCTCCTCAGAAGACTGGAGAAACTCAGACTATTGGCAGGTATTGCAATGGTGTTATCTCCTTTACTGTTACTCCTCATCCATTAGGTCACAAGTTCATCTAGCTCAGTATTGCCTCTGGTGATGGCCCTGATCACATCCTTCTCAGCGAACACAATAAAAATGTCCCCTGATTTATCCTCCTACCTTCTAGAGAACAGAGGTTCAGAGGCTTACTGAGCAGTAGCATGCCACTAGTCATGTTAATCTCCATTATTTCTTCTTTTCCTCTTGCAATAACCCTTAAACAAGGGTGATTTCACTTCGTGAAAATAAGCCTAATTCCTTCTTTATTATTTCATACTTTTTCCTTCTGGAAAAAAGTAAGGAACAAGTACTGCTAATCCAAAATGAGCAACCTTGGCTACAGACAGTTCCCATTAATGAGGTTGCAGACTGAGGTTCTGATAAAAACCCCAGTGATGCTAATGGGAATCTTTCCAGAGCAGCTTTAGCTAAAGCCTTATAGTCACAGACATATTACACTCCGAGGATCCCTTAGACCCATAATCCTACTCAGACCTTTACTGAACAATGATTAGCATAAAAATCTAGAAACTGTACTTATTTCACAATACTAAGCACCTTCCAGTGTATTCCCGGATGCCAAATTCCCTCAACATTCCGAGTACAGGAGCCAAACTCTTCAGCTTCCATCTTTGACAATTTCCACTGTTGCACAGAAGGATGCGTGATTATAAAAATCTGTGGCGACTTAACTTAGTATGAAATGGGACAAAGATAAAATAACATACAAGTCTTAACCATTAATTCAGGGAAACTAGAGCATTGAGATAAAGCCTAATCAAAGGCATGTTTAAGCCACTGCTGAAATATGATAGCTAGGAATCAGAGAGGCAAAAGAGTAGAAAAAAGATCAACACTACAAGACCATTGAACTTATTACAGCTCCCAGTATCGCTGTTAGTAATAGCAGATGTCTCTAGAGCTTTCATTTTTTTAATAGTGCCTGCTCCAAATCCTCCTACATTGCTTAAAACCTTAGCTTCTGGAGGCATTGGGTTACATCAGCTTCTCAGTTTTCTCTTTCTTCTCCTCCTAAAGCAGACTTAAAAATTGGAAACTTAACACAAACTCACTCCAAACCCTCAGAAGCCAATCCCACTGGGCTTTCATACCATGACTTTCAGAAAATGTCTTGGGTGTGTTTGTTTTCTGGTTTAATTACAGAAGTCAAACTCTGGAACAGAGACTGTGTTGATGGCTTCATCTGATGGCTCAGATGCCACACCAGCAGCAGCAAGTTATTCCCAACATGTGTAACTCTATATAACAGGTAATTGCAGTAATTATAGTAATACCTTCAAGATGATGATCAATATTGGCCCTCTGCAAGACTCGGAGAGTCAGAAAGAACTGAGTGATGCTTCTGGATTTTGCAGTGCCTTCGAGCTACAAAGAAGCAACATGCCACCTTTCACTGMAGGTCATCCTTTAAATCCTCTTCCTTCTAACGGGCTATTTATCAGATGAATACTGATGAAACACCACAAAATAAGAAATTGGTAGCAATTCTATCTCCCCTACTTCTTGTGCATCACCTTTAGTTGTAATGTACATTTTAATTGGTGTTATTGTCTGCTCAGAAATWGCCATGAGCATGCTTCTGTTCAGACATATCACGGTGAACACCACCACCTAGGAAAAAGGACAAACACTGCAGATCCAGTGCTTTTTTTTCATGCACTTCGTTATTATAGTCCTGGCCACTGGATTTAGAATTACAAGAATGTGTAGGACCACCCAGTTTTAGTGTAAACTATTCTTTCGAATCCTAAGGATTAATGTGGAAAAAGAATAAAATTGTAAATACTACAAAAAGGGAAATCTGATGGGTACACACTGTCCCCAGTAATGCTGTACGGATGTTGAGTATCTCATACCTCCCCATGGAGACTTGAAAACCTGCATGGGGGAAAAATGTAAGGAAACATAATCCAAAAGAATAATCCAAATATTCTGCCATAAAGTTAAGGGCTGTGGGTTGCTCTCAGTAGGACACAGGCACTAATCCCAGTGCTGAATCTCTGTTTACCTTAAAAATTCATTGGTATACACATCTCACCAAGGAGGATTATGCACTCTGCAGACCTGCATGGCCAAAAAGTGTTCTGAGCCTGTAAATTATTCACACATTTTTACATTTTTAAATAAACCTGTAGATTTATTGTACAATAGCACACCACGTGGCTTTTTAACCAAAAGCTCAGCATCACACAACACTTGAATCTTCCATTTAGATATACACAGTCCTACAACACAGCTCACGTAAGCTAGAAAAGCTACATAAGGAATTATTTACTGAGAGTCCTGGCTACGCTCTTCTTAAAAATGTTTACTTACAGCAAGAACAGTGGCAGTGGTTCTGGTGTTGTAACATTTAATTACTATAACCCGTCTGACCACAGTTAGAGCAAGCTAATAGGATTTTCCAAAGTAAAACCAGGAGATCATTTATGGGAAACTACATGTAATTGCTAATGCATGGCTAGAGGATCTTATACATGTAATATAAGGATTAGAAATCTGTTATGAGATCAGTTTGATATAATGCCAGCAGTAAGTAGGAAAGAATATCTACCACACAGGTGGTAGATGCATGACAAAAGTTGCACCATGTAATAATATTGCTTGGACTGAAATTATAAGTTTGCAGAGCAGGGTGATCTGTACAAATATACACTTGCCAAATTACACTGATTTGCAGGCCAGAAACTMTCCTGTAGCCATTTGCCCACATGGCAGCCATCCCCTTTTTGGTTACTTTTTACACTATTTGTCTTAATTTTACCCAGTTCAGTCAAAAAATAGTATTGTTATTTCCCAGCAGACAGAGTGTGTTTTGTATCCTACTCTTCCAAGCTGCCTTGTAACAAATAACTGAGTGTGCATAACTGGGCACCTTGATCCTTTTGGTATAAAAGTTCAAGCTCTATTCATACTAAAGAATTCCAAATTCATAAAAAAGGAATATTTTTGTTAGATTTTTAAATACCCAAAGAAGGTAAATTTGGATCCTACTCGGAACATGTATTTTTCACTTAAGGTGAATACTGGCAGTGTTTTCAAAAGAATTATGTCAAATTTGCACCCGTGAAAGTTTGGATGGCTCATGTGTTTTCTTCTACTCCTATGTTTCACTCGTGTGAGACAAAGTACTAAAGAAATTTAATTTTAGAGCACTTTTAAAAGAGAGGCTTAAAGATTGTTTTATATCTAAAGAATCTTTTTTTTTTTTAACTTTGAATGCCTCAGTAAAATTCACTATATTGATAAATTTTCTGCTTTCCTTTCTTCTTTCTAAATTGAGATATGACTATCCAGCAGAAGAAACAGAGTTGAAACAAACCCATTCTTGCCTTTTGTGGCTAAATGCCTGTCATTAGTATATATTCTTGTTCATTTTCTAAACTGTGAAGTTTTGGAAGCTTTCAGTGAATATGTGAACTTTCAGCTACACATCTAGAATTAACACATTTAAACATTGTTGATAAAATAGTTAGACAGAACAGACATCACCCAAAACAATTATTTTTTCTTGCTGTAAAATATGAATGCAAGCAGCATAGTAACAAAACGCATGAGCTTTTCTTCTTCATCCATTCAGAATTTTTAATTTGGTTGATAAGTAAAGAAAAATAACTAAAAGGTATCCTTGAAGTATCATTAGCAGATTAAGGAATAAAGACCTGTTATTCCCTTGGTTCATTTCATGCCATCTTTTAATGAAAGAGCTTATGCAAATTCTCTCCACTTGCTAACACGAAGTCAGAAGCTTATGTTTCTTACATATTTAAATAGTCCCGACGCCAGAGACATACAAAATGTTATACTGAATTTTAATCCTTGTGAAACATTATTACACCACCACACTGTTATAATTATAAGTCTTTTCAATAACATTCATTATATAATTCAGTAAGGAGCACTGTCTACTACTATGCACTGTCAAATATTTCTGGCAATACTGGGAACTGACTACAGCATATTTCTTTTTTAAAATCAAGAGTTAACCTACACATTCTCAACTTGCAAATGACACACAAGAGATTGTACTTCTGTATATGTGGCAGAGACATTCATTCATTTTTTTTCTGCATTGTATAGAAGAGTAAATTTTCTATAACAATATGAAAGAAAATTAATAACTTATTTATCTAGCTAGGTGTCTAATAATAATTTTTAATCATATTAATTAAAAGATGTCTGAAAAAGAAATCGAAGTTATTAATTGTGAAGTGCACAATATCTAAAATATATGGACTTTCCACAGTACATTATACTAAGTCAACATAGAATAGATTAAAAGCTGGAAAGCCAGAATTTTCTTTTAAAAATTTAGTGTTTCCGACATCATCTTCCACCATTCCATCAACTCTTCTTTCTCCTCTTCTTTTCTTTCAGATAATGACTCCAGTTCAAAATCAACCTGAGTAACAGAGAGAGTCAAAAACACTAGTAAGTATATGTAGTGAGAGACAAGTGTAAGTTTTTAGAGCCATACATTGAAAGAAGGTATTTAACAATTTAACATGGACAAGGAGCTAAGGACCTTTCATTCTAGTGTCTCCCTCCTTCTCCCCCGCCCTCCACCAAAGATTGATTTAATGCGTGGTACCTGCATACCAGGACAATAAACATATCTAAAAATGCAGATAGCTACAGCAGGAAAGTTTCCAAAAGAAGCCAGACATCTGTCCCGTCCTTAATTTGTATAAACACTTCAAAAATAGGGGCCTAGATAATTAGGAATTGAGTAACAKCCTAAATCTTTTAATATATGTTAAAATTTACTGTCGGTGTGTTGTTGTCTAACACCTAGCAAATGCAGACTTTCAGGCATATCAAAATGTGCTTTCTATTCTATATCACCAGGAAAATTCAGGGAACTTTTCTAACAAATGTCTCGTTAGTACAGGCATGATATGCTCATAATTTATCCTAAAACAGAATATACACTAAGAAAGGAGCAACTATTTTAATTTTTAAATGTGGAATCCACACCTGTGCAGAGGAGAAACTGAGAATGTTTCTGAACTCTTAAATACGGTATCTCATTCATCAAAAATATTGAGTATCCATGTATACAGCTTGTATGGTATAGAGCTTCCTCACTATCCTTCCACATGGAGCTGAACAGGTTTTAACCTATCCAGGTAGTTACCTGACAATTTAGATTAAAAGCATCAAGCCCCAATGAAAATTTCAACATTTCTTCATTGTGTGCCATTTTATGTAAAGGCGTTCGGTAATTTTCTACTTGATTTGCTATTAATACATAAATAAAAACAAGTACAATTATCTCAACATTATCTTCTCTGTGTCATAACAAGGCCAATAGCAGATGAAAGCAGAAGAGTTTAAAAAGAGAGTATTCCTAGTGGTTTACCTAATGAATATATTTCCAGACTGATTTCCAAATTAATATATACTGGAATTTACCAGGAGTGGCAATGTAGTTTCAGAATATAAAAATACCATAAAAGAAAAAAAAAAAAAAAAAAGAGAGAATTTTTTTATAATAAAAAATCAAGCAACACACATGTGAGCACTTACCACAACCGCAGGGCTATAGGGGACAGCTACTTTCTTAGTTATTGCTAGATAACCTGGTGCTGAAGCTGTAAGTTTGTAATTTCCAGGCACAAGCAACCTCCAGTAGTCACCATCCTTGGCTGTAGGGAAGCAGAAAATATCAGCTCCAGGAAAGTATGCACAAAAGTAATTACAAAGCTAAGGAAAAGGGGCTGTATGCTGTGCTCAGCATCCTTCTTATTCCTGTCAGCCCTTTTYTTCTGTCTGTCTGAAAGGATTCTTCCATACTTGCTGTGTAAATATAACATCACACATTTGCTTTGCTTCAGGTAACCAAAAATTTATACCCTGAATTTGTGCTGTACCCACTCCATGAAAGATTYTGCATTTTTCAGGTTGAAGACTCTCTGGCACATGGAGGAAAAGGACACTCTGGGACATTACGGACAGAGTCATTACTGCTAGTTCACTTTTTCTGCACTTCTGCAGCTGCATGGGGACATTGGAAATGTGCAAGCACAGAGGAAAGTATTATTTAAATGTCTGCAATTCATATGGTCAGAAAATGTCGATAGTCAGTCCACTTCAGAAGAGGCAGGGGAAAAAAAAATGAACATGTTTATCTCTCTTTCTGAAGCTCCTAAACTTTGAGTGTTTATTTTCTYAATGTTTTGACCATAAGTGTCTCTCAGGCATATACACACACAGTGACGTGAGAGGATTCATGTCCAGATGCTTTCCTGCACCACAGTAGCCTGAGGTGTAATATCAGCTGTATCAGTCTTCAATGCCCCAAAATATCTCTTTTTACCACTTATTCCCTCTTCAGAAATTCTGTCTGTCCATTCCCAGCCTTTATGGTTTGCTCCCTTTTGATATACAGTGAAAGAAAATGGTTCATGCTATTACAAGCTATTCTCCTGTTTGGCAGAAATGCTGTAGGTGATGTGGGAAAAAATACAAGGAGAAGCCAACTGGGGGRCTAATCCGTCCCCTGTCACCATACTCTCTGCCTCTGTAATACTGCACATTGAGACACATTGGTAAGAAAATGGCCATAATGCAAGGTCATGGGCAAAACTGGCATTTTATTATTATTTTTTTCTAATCGGTATTTTGTACAAATACAACATTGTCTTTCAAAATGAGAAGGCATAGGTCTACAGGGATGTGGGACTTCAAGCTGCCACTGTGCACACTACCTTTAAATTTACTTCTAGAACTAGGTGAGTGCAACAACAGCGAGGAGGTGACACACAACTTTGCATAAACGCCAACACAGTATTTTTAGGAGGATAGTTCTAAAAGAGAAAAGCATGTTGCATAATTGTAAAGAGCAGGTAGAATTTTTCTTCACAGAAGGAAATTATGTAAACTGAAATTCTGTCAAGAACTGACATACCAAAGGTATGATCCCATTGTAACTAATATAAGAGATTTGGAAGGCAATTTAGCTTTTTTATTCAAAATGGCACTGCAAGCAGGACGTTAAATCCTGCCAGAACCTGAAGCTCAAATCAGCAGGCAAGCTAAGCATGAGTCACCAACAACCATACAAAATGACTTGAAACCGAGAGCTGTGAGAGAATCCCAACAACCAGCCTTTAGCTCCTTTAAAAGCAAACAGAATAGGAAAATGCCTGAAATCCTGCAGCTAACAACTTTCTGGAGGCACAACATGCTTTCCTGGCACCAAAATTTGCTCACTTAAATAAGCTTCAATGCTTAGACTCTAGCACTTCTCATTCTCTGGAAGTACGACACTCACCTGATGTAATATCATGGCTTATTCCCTCAACGGAGATTGTAGCATTTGCTATCGGATTGCCCTGAAGGTCTTTAACAAATCCCTTCACTCCTCGATGAATCTAATAAATAAATATATAAATAAGCAAATAAATAAATAAGCAAATAAATAAACAAATAAATAAATAAAGCCATATGGCATGTCAGAAATGAACATTCACTTGAAACACTTTGTTACTGGGAATTAATGAATGTTTTGAAAGGTAATTTGAAAACAGTTTTTTAGTTTCTTCAGCTAATTGAAGACTTTAGGGCTAATAAAGGATATAACTGCTTGGAAGACAAACAGGAAMAAGGGTGAATTAATACACTTGGACTTACATGGGCAATGTACAAGAACCTGGTGTGAAATGCCTAAACTCTCTGTGCTGTGTTCCTCAATCTTGATCTCAGAGCTGGACGTTCTCTTTTAAAAATCTATATTATGTATTCAGTTGCTATAATTGCGTTGACCCAATTACTCTAATTTACACTGGGACATGCCTGGCAGACATCAACTTAGAAAAGCAGAAAATACATATTTGTACCATCCTCTACACTAAGCACTAGAGAGATGGACTGCAGAACTAGGTCTCTAAGTCTGCACTGCTCTCTAAAAAGCAGTGCCAGATAAACCACCTGAACATACAGGGTAAAGCTGGCAGCTCCACAGGAGCAAGGGAAGTTGGCAAGTTAAGCTGTCACTCTTTAACAGCTATGAGAATGCAGTGGCACCATGGTTTTCAGTGAGTTACAGAAAATTAAGCCTTGTGCAAAGGAGCTAAACAAGTGCAGGGTAGCAGAGAKTGGGACCTTGTCTTAAATGGGTAAAAACCTACAGTGCAAATACAGCCTTTCCCTCAGCATATACACATSCTACTGCCTGAATTTACTTCATTTTTTCTATGTGGCCAAATAATCATTCCTGCATAAATAAATTCTTTAAAAAATGCTCCTGTTACTTGACTAGCTCTTTCAACAAGGTATATTTCTGGTTTCACAGTCCCAGATGAGCACCTGTTAATGACAGCAGATCTATCCATCATCTTTCATTGCAACCTCAAGGTTTCATAAATCCCAAACTCCCACACTGTTTGGAAATATGTTTTCAGTTTGGTCTGTTACAAGGGTATTAAATGCTTAAAAAAAACGGATTTCAGAAATCTTAACTTCTAACAACCCATTTGCACAAGGTTATCTAGACCCATGACTGKGCTTCAGACTTCTAACCTGATCCCATGTTATTTTTAATTGAATCATTCTCTTTAATCACCKAGATGGCTCTGCGCTTAATTTCAGCAGTCGATGGAATCACAGAGCTGGGGAGTATTTACAAAACCAGGATTAGAGTCCTCCACTAGTGTTAAAATGAGCTGCCAGACAGCTATAAACTAAACTAGTCATCCCCGTGTGGCCAGAGCAACTCATCCCATGTTTTGTAAACACACTTTCCTATCTGTAGAGGGCAATCCATCTCCTCCTGGCCTACACAGTAGCACTGGGGGAAGCAATTCTACTCTGGAGATGTGCATTTATTCTCATTGAGGGAGCTGATATAAATCATGTAAATTAAATATCTGTAACAGCTTAAATAGCGTGAGATTAATTCTTCTTCTTTCTTTTGCTCCCTTCTTCCTTATCTTTAGAAAGATCRCAAAGGATTTGTCACCTCAATTATATAGCGGCAATTGGATTAAAAAGGGATTTTGAACTAGATTTTTTATACAATGCAATGGTTAGAAGTTTCATGAACAACGACTAGAGTTTCACCACCCTCTTTTTGGTRTTACCTGCTCAATGTAATTGATAAGCGAGTTCTTGTTGTCTTCCCAGTAGCCCTTCAGAGTTTCTTCAGGGGGGAATTTTTCACAGCTAAGCTCCACTGTGATTTCAAAGCAATTGCTGCTGAGGTAATTGAAATCCTGCATCCCTGCAATTCCCAGAGAGAGAGAGTTGGTGATGTATTTCAAGTTGTTCTGAAGTACATGGGGTGAAGAGGGACATGTGAGATGCTGGTCATATTGAGAAAAAACATACCTGTAAATACAACTGGTGCAGTTCCATTTCATCAACTTACAACTGAACACAGCTGTGTTAAATCAGAGCTACCAAGGAGAAAACAATTACTTCCCACGAGAATTTAGAAAAGACTTGACTGTGTATTGCATCTGGCCTATATATTAACATCTAACACATGGCTTTGGATACCTGATAGAAATTACTTTTTTCTCTTGAGAAATTGAATATTATTTCCAATTCTGGCTCAAATGTTTCCAGATGAAAGTAAAAGGATGATCACTTTGTAAGGTATGGTATATGACAATTGGTTATAAAGTAAATGAAACATGATAAAGTGAAATAAGACAAATAAGTACCAGACAGCCTTCCATGCATTAAACCTCATTATTAATGTGACTTTAATCATAGGAACTTTAAAATACATACAGGATAATTACCACTAGGAATAAAAAGTCATGGGAAAGACACACTGTTTTGCACTGCTGAGCCTCTTCTCTGACTACATGGAAATATTGGCTATGTTCTCCAATGACCCAGTTGATATCCAAAATGGTTTCCAGTTTTGTGAGTGGACCAACCTGCTGGAGGGAGGACAAGGCTGTCCTTGGGAGAGTTACAAATATACTCTTCACAAGAGCTGATCTAGAATTGCCTCTTCCCTAGCAGGGAAGCACCTAGCAGAGCAGTCACTGGAGTCTCAGATGGAGGACTGAAAGCAAAAGGGCTATCAAGCATTTTGAGCAACCCAGTGGAAGTTGCTGAAGGATTTTTAAGTGCTCCAAGTGCATTTAATTCCTTTAGCCCTATATTCCCCCACACAAGCTACACTTGAGAGCCAGTACTGTTTATCCAGATCAGTGCTCTGCCTTCGCAGAGCAACATCCAGGGAGCTGATGTCACCTCCAAAAAAGAACATAGAAAGCAGTGAACAGATTGAGTCAGGTGGGATCTTGCCAAAGCATTAGGATGAATAGTCYATTTCCTGTCAATCACGCAACTAGACTCCTAATTACTGATAGAAACTGGGGCTTTTCACATTCCTAAAGGATTATTTATATTTAAAGCCTGAAAAATCACAACACAGAAGGCAAAGATGCTCCTGGAAGGAAAGGCTTGATGTCCCACCAGGCAGAAAGCAAGACGGGCCATTTGTGACTACACAGCAAGAGTGCACCAAAGTCACAAGCAAAATCTTGACAGTGATGCTGACTGCCAGGCGTCTGTTCCAGACACGATATCATTTGTTTTTCTTGATTCTTGTCTTTCTTCTAAAACAAAGCAAAAATCAATGAAGAGGAGAACTCAGAGACAAAGCGTGGTGTAATTTTACTGTAATGCCAACAGTTCTTGACCATTGCTGCTCCAGTTCTCAGGAAGACAATTTAGGGTCTCCCTCCCCACCATGTCCCCTGTGATGCCTAAGTTTCTCAAGCATAGAATAAAGAAGGAATATAGTGTCCTGTTTTGTGCACAATGCCTCTGTGCTCTTCAAATCCTGCAACACATATCCTACAGTTTGTGCATCACTGACCTGCAGATCTGCATCTCTGGGGTGGTGAAGGGAGTGAAGATAGCCTTGCTCTAAACTGTGACCCAGCCAATTTAAGAGCATCTGGCCGGATATAGTTTGCACTCTTCAACTACCTGTTAAGCCTGGTGATACGGTCGAATATCCAATAACTCAATATAATTCAAATGATGTATCTGAATATCAGARCCAAAACAGCCACATAGCCATTGGTCAAGCCTTGAGCTGCACTATTCCCTCTTTCTTGTTATGGACACGGGATCTAACACATGCATGCACATTCTTACACTCCCAAAGGCTCTCCTTTTAAAAAAAAAACAAAAGAGAGAGCAGAAAAGTTATTTTCCATACTTCAGTAAGGATCACMTTCTGAGGATCAGAAATGTTTATTACACTTCAGATATAACTGARATTCAGGTCCTCACTGCTGATTATGAATATTTTTTTTCTGAATATTTTTTCAGTGCAACACCATTGCACTGCTCCATATTTCTGAAGGACTGCAGTTTATAAAAAGARGTTCAGACTTTGGGAAGAAAGAAGTCTTTCAACTCTTTTAAAGGAACTCCAAACTTCACAGAGCAACGGAAGCCCAAAGCAGTCGTCTGGCACCTAAATTGCTTAGATTTTAAATTACAACATTAAGCTTGTTCAACTTCTACATATATAGAGACAATAATCTCTAATAGGATAGGATGAACTTGAGTCTTGTATATAAGAAGAAGAGCATGTGCCTCCTACATGGCTTGCATAGAATAATTGAAAAGGTCCTAAATACTGATTTGAAAACTGATAATTTCAAAACAAATTCAAGCTACAAACAAACTAATTAAGTGCCAAGAGTGATTTACAGTTTGGATCAACAGGATCTGAAACTAAAAAGACACTTAAACAAAAGCCTAGTTACGCAGCAATGTAAGCTGCTTTCAAATGCTATTTTTGTAATGACATATGAATCTGATTAGACTTAGGTCACTCTGTAATGACAGGACAAGCAGAACAGACATGCAGCTGGATAGTAATTAATTAATATCTGCTGTTCTCATTTATATTTTCAAATAGATATTCCACATAAAAAGTTTATTCAAAGATTATTAAGGATCAAGAAGTCAGGCACTCATGTGCTGAGGAAATAAGAGAATTAAAGTTGTCTACGCAAATTCAATTTGACTTTCTTGTGCATAAGTGAAGTCGTTAATTACATGATGAGAGGGAGAAGACCTGTGTTTAAAACAGCACTGATTCTCAATACAAGCTCAATTGTTCCCAGGCTGCTCTGGTGGCTGAAAGAGCCTTTCCTGAACACAGAAGAACCTCTTCACCTTTGCTTGCTCCTCTCTGAAAAAACAAGTATCAACTAATTAGGGATGACAGCTAACACAAAACAAGTGTAACGGCAACATGGCCATGGATTTGGCACAAACATCCCATGGGAGAGTTGAATGAACCTCCCTGGGTCCCTGTTCCACAGAAGAAAGGAACTATTGAGTAGATAATGGTGAGAAAATCTCCTGTTAGAAAGGTGAATCAAAACACAGAAGCAGGTGGCAAATATTCCTTCTATAGWGTCTGCTCTCTCTACCCCAAAACATGAATAGAGAATTGCTGCCTTCCCTAGGGCTAGGGGTATCTGATGAGGAAATTCTGAGACTTTACAAAGAGGGTAAGCACAGAAGGTGAGYTCAGTGGAGAGTACATCCTTGATCCTAGCTTGAGACAACAGTTGCTAGCAGACATTTCTGACACCAGACATTCAGTCTTCCTATAGCAAACATCAGACATGCTGGAAAACCACATGCAGAAGCAACTGCTACCAATCCACCACRTAATGCTGTCTCTAACAGAAGGTAGAAGTCCCTGTGGGCAAATGATGGAGAGAAATTTGTAGGATGAGGCACAGCTGGGAGCACCACAAGCTCGAGAGCGACAGCAACTCTAATAATTGGTTAGAAAGAAATAAGGCACTGTCATAGAAGTAGTCCAGAACACCTCATTTAGCTCATCTCTCCCTTAGACAAAAGGGATCTCCCTTTTCCTTTCTCTCACCTCTGCTCAAGCCCTKCACTCCCTTCTACACAGATACAGTTTCAGTACCCCCATTTACCTATTTTCTATGTCCAGTCGCAAGCTTCCTGTTCTCCACCTTTCTCTATAAGGTTGAGGCAAGTCACCTTCCATTTTGTCTCCATCCAGTCCAAGGAGATGACACAGGGAGACAAGTCTGACCTGCAGGTCACATCTTGTAGCAGGACCCAGAGCAGCCTACAGCAACCCAGCGGTGCCAAGGCAGAGAAGATCCCCCTTGGTTCAGAACCGGAGCACACACCGTGTAGGGAAGGTCTTCAGCGAGTTTTCCTTGTAAACTCTGGCGTAATTAAATGCTTTTCCAAAATTAAGACTAATTACTTTCCAGCAGCTTATACTACTACTCCAAGTATGTTACCACAGACATAGCAGAAGATCCCTGATACGAAAGCTCACTTAATTGCTGCATCTCAGTTCCTTGATGCAAAACTCAAGAGATTTTTTGARACAAAAGTTTTGAAGAAAACTTTAACTGGAACTAAATAATATGCAGTTGTTTTCCTTAGCACTAGATTTGGAAACAGCAGAACTGTCTTGGCTGAATCACTTTTGTTTTTCTTTTTTTAAGTCATACCATGGCAAATAATAGAATGGATGTTTTGTTCAACTGCTACAGTTTGCCAGCTGATTTTTACCTTTGAAAGAACAGAATCATCCTGTATGGTCCTAAGTCTACTGTCATCCCACTATTTTTACTTAGGTAAACTATGCTGGGCTCACAGATCCTAGCCAGAACAAGGATTCCTTTTCACTAACCTACTTCCTTTCTCATTGTACAAACGCATGAGAAAAAGGAAGGGCTCACTTGGGAAATTTACTGTCTTTCTTTCAAATCTCTAATACTTTTTTCCAATGGAAAATATGCCATTGGCATGTGCAATCTAGTCAGAATCAAAAGGTACAATCAGAACAATGGAAATACTGATTGTGATAGCATTTTCCCAAGGGAAAAATTACATCCATATTTTTACAGCTAAGATTTAACATTTTATTAAGATTTTTTTGACTAAAACGAAACTAGTGTTAGCCATTAAGTCTTTCAATATTTTATTTATATTCAGACTTGTTTTTTTCAAATCATGCAAACTTACTTTTTCTTTTTTTTAATGGTTCCAAATTGAATTCAATGGAGAACTTTCCACAAAGCGAAGCTGTGGCTTTTCAGTCACATTCAGAAATGGCTTGAAATTTTACCTTACAATCACTTCAGAAGATCTGGCCTTAACCACACCAAAAATGGCAGGTAACCTTGTGACACACCAGTCTGTAATGAAATGGGTGAAAACCCAAGCTTAAAGCAATCTGCAGGGGCAGCGAAAGCCCCCGATGTGGGACTCACCTCCCGGGACACTGTACCAGGCACCCCCATTTGTTGTTCCATCCACAAAGCTGCTGTCATCGTCATTTTTACGGCACGGTGGCCTGTTTTCATCAGACATAGCRGGGTTAAAAGAAGAATAACTGCGAGCCAGGCTTTGAAAAATAGCATCATCAGGGCAGGAGCTGTATTCGTGAGCACTGCCTGGGGAAAACAACAAATCCACAAGGCAGATTGTTAGCAATTAAAATCGCTTCAATTGGCATATTATTACTTTCAGAAATTCGCTATTTAAAGGCACAGGTAGAGAAACTTTATATCATAAACACAGGCCCAGGTACAAGTCTCTTCCTTCAATTAAAAGGGTAAAAACAGCCCTAACTAATTTTGGATCTAGGTTGCCTTGATTACCTACATGAAGGACCAGGATTCTCTCAGGTATTGCATCMGTTTTGTGATGCAACTCTACTGAAAATAGCCATCCATCTTCAAAACCAGAAAACACAGTCGGACAGTGATGAACTTTAAAAATGTAAGTAATCAATGAGTAATATACTAGAGTAATTCATTATAATGTACCAGCACTTACAAAATGGACCTAAATGGAAATAAATATAGAACACAACTTAGATGTGTCCTACATACCACTGCGAGTCTCGTCGTAGGGATAATTTGCCACGAGGTCTCCTCCATGCAGGTTGGCAGAGAGCACAAAGGGAATGTCCATGATCCAGTGGATCACAGCTTTCGTCTCAGGAGCAAGCTACAACAAAACAGTATGTGCAGCACTCAGTGCAGAAGCTGACCTGGGGCTTGATTCTGATCACATACATTGGGCCAGCTATTTATATGAAAAGCAATCTTATTTTGGCTTCASAGAGAACCAGATCAGACTTCTATGACTAAACAGACTAAGCAGTTCCATAACTGCCGAAAAATGGTGTAAATTAGTTCAAAATGATACAATGGAAAAAGAAATCTCAATGCTGGTCTCCTTCTCCATTAAAGTTAGAAATATATATACAGTATGGCAAATTTAAATTTGTAAAATAAGTTTTAAATTACTCTTGGTACTCTATTCTCTGCAATGGAAACAGATTTATTTCATTTAATAATTAGAATCTGAGGCCAGAATAYGGTTGTTAGAACCCTATGAGATTGTAGTCACAAAGCTTTAATCTCTCAAGCCTCCTGCTTRGAAAACACGAGAAGGTAAAAATTCCTCCAGATGTGAAAAACTTGCATACCAATTGCTTAACAAAAATACTTGTYTTTTATGTAGGAATAAGTATCTGGCCAGCAGTGAACTTAAACACAACACACAGCGAAGTTCTGGCAGTGTCAAAATGCTGAATATCTGCAAGAATATTCTTAAAACAAGAAAGATGTCAACGTAATCTCTAGCCTTAAAAATAAAACATGTTTTAAATGAGGAATTTTCTAAGGATTAACAAATATGAATCAAAAAGGGTTTACAACAAAAAGAATTTTTGAGGAGAACRGTAAGGTAGAGAACAGTAAGAATATATTTTAAGTAACAAAATAAACAAAATAYTTACAAGATCTTGAATTACCATACATATAGCTCCTAGAACTTACTATATTTCTGCTCGTAAAAATGGGATAGCTTTTTGGGTAGATGGATGGATGGACAGATTTTAAGTGACTTGATACGCAGTCACTGCTTACCTTAGGATTCTGATCTACAGCTTTTTTCATGTTCTTCAGCAGATGATTGTTGGGGCCACCTTCTTTCTCATTAATATAGACTATTCTATCAAGATCAGGGAAATTTCGGTTTAGGTCTATTCCTTGGGCATTGCTCCGACCTACAAACCAGTCTTTAAGTTCACCGGGCTGAAAGAAGAAAGAAAAGCGAAGGGAAATCAGGAACTTCCAATCAAGCTATGAGATACCCATATACATTCAAATCATGATTTTGCTTCTCATGCTTTTGGGAAGAAGAAGGGATCACATGACAAAATTACCCAAAACACCAGGTTTTTGCAGGGCCTACTTGGTTGATTCTGAGTTTTCCACCAGGCCTTGGCTTTTCCCCTCAGCCTTATGCCTGCAGTCATGATTTACACACTATGCTTTTGTGAGTCCAAGGGCAGCTGTGGATTTATCAGGCAGCTGCAAAGAACATTTGCACTAATGTCAAAGTTTTCTAAGTGGTTTCAGGATAAGGAAGGATCTTAGTCTTTTTCCTGAGGTTTTCATTGCTATGGCGTCTGTCAGCTTCATTCAGAGAAATGATGGTGTCAGACAAACAGACACCAAGAATTTTTCCATAATCTTTTCTTTAGGCTAGTTCTCTAAAGGAGTTTTTTTTTTGGATCTTTGGATCAAGAAAATGCCTTCAATTTCCACTAAGTGCAGATTTTTCTCTAGGCTCTTTATAAYTGTCTTTATAAGCCTCTAGGCTCTTTAT
This sequence comes from Nothoprocta perdicaria, assembly GCF_003342845.1. Classification (NCBI taxonomy): domain Eukaryota; kingdom Metazoa; phylum Chordata; class Aves; order Tinamiformes; family Tinamidae; genus Nothoprocta; species Nothoprocta perdicaria. Next base: position 819,146 of record NW_020455521.1, read on the forward strand.
AACTGTCTTTTCTTTCAGTACTCTGTAGTTTATCAATATATGGTTACGTTAGAACAAAAGTGGCCCAGAAGTAAATTGTATTAAAATATTAATTATATAATATCTAATAATTAATTATATAATACATACATAGAATATATGCAGTACAATATGGCATTTCTATAAAAGCAAGTATACACTGACTCAAGAGCAAAAGTTTCTCACAAATTCTAAATTAGAATGTCTATAGATAGAGATTTCAAACAAACAAAATACTGCCTAATCAAAGGACAGCTTTTGCTTCACTGCCACTAGAGGGAGTCATAATATCAAATATGCTTTAAAAGTTCTGTTAAAAAACCATAACCGATTCCATAAGCAGCTTAATAAAACACAAAYCACCTAATCATAAATAGAAAGCTGCACAGAAATAGTCAACATTTTCATATTAATAAAAAGAATCCATACATCTTGTAAAACAAGAAAACTGTCATTTTTATTTACAACATAAATACATATAAAATAAAATATATATATATAACAAAGTCCTATTTGACCTCCATTTTCTAACTCTCCAGTAACATATCATGTTTCTTGATTGCTTTTCATCCTAAATGAGACGTTAAATTTTTCTGAATAACAGCTTAATTAAAAGTATCTCATGCCTAAAATTAACTTTTTTTTTTAATGGCTCACAGAGTTTGTTTGGTTTAGGCCGCAGCTCTAAAGGATGTGAAGAAAATGCATAAACACATTTACATGAGAATATTTTTAATGGAAATATCCCTTTCTGCCATGTTTGAAACACGACATAATACAATCAGTAATACAATAACTGTTTTGGAAGAATTTTAGACAGTGAATTTGGATGAAAGTATAYGTGTGGGGGAAAAACTRTAATATTTTAAAATATAGTGAATTTATTTAAAACAGAAATGTCTATGTGTTGGAAAACATTCATACTACTACCCCAGGTACCTATCTTGCACTATTAAACAGAACAAGGCTACGCTCCTATTAGAAAATACTGGAGTTATGTTGGTCCATTTGACAATCACCATAACATTGGTGAAAGTTCCTGTATTTACAAAATCATTAGTTCAAGTTCTATTACTATGATTTTGATGATGATTATAACTGTTCTTGCTATCAGCAACCTTACAAACCTGGGATGCTGCCTTCTCAAAGCCGTCTGGATTTAAGGACGGCATGATGTGGATACGCGTGCTGTGGATGAGGTTGATAATAGTTTCGTTTCCTTTCTGGTATTCATTGCACAGGTACTGAGCCAAGAAGATGAGCAGCTCCCTTCCGACAGCTTCATTCCCGTGCATATTCCCAACATATTTAAATTCTGGTTCCCCTGCAAAAAGCGAGGAAGAGCACGTGTTAGAGTAACACACAACAGCAGAGCGAGGGCTGGGTCACACCACACACCAGAGATMGCTGCTACTGCGACTGGTSACGGTCTCCCAGAGAAGCAGATCTCCCAGGGATGCACATCTTTCAGGGAGGCAKATCTGGATTTTTCCTAAACTCCAGCTAAACAAATAGTCACTTCTATTCAGCTATTTGCCAAAAGAAGAGAAAAGATACTGCCTGAAAATACAGTATATCCAAACACTATACTGTGCAATTAGCATCGATACCGTTGGTTTCTCATGTAACTGTTGCCTCAATATTATAAGCGAATGTCTTATATGTAAATATATAAACCAATGCTCATTTTTGGTGTGCTCTGTAAAGTCAATTAAGGCTTATCCCACTAAAACTGCATTCAGCTGCAATTGCTAAAACATTCTTAATAAACAGCTGTTGCTCCCCGTGATCTGAAAAATCTTAGGCCGCAGTTGCTTTGGGTATTCAGCTCCAACTTCCTRCAGCAAGTGCAGTAACCAAACTCGTAAAAGGGGTAGTTCACAGCTCGCTGGAAACACACATTCCAATACCCTCAACCGCTCATTAGTCACGTTATCGTGTCCCTAGATATAAAGAACTCAGAAGTCTTACAGAGGCATGCAGGATATATATTTTAAAAAGTCAACATTATGGGTCCTAATTCCAGAGATGTGTTAGTGTAAGTGCAGTGTAAGTCTTAATATCTGAATTATCAGAAATACCATATAATTAAAATGAAAAATACACTTCTTCTTTCTTAACTAGCTCTTCTTTCTTGACTAGCTTCTATTTTATGAGCATTTTTCTGTTAGAAAAGCTTTAATCAAAGATTATGTTAATGATACTCTTTGCATAGCTTTGAATATGCTTTGGGATAGTCCTTGGGACTGTCACTGGGGCAAATCTAAGCCAGGAGGGGCTCAACACAAACAAGACATAAATAACTGTTGAGCTAGCATAGAGCCGTATCTATTTATGACTCTTCAGGCTGTGCTGGTTAACTTTAATCCAGGGATCACCTGTTGGCAGATAATGCTATTTATACCATCACCACTGTTTTCCTTCYAGCTAAGATGATTTTCTACCTGTGAATTAGTCTCTGGTGTTCCTGACAGGTACGCTAAAAGGTTTTTGAGATTTTTTGCTTCAATTATTCATTCCATTCAATATTGATGGTTTCATCATTGTGACTAAAATCCTCCATTTCCTGTTTCGGTATTGAGCTTTCATTTACTATTTCTTCCTATCTGCTGCATCCTATACAAGTGAACACGCAAGGTCTAATCACCAGGTGTAATCACACCATGCAATCAAGCCAAACCCACTAAAATAAATGAATCCTATTTATTAGAGTATCCAGCACTGAACACTACATATATACTCATACATATATAATCTTGTATAGAATTAGAATACTCAAGCACGTATACATTGCTATGTTACTCATGAGAAAAGGGTTTCATAAGCAAACGGCCAGATTTGTTGCTATGGTAAACATGAAGCTGGTTAAATTCTACCTCTTGTGATTTTCTCTAAGGACCAACAAGCCCTTCTCCCAATTCCTTCTCCCTGTGCATCAATCACCTTCTTCTCACTTAAATTTTACAAGAAGGAAATTATAGGAATTTACATTTTACAAATCAAAGAATAGAAATACATGTTTCCCATTAGGTACTACTTACCCCCTCTCCCAAAGACACATTAGCAGTGTTTAAATTGTATGTGAAAATAAGCACAAAGTCAATAGCAAAACAGGAGCACAGGCTCATGTATAGCATTGCTGCAGTACTATCGACTCATCTCAAAAGAGTTTTGAGAGCTAAAAGGAGTTCAGGAAGAGGGAGAGTCACTGAAAATATAGGAAAAATCACCTCTGATAACATGGGAAAAATCACCTATGAAAAGAGACCAAACAGATGAACTCTATTTTACTTAGAAAGAATAATTATGAAAGGAAATATTAACTTATTCCATACRTTGTGGTATGGAAGAATCATTCTGAAATGTAATATTTCTCTGTACCACAAAATAAGAGAAGGTAGCATTCAGTGAAAGGAAACAATGATATAACAATGATATGTCTAATTTTTAGACATTTAAAGAAAAAAAATTACACAACACAAACTGTGGAACCAGCTGCCAGCAGAATTGTTAGCAGTTTTGCTAACAATAAAAGTTGAAAAACTAACCCAAAAGTGAATGGAAAAGAAATAAAAATGAAAAGACAACAGTACTGAATAACAATGCTGCTTAAAAGCTTAATTTAGTATTCACAGTGATGGCTGAGTCAGGCAAGACCAGCAGCCTGAGTTTTAGCAACTGAACTTGTAACACAGCTGTCAGCATGCCAGCCACAACACAGCCAACATCCCAGGCCTGCTATTGCTTCTGAGGAATCAAATCCTTGCCCTCCACTGCATGGACTAACATGGATCTCTCAAGGGCTGAGGATGCCAATCATCTGGTGCTTACGTCTGCTTTGGGCAATCTAAGATCTCACGACAAATCTTCTGAGTTTCAGCGATCAGTCATTCAAAAGCTCCTGATAGACCTCTTGGAAATGCTTCAGGCTTCTCTGGAAAACACGCCATCCCATGAGGAACGCAGTATTTTGCCCCTTATTGCTAGCATGCTGCTCAGCAAGAGGAAGAGCTGCTCTTGCCATGAAGCCTTTGTGAGTCACTTAATGTAGACCTTAAACACCCCTCCAGGATACTCTAATTGTAAGTTGCTGACAGGATTTATTTTATTTTTACAAAGACTTTATAAATTTCATTTGGATGCAAAAGTACTCGTTTTGTGCACAGCAAAGATGACAGTTTTAAGTATTTGGTCTCAGGTACTGAGAGAACAACAGAACGCATTTCTTCTACGCAATACAGCTTAAGAGTAGACTGACCCACAGGGATCTTCAGATTGCTGCAGATGCATCCCCAGGGTTGTAAGTCAGAGGCTGTGCAGATAAATGTGTTGCTTTCCTGTCAGTGATGGCCAATCTCCCAAGCTGCTCAAGGCCCCCGCAAAAAAAGAGATCCTAATTGAGGGGAAAAAGGTAACATGGAAAGAAAAAAAAAAAAAAAACCACACAGGAAAAACATAGGCAGTAATGCCTTGGAGAGGGTACAGAACAAAATGTCATCTTTTCCCAGGTTAGGGCAAAACCCCACAATTTGTGTGGCTCTTTACTATGAGTGTAAATACTCAGTCGCAGCCCCTACACATTCAGTGTAGATTGGCTATATCTAAAGACTCAAATCACATAGAGCGAAACCTCACTGCTGCAAAGAGTAGTTTGAAGTCTTTGTGGCTCATTCTCCCCATCTGTAACTATAATATCACCTATCATTGGAAATGTTATGAGAGTTATTCATGAAAATCCAAMAGGCCATGTAAATCCATCATTATATACGTACACTACAATAATACTATCATCAACTAAAAGGGAAATTGAGTCAACTCATCTCAAATTCTGATTCTCCTTTCCTATTAAAATGACTTATTGCTAGAAATGATCCTGGATAACAAATGAATSGGTGAATATTAACGTCTCTTGGCGCGAGTCGCCAGAAATTAAACATAACAATCAAGTCCTTCAGTATCTTAATTCCTCCACTGAAATATAAGCCAATGCATCATTACTGCTTTTAAAAGGCTTTCACATCCTTCTAGATAGACTCCCTGGTACATTAGAAGCGATAAACCATGGAGGAAAAAGTATTTTAAAATATCACTTTCCTGGCGACAAGCTGGCAAACATGGTAAAATGTTACTGTTCACTTCTGCAGCTACTGTCAGCTAAAATGTTCTGTAGTTTCCTGGAAACAGAAGGGCTGTGATTAACATGAGACCGAGTGTCCAATTAAACGTAACTAACCACTGCCATTTTCAGGTCAGGCTGCATCTCTCTGGTTAAACTCAGAAGTATATTATAACAGACTTGATTTATAAAGACAGTTATTTTCTAAAATATAAATGCAAAAAGTTTAGCAGCTACTAATTACATACTGTGAGTGTAGGTCATGTCATACTCCAGGTCTGCGAATCAAGATAATGGCATTCTCCTGGGCACGCGCTAACATTATGTAGTTAMTCTTAAAATGCGTAATAGTTCATGCAAGTCATAGCCATCTGGAAGGAAAAATAACTGCTGGAAAGTTTAAGTGTTTCATAAAATGTCTTGCAAACAAGCCTGAAATATTCTTTAAAAAATAGCATCCTTCTCTTTTCCTGCATCTCTTATGGAAGAGCAAGCAATGTCTCTGTAATAGGTTTCATGGTTTTGATTATTTACAGCTGCTTGTCATTTTTAAATATGGAAACCAGTAAAATGTTCTTGTAGATACACAGTACTGAAAATCCCAGAACTACTGCTGCCAAAAAATTCATTAATCTAAATGTGTTTGGGGACTTTCATACGCTCTACAATTCTGTCAGTAGTTCAAAGAGAAAGAAATTCTCCAGAGACTACTTGGCAGTTCAAGAATTATAAAATGGATTTCCCATTTGAATAAAAAAAAAAAAAAAAAAAAAAAAAAAAAAAAAAAAAAAAGGAATATATTAGAAGGTGAGATAAGAAAGAGAGAGAGAAAATTCAGATTCCAATCACCCTGGAAACTAAAACTAGGCAATCTGCCTTAGCAATATTTCAGCAGAAATATTGATCTCTGTGACTTGTGTGAACACAGTGTTGAAAGGTAGATCTGCAATGCAGCATTAGTTTCTAAATCCTTATAAAAGTCTTACACAGGATTATGCTGGAATTAAAAATATATAGGGTTTCTACGGTTGGTCTGATGTAACATGTAACATGATGTAACAGAAACTAATAGAAGTCTCACAATTGACTTTACTGAAATCAGAAATGGGTCAACACTGACGGCTTARAAAAACAAAAGAAAAAGAAAAAATTGTCTTTCGCTTTCTCTCCATTAACTGCTACAGAACATCTGSCGAAGRAAAAAAAAGGGACAGAAATTCAAGGAACTCTTAGCAATCTTCTGCTTTAAAACACAATAGTACATATGTGCTTTTCATGGCCATGATTTAAGATTTGTCCCAAAAAGTTTCTGGAAATTTTCATAAATATTTGAACAGTACTGCTTACAATTAAAGTGAACAACAAATTCTGTTTAGTGTATTAAACCAGGAGTAAAACCTCATGAAGAGCAGCTATCATTAATAAATATGGATGGGATCTCCACCCTACTGAGTACAAAGACTACCAGTAAGGTTATAAAATGGGATTTATGTCCTTGTCTTGGAAAGTAAATACTCCAAATACTTACCTCATGCTCAAGTTTGTCATTACTACCATAATTTGGATGCCCTCTTCAGGTTTTGAACAGCCCACTCCCACGCCAATAGTTACAGGCCTTGTCACAGCCTCCCACAAGAGGTGGGCAAAGCATCTGCTCCATTTCATGAATCTCCATGCACAGCTCGTTCCTGGCATATTCCAGCCCTGATCTTCCCACAACATCTAGTGCCCTCTCTGAAGGGTGTATTGGTTACATCAAATTAGGTATTTTGGGTAAAACTCACTTACTTTAGAAGACGATAAATATAGTTTTCTGCCTACTAAATTTTTGTTACTGCATATGACCTGATGGTGCTATGTATCTGAATTATTATTCTTTAAAATACAACAAATTATTTGTAAAGCAAATGAAATTTGCTTATTTAATCAAAACCTTTAACTTCATAAAAAAAAAAATGTTATGCATCAAGTCCTGACTTTGTAGCATTTGAAGTTCCAAGCACTTTTAAAAAATCAAAATTTCAGAAGTAACAAATACCCATTTATACAACCAGATTAATCAGACTGGTTTTATACTGCATTTTCACGCTTTTGGAAAAATCAGTTGGACTTGTCATTGATCAGATTTCATTGTATTTTTACAATGGCAGATATTACTAGCTCAGCATTGATGATAAAAGCAAGATACTAAATAACTACTCCTGAGACACCCGTACCTGTCAGTGGCAGGGTACACAGCGTGCACAGCCTTATATTTCCCATGTTTTTGCTGGAAGGTTAAAAAAAAAAAAAAAAAAAAAGAAAAAAGAAAAAGAACCCAAAACACCACCTGGGTTCCCTTGCAAAGGACACTGGAAGTTCAGAGATGACACAAGCAACTCCCCACATGTCCCCAGGACACTGATTGTGGAATACAACAGACCTTATTCATCTTTCCCACTGTGCTCAGGAAAATGGTGAACTTTACTATTTATAGTTATGCATGACCAAGTGAATTTTCATTTCAAAGACACTCACTGTATTCCTCCAGTTTTTGTTGGCACATAGAGCAATGCTACTTTTTTAATCAGTCAATTTATCATCAAAAGAAGCCCTTAGATGAAGTGAAAGTTTATACATAATTTAGATGTATATTTACGATAGTTCTGTTTTGAGTTTCTTTGACGAGCTTTATCTCTTCAGCAAAACGTATAAACAGCTTTTACACTGCCAGCCGTCACAGTAATTTAAAAGGACTGAGTCAGTCCTATTTCATTCCTTTTGCATTAAATAAATATATAGGAGGTTTCAAAGCTAAACTAGTTTAAATGTCAGCTGCCAGTAGGAGACACATTTGGAACTTTGGGGTCTCTTGTTTTCATCTTGATTCTCTAAAGGGCAGAAAGAGAAGTCTGAAATAGCCCATTCTTAACCAGAGCCCAGACTCCACAGTCAAATCGGTGGGCAAAAATCCTGGGCAAAGATGGCAAAGAAACAGAAGGATCTTTCCCTTTTTATTGCAAGCATACAAAATATAAAGACAAACGGCTGGATACAGATCTTTACACAATATGTTTGCAAAGCATATAGTGCATATACATATGGCAAAGCGGGTGGCCAGCAGGACCAAGCCATGGAGGAAGCAGCCACCCCTGGGTGATCTCCAGACCAGAGCGCCCAGGGCAGAAAATGAACCTTAAGGAGGAAGAGGAAGAAATAAAATCCCTTTATGATTCCTTCCCTGTGGTATCATGTCCTCGTACCACCTGGGAGGTCACATTTTGGGAAGAAACCTTTCAGGGCTGTGCTACCTCAGGTCCATGATGCACATGTAAGGGAAGTGCCTTTGCAGCACTCATCTCCATACATCAATCTTCCTTAAAGTTCCTCTCCTCGGAGGAGAGTTATTTATGATGCAAAAAGGTTATAATTTCCATCAGGAGGGCATTATAGGTCCTTGGGAAATACAGTCTTTGAGTTTAATGATAAAGGATCATCTATAGTAAAAGCCTATCTACTGTCCTCACATTTCCTCCCTTGATATTCAGGAGTCTTTCTTACACATCCCAGGGCACTTGGTATCCTATAGAGTTGTGTATAACAGATCCTCCTTATTTCTTGGCCCTCTAAAATTATTTTCCTGTTTTGTCATGAAGGCATGACAAAATTTGTGGACATTATGCAGTTGTGATTCAGTTAAACCATGCTCAAGTATGTTGGTCATTGCTAACAGGAGATGGGGAGATCTACCATGTTGTCTCCTGCCATGCAGACAACACATTACACAATAAGAACAGCTCTTGTTTTCTCATATTTGTTTAGGTTATCTCATTTAGATGAGCTCTAGTATTTACTGATCTTTGCTTGTCTGATAATTGCCCAGGAAGTTCATAGAAAAAAATCATAATGTGCCCTTTTGAAATCAATTACAGGAAGAGTGGGCAAACTGTAAAAGCTGCTACGCTCTCCAATTGCTCGTGTCCGGAAAAAAAAATGTGAAAGGCTGACTTGTGATGACTAAAAGAGGCCATCATTTATGTCAGAACACTAATGACCTGATTCATATCAGTATCCTCAGGAGCTAAGAAATACGCAGGTAGCTTCTCTTATTCCCAATATTGCTTTAGCATCACCCTTTTAATATGAAGTAAGAGTTTTAAAACTCATAATCCCCCTGTTCTAGAAGTTAACTATTTTTTTCAGGAAACAAACAGGAATAGTCCCCTGGGCTCATAAACCTGGTAAACTATCTGAAGCCATGATTAAGTATTAGTTTACTGAGATCATTTTTCTTGCTMCCTTTTGACTCCAGCCTGAATTTAGTAGTTAACATTCTCTTTAAGTTTCTGCATTTAAGGTACGAAAGCAATATGATAACCAGCACTAAAACTTGATTGTCTGTCTTCTTGAGATAACAACTATTAAACTGGGTCAGTGTGAGGTAGAAAAAAAGATAACATGGATGTCAAAATGATCCAGATTTGTAGTCAATAACATAGCATCTCCAGGCAACCTGGCTATACAGCATTGCAACATATATCTTCAGAGTTTTTCTATTATATATAAAATTTACTTGAAATTGGAATCATACCTTAATGATTCATATCCAGTTCATGTAGAAACGCAGACCTGAAGACTTAGAGGCGTCTATTTCTTCATACTTTTGAAACATAGGTACTCATTATAAAATGTCCCACTTAAATGTTAAAAATGAAAAAAGTTGGTGCTTTCTAATCGGTGATTCCTAGTAAGGCAGCACAAGGAGAGGAAGATAAACTGATGCAAGGGCTAATAAATTCTAGCTTGATGCATAAGATGGAGTGAGTCAAATAACGGCCTGCTGACTCAAGAATAAGGTCAAATAGCTGAACCAGGTGAATCTTTTGTCTCAATAGCAGAGGACAGTGGAGCTGAAAAGCTTTTGGATGAAGTTTGAGCTTAGATGTGGGAAGTCGAGATGAAGATAAAAAAAAAAAAAAAGACACATGGACACTGACCTCAAAACCACAAACCACAGAACAGCCATCCAGCTGTGAGACACAGAACAGCCTTCCTAAAATAGAAATAAACGCTTAACAAAAGCTTTGTAACAGCTTTTATATCTGCTCAGGGACATTCATCCTAAAAAGACAGGCGGGTGTTTTTTCCCTCATATAAGGGACAAATATCAAAGCATGATATATCTTTATCAGCTTTCCCCAGAGTTTCCATTGGGTTTGCCTTCTGAAGAGCAATGAGAGAGTTCTGCATCAAGAAGAGACGGGAGGGCCAGGTAGCGGTTGGCCATATGGGCTGCAGTCAAGGACAAGGGAATCACAAGTCAGCAGCACCTGAAGCAGCTGCTACAAGAGCAGCAAGGGAACAGGCAGTTGAGCAACTAGAAATTTTATAATGAGCTCTATATATGGCAAAAGAGCTTTGAGCAATTCACTATAAAATAAACCTACCCAGGATTTATTCTTTTAAGTGCAGGCAAGCAGAAAGGTTATTTAAAAATAATAAGGCATGTTCTTTACAAAGGCTGAATAATGGTTATTTCCTCCAATTATACCACCTGTACCTCCATGACAAAAGTGCATCAAAGTGCGACCGCGAGCAGCATCAGAAACTGAGCAGCTCCCCAGTGCTGCCTAATTATTGTTCTTCCTTAAAGCAATACAAAAAGCTACAGTTAACCCATTTTTTGTGTGTTTCTTTTCGTCCCACTTGAAACATTTCTTCTTTCTCATGTTAGTAGCAGTCCATGAGGGGCCCTTCTTCTAAACGCAGGATGAAATATCATGTTAGTTAAATTACACACTWTCTTTTCTGTTTTCTAAGGACAAAATCCTTCATTGATAAGACTTTTGTTACTGATAGCAGTGCTACCAAGCTTCAGTCTGACCATAGTCACTGTGCTTCCTGTATAGTTGTTTATATTTAAAGAAAAGGTGACAAGACACTTAAAATTATTTTGTCATATTTCGATACTTCAACCACTATTAAAGCAGTGAAAGTAAGAGGAAAGCAGTAACCACCTCTCCAGTCTTGTATCACTTTCTATAAATTTTATGCAGGTGTTAAAGAATAGGGAGGTATAATGAAAATGAAAATAATGTCTAGCACTTAAAAAAAAAAAGTTTTCATGCATTCTGTGCCTCTGATTATCAACAAATACTGATTAAATATTTTGAAATGCTTGAAGTTATGCATTAATTTGTAATAGTTGTTGYATTATTTTTTGGCAAAAGACTCCATGAAGCAGCCAACTAGCCAGTCCACAGAGAAGAGCATAACACAGCCAAAAGGTATCGCCTGAAAAGCAATAGGGCAATTTTTTTTTTTTTGAGGTTTCAGGAATTTAAGTGAAATTATTTAAATCAAAATTGAAACCATCTTGAAAAGCCATTTTGAAGAAATTTTTCTCTTTGCTCTGTTACCATAGTTAATATTTCTAGGTGATTACTATTAAGAAATAGCTCTAGGACACAAAGATATTTTGTACATATGGAACAAAATTGGCATGTGTTCTAAGACTTTGGACCATCTCTATTTAACATCAGTCTTCACAAAAAAAAGTCCTTCACAAAAAAAAAAAAAAAAAAAAAGACACATGGACACTGACCT
>NW_020455521.1:830940-853714 GCF_003342845.1 Nothoprocta perdicaria
CATCTCTATTTAACATCAGTCTTCACAAAAAAAAGACATACACAAAAAAAAAAAAAAAAAGAGAGAGAGAGAGAGAGAGAGAGAGAGAGAGAGAGAGAGAGAGAGAGAGAGAGAGAGTATAGCACAAAAATCCTATGTGGAAATGAGAATTTCAAGACAAAATAAACTTGCAATAGTACCCAGAAGTCCCAGAAATGCACACATCTATATCAAACTCACATTACAAAGAGACACAAGATAATGACGAATCATTCCTCATCAACTGATGGATCATTCACATCTTGTTTTTTCTCTTGAAGCATCCCCATTTTCTTCTCTAATCTTTGGGCCACACATCTCCCTACATCTGCAGCCCTCCTCAGAGGGCTTGGCTGCTATGGACACGCTTGCATGGGAAGCCTTCAAGGACATCATGCTTCCTAAAGATGAGAAAATGAAGTCTAGAAAAATTAATTACTGCAGTCAAGGATGAGGAAAGCTGCGGTGCTTGATCCAAAACACATTTGACCGTCTCTTACGGCAAGGTCATAATTCATTCAACAGAGGKGGAACAGTGCTGAGGAACTGGAAGATCCTTTCCTGGCTGTGTGTGCAAGCATGTCCCCAACACCGTGTGTTGGGGAGAAACGCACACGGCCACAGACACACACCGATGTCCCTCACCAAGCGACTCCAGTCCTGCAGAGCTCACTGCCAGGTCACGAAAATATTTTTCCTGATTTTGCTTCCCTGGGTGGTTAGATCTAAAACACATTTCTACACTCATCTAAAGGAATAGCATTTGCAGATATTCATGAATGTATGAGAAAAGCSATCAATTTGGCACAGTTCACTAACAAAATCAAGACCATACGACTCCAAGGGAGAAACAGACCAAACCCTTTAGCAAGCAACCCCAATATTCCCTTTTTTGCTAAAATCCTTACACTTTTTGATCTAAGGATTCATCCTCATTTAAGCACATAATACGAAAGAAAATCCTTTTTTAGCAAATTAATATATTTTTGCATTAAAAGACAATCCCAAGGCTGCTTGTATTGTTTTTATAAAATATTAGCAATCCAGTCTTTGCCATGTAGTCTGTTTCTGTTTCTTTTTATAGGTATAAGACCTCCTCTTTTATCCTGAATTTAATTTTTATGATCACAGCCATGATGACTGCCAAAAGCATGTTTCAGTATATATTTTCCAGCTGTCTACTAAGCAAAAAAAGAAAAAGAGATATATAGTTGCAAAACATAAAATAATCTAAAAAACATGTTCAGATTATAGGAACATAGAAATGTGAAGGCAAAGGGACAGAAGACATTAGCTGTTAAAAAAATGCACTTAAGTCTGAAGTGAAAGGCAAAAAGCTCTGGAAAGAGGTGTAAAACTCACAGCTACCAGCCCAGCAGGTTGGGATCATGCTTTCCAGTTTTATTCTTCTTCCCAAAGTGTCCTAGAGATATTTGACCTCACATGACTATTTTTTCTAACCATAAAAGTGTCTATACCTGTACAATAAAGACAGTTTTCTTTTACRATAGCTTTACTAGTAGCAGAAACTATCATTGAAATTACACTGARAGTTCAGCTATATTCTCTTACCCATTTATTTAGATCTCAAGTAAAGTATATTAAACATATGCTTATCTTTAGCACAATACCTTGAGAGGGAATAGTCTGGAACTTAACATCAAGCACGAGCTCAGGATCTTGCCAGAATGAGGACTTGTGGCCTCATGAAAAAGCAAACAACCCAAGAAGAGATTTTTCCAATGACTCCCCTAAGTTCTGGATCAAGTCCTTATTTTTGAAAAGTTTCTTTCCAGATGGGCTTTTTTTGCATTTTTTGTTTCCTTAGTTTCTTTTCTTTTTGTCTTTTATTTTTTCTTTTTTTAATCGAGATCTTCCTGCCTATTTATCATTGCCGTTCTTATCAGGACAACAATTTCTAAAGGCTTTTTCTTTGCACATGTATAACTTAGAAAACAAATGAATTTTTCATGATGATATTCTCCAGGTGATTTGGTTTCACTGAGAACTTGTTTTCAAGATGTTTATAAAACAACAAATATATAAAAGCTTGAAAATTCCATTTTGCAATAAGAAATATGAAATTTAGAATAATGATACTGTTTYGCAAAGCTACTAAAATAGGTGTATACAAAATATTAGTATTAGGTTGTGCGGAAGTATTATTTTGTTGTCAGCTCTGCAGACATAAACATCTAGTAATTAAATATGAAAAAAAATAGTGAGCTCAGTACACAGAAATTAGAACATCAAACTTCAGTGTTTTGCTTCTCTTGCTTAAAAAGGAGAGGGAAAGTAAAAATATATGTATAATATTATATTATTGCTATGTTAAGGCAATTCTTTCAAACCCTTAATGATGGAGGATTAGCTTTTTTAAACGCATAACAGTAACATAACATAACATGTTCCTCTTAGCAACTGGGCTACACTAGGAATAAGTGCGGATATATTAGTCATGAAAGCAAGTAACTCAAAATCAAGGCTTCCTCACAAAACACTGCACACTATGAAGCACACTATTTTCACATTTCACACTATTCAGAAGGCCCCCTGGATCCCAATAATCAACTCTCAGTGTTAACAGGATACAGAGCAAAATTAAGTCTTTAATAGCAAGGAAAAGCAAAACAAGCCAGAACTTCATTCACAGGAAGAGTTTCTCAGTTAGAAACCATCCTCAGACTTCCATCAAGATGTTCTTCTATCAAGACCACATAATCAGACTAAAGTTGTATATTGTAAGAAAAACTGTAACATAGGAACCGGAATCTGCCAGGCTTTCCAAGTTATGTATTATTCCTGTGCCTGTTACGAGCAGTTCATGCTTTGGTTCACTGCTCTTTCCAGGCRAAAATACAGCAATTTAACAGACTGACCAGATGTTTTTCCCTGCCAGGAAGAAAACGTCCATTTTAGATTGCTTGTGGATGAGCAGTCTATACAAACATGGAAAGGTTGATAACAGATTATTTTATGGACTGCCACACAAAAGGTACTTTTAAAAACATCTGAGCCAACAGCATCTCTTTATCTGCGTGTCAGAAGCATGATTATACAGGATAGTCCAAGTTGAGAAAGCTGGGCAGGGAATCTTAATTAGGATGCCATGTTAACAGCGTGATACTTTACACAATTATTGATACTACCATCACAAGTCCCTAATAGCCCCCATAAGGGGACAGGCAAAAAGACTGGATCCCTTTTCTTCCCTTACCTTTGCTAAATGCCATGATAAAAATAAATATATTGGAGATCTGAAAGAGGACATCAAATTATGCGATCTGTGACTCTTGTGGGGAAACTCCCTGCTACTGCAGGAGCRAGTTCTGGAAATCTTGTTTGAAAATTTACTCGGTGGACAATCAAAGCAACCCGTTAGTGTCCTGGAGGTACAAACGTTGCCCTGAAAGTCTGAGAGCCGTACAATTATTTCTCCATGGATTTTCATCACAGAAATATGCTAACAGATGTCATTTTGATAGTATGACAGAAAGGAAGACATGTGATGTTCAGCTGATGTTTACTTTCATTGGACTTTGTAGCTAATGTCTTTCTATTTAAAGGAAGGAAAGAAATGTGCTGTCTTATGGGTTTATTTTAGGATTTCTGAATTGTGGTTACACCCACAAAAATCCACCTACACAGGAATACGCAGACAGTGGGAAAGCAATGTCACGCCAAGTGAGTATAATATATTCCTAGGTAAATCAGATAAAAGGAGAGAAGACTCAGCAGACTTCACGTGCAGTTTCATTTAAATCCATGAATCATCCAAATCTCAGCATACAAGCAGGAAGAGAAAGATAAGCTTTTTTTTTTTTTCTACCCTAAATTAAGAAGACAAAGAAACTCCCAAGGTCTATTATAATATTGCATATATCCCTTCTGCTATAGAAAGAGTCTGATCAAAAGTATCCCCGTGTATATTCACTCATTTAACATTTGAGCTATCCTGAGACGCTCAGCAGACTGTTCTCCCGTCCCATGATCCTTGCAGGATTTTTTTTTAATGATTTTGTCCACCAGAAGCAATTCCATTCACTTCCTAAGAGTGATGAACTTAAAGAGACTGTAAACGTCCCAGGGCCAGGATCCAAACACTTGTCAAAGGAAAAAGTGAGCGCTGCAGTGACCGAATTTTTAAATCRGATCTGCTGTTAAACTCATCAGTAAGAGGGTAAGTGGTGATATTCAAATYCATCATGAGAGTTCAAAGGCATATTTTTCTTCATGCTGAAATCAGAGTCTCTTAGGTTTATTGTCTGAGCTTGCAAACTCAAAAAGCAGTTGTGGCTTTTTGAAAGGCCAGGCTCATTAATTCTTTAGCACTTTTARCATTCTTCAGAACACAGAAATGTCTTAGCACATCTGAGATTTGTCCAAACAGTATCAAATCAGTTCACTGTAGGTCATACTGAACAATACTGGTTCGGAACAGTGATTTTTTCTTTTTTATTTCAGTATTCAGTTTTTAATAGAAGTGATGATCTGATGATGGAAAGCTGCAAATACTCATCAAATGCATAAACATCAAATGCAAACACATCAAATGCATAAATCTCTGTGCATAAATCTCTGTGATCTGCATAAATGCATATGTTAAGAAATGTGTGAATAAAGTGTGGGAAGACAAACACTCCTCCCTCCCCTTGATACTGGTTCTAAAGGAACAACAGACAATGATAGACACAGCTTATTTTGGGTGGCAGTGAACCACAGAATTAGCACACTATTATTCTAAAGAGCAAGCATATAACACAGATGTCTGCCATAAATAATTCACTCCAAAAACAAAGTCTGTGCCTTCAGCGAATTTGCAAGTTTCRGAACCTTAAAAAGATAAGGCTGGTTCTCTTCAGAGCATGTCTTTGTTTATTAAATGTTTTTCTTCTGTAAAATATATGAAATTTAGTTTTCCAATTAGCATCAATATTTTATGCTTGGGGATACTGAAGCCTGAACCAGTCCGGTTTTGCTGCACAAGTTCACAATGCTATTTATTTCACCCAAACCCTGAGGTGGGCAGTCAAACAGAGACCACAGTGATCCACACAACTATTCTGGAAGCAGAATRCTCGGTTACAGACCAAGCCAAATGCCCTTTCCTCTTAGGAGCGCCTGTCCAATGCAAGCYGCTGCACTGTCACCCTCGGAGCAGCCATCTAAGGATCCTGGGATCCCCCCCATGTACATAGGGGCACATATGGGATTTGGGGTCTGTTTTGTCTGCCGTTACATGGTGCACATCATTTGCCTTCCAAGGGAATTGCACTACATCTTGTTTTTTAAAACAGCCAACATTGACAAATAGCAGACAGAAGAGAGGAATTCACCAAGTATGTCTTACAGCATATATGGTTACCACAAATAAAACAAAGATTTAGGTAACAGGAAGCAAAATTTTGACTTCTTCTAACTATGCCTAGTGTATTATGACAGCAACTAATTGACAGCCACTGGCCTAGGAGAAAAGGGAAAGTGAGCATATGCTTCTAGAGAGAATTCACTCGTATTTAGTTTCTAATTTTTTGAAAATAATTTGAAAATAATTTCAAGATAAAATATTTTAGAATAAATATTTTCTTTTGAGGAAATCAAATTCTTTGAGTATCACTCAATGGTATTTTTTTCATTTTCCTACATGCAAATTATCCTAGTTCACATTTTCACCTTTTTCTCATAAGCCATCCTCTATTTACACAGTTGGTTACTTTCTCTCCAATTAGGTATTCCAAAATTGATAGTTTCTGTGTATGATCTCATCACTCCTTAATCCAAATCTTTACCCTTTCGCTTCTGTTTATCTGTCTTGAAAAGTACACCAATTAGGCACCATAATCAGCATCTATCCAATCTATCCATGTTGGACACGTATGACTGCAGCAGCTGCCCCATAAATTATTGGCAACTACAWAAAGTTTTATTTACTTACTGTCAGGCCTAAATTTCAATTTCAGGTGATTTTCAAAAGTAAAAGTCATCAAGAAATTATATATACTCTATTTTTTATTCCTCTTGGAATTATGAAGCGTTTTTCCCCAGTTCTTTCTCTTCTAAACATGSCAAAAATAATTCTGTTTAACAATTAATTATAAACACTTCTTAATTTGCTGTTTAGCTTATATTACTTAGTTCATTGTTCACTTATCAGCGAAATGCAATTCCAGAGTACATTGAGAGGTACTGCTTAGGATTCCTGGTTCCTGAGGAAATCCCATGAAGATATAGGGTTGAAACTACAGTCATGACATTATGAAAACAGTATGAGTTGATTTGTCAAATGCAGCTCAGCACTCACATGGGAAAAATTCAATAGGTCAGGACTTTCCTTCCAGCACTGCAATTAAAACATATACAAAAAAAAACCACAATAAAGGGGCAAAAGTGGTACAGAAAAATCCTTAAAATATAGTTATCTATTAATTTCCCAATTTTTCCTTGAAGGAAAATATGTAGCAAACCCTAATCATTTTAATTATATTTGACTACTATAACAAATTGTGTTTATGTTAATTATGATAAAAATGTGGGAAAAAAACAGTTAAAGACATGTACTAACATTCTTTGTCATATCAGCTAAGGATAACATTTCACACAAAAACAAAGAAAACCTCATAATATCAACTCAGCCAATGTCATCATGAGCACTGAAATCCTGATTATTATAGAATGTCTTCTGAAAAATGCCCTTCTGACATTYCTGAAGGCACTTCTCACTCAAACTTCTCCTTAGGAAGATGCCAACCTCCCARTGATTACAAAACCTTATAACAGGACCCTGCCCTCTTCAAGAATGAGGTTTTTATCCTGGTCTTCATTCCAGATTYCACTTCCAGCAGCTACATTGCAAGAAAATAGGAAATCCTGCATTTGGAGGTAAGACWGCAGCATGGATGATTTAATCTAAGTGGACACAACAGTGATGAAGAGGTGGGTATAAGCACAAGTTAGCAAGGCAAACACAGACCCACCAATCCTAATCAGCTCCATAGACCCTCAAGAAAAGCTCTACTCATGCATTTTTATTAATACTATTAAGATTCAGTCGCTTGACTAAAGCAGGTCCGAGTGCAGCAGCTGGTCCAAATGCACTTCCACTGATTCAGTAGACACCCCAAAGAGGGACGGCTCTGTGTTCCTCTTGTCTGAATAAATGTTTCTAACACACATGCTCCAGCCACGTATCAACGTTCAACAATAATGAAATTGCACTCCCATGTACTCTAGTCTCTTCCACAGCTTTGAAACTCTGGTCTGCTCTGGATAAGCAGACTTACCATGGTCCCTTCAGAAGAAACATTCCTGAATCCATTTCACAACACAGCCAGGCTTGTTAACTGGCATCACAGCACTTTTACTTCTCTTTTGATATACCCTAAACAAAACCTTTCTCAGAAGAGTGGGTACTTAGTAAACATGCTCTGCTACTGCTTTATAATTGCTCACATAGCAACTCACTAACTCTCTCGGGAGAATTTCTTTTGTTCCCTTTCAACCTAAAGAGTTTTCACAGACTTTAAGATTAGGTTGACTATTTTATTTCCTTTCGCTAGTTGCAAAGCAATAAATAAAATACTATTCAAGATGCGCCATGCACCTCTAACCTATCAGCCTTTCCCCCTTCAATATATGAGAAAGTTTTCGAAGTTACCTTTGATACTTTTGTTCCAGTTCTCTAAGGGCACTTCCTTCTAAGGTTATTTACATTTATTTCCCCTCTTGAATTACTGAACTGCAAACCAAGTGCCTTGAACACAATTCAGGCTTAGTATATCCTCAAGAGTTTTAACCTCAATTCAAACACTTGAAAATCTATTTACTAGGGGAATCTTTCATTCTGCCACCCACCAAAGCAATTCCTTGAAARACTACTCCCTAAATATTTGGGGTTTTTTTCTTATGTAATTCATCTGAAAAGAGAACCTGCTCACATTACTATCTCCAAGTGTTTCTACAGGCCCGAGACAATTCTCATTATATTCCTGCACTGATTTCCTTAATCTCCCTAACTTGCAATTCATAAATGTTTATGAATATGAATATGAATAATATTCATAYTATACTCCCTTTAGTATAGAGATCTGAAAGTTTTAATTTTCTTTTAGCAGAAATAATCTGAAAATTTAACATGAACTTTGAAGTACAAAATATATAGTGTCAGGTGTAAAACAGAGGCTCTCAATCCACATTGTTCATAACACCTTAACTTAAGACACACATCATGTTGGAAAAAAACCCTTATAGCCAGGTTACCCATAATCATTCTATTTTTCACAGTTTTTCCACAAACCTAAAGATATCAAACAGAATYTTCAAGCAAAATTCAGTTTGCGACTCAAACGGCAGACGTGTTATACGAGCGGAGGCTGTGCACGGATTTGCAATTCCCGTTCTGCCTAGGGAATCCCGAGGCGGAGGGCAAAGCTGCCACTGCTAGGAAGAGAAAAGTAGTGCCACCAATATCCGAGCAGTGCCAAGTATGAAAAGCAGTGCCACAGATATCCAAGAGCACCAGACAGAAAAGCCACAATCAGCAGCACCAGACACATCACAAGAAAAAAAAACAGTTATTATCACAACCAAAGGAAATGGGAAATTCTAAAGTGGTTCTACTATATATAGCATCAGKGAACCTTTGGCTTCACTCTAAAGTTTTGAAAAGTAAAATTTTTCCTGATCACGCAAAACTCGCATTCAAAACRCTACCCTGAACTTTCAGCTCCTTAATCCTGCAAGCTGGACAAGTAAGGTAGTCTTAGGAAAGCCTACTCCAAAATAACAGTAACAGGAAAGAMATTGCTTCAGTTTTGGTATAAATTGGTACAGTCAAATGCTGCTTTGCTAATATGTTAAATTCTGGATGCCTTGCTGCCTCTAACAAAGCTTCTGTGGACGTTGTGCTGTGCAGAACTGAAATTCATATAGATTTTCAAATTTAATTTTGACTGCGTTAGGGGAAGATACATTCATCACCATAAAATAGCTCATGGGAAGACTAGAAGAAATTACTCCTGGCATATTGATCTTAAAATGCACTTAGTGCACTTYTGACAAACTCTTCCAAAAATTAAGCATGTGTTAACCAGTTTGCCAAGTAAACACAAAGAGAATTTGTGCTGCATCCATTTCAATGCTTTGTAATGAGTGTAACACAAGGGCAGCCAAAGAGGAATGACTGAAGCAGAGCCAACCAACTTCTCACCTACAGAAACAAAGAGTTTGATTCTCATTCCGGTTGAGCCATGAAAATCTCCATAAGTAAATAATTAGCATTTTTTCTCCTGTAAAAACTGTAACAGTGAAACCTGTAACTTTTTTTATGTTCTTGCTTCCAAGCCTGTAGATCCAGTAAGGCTGTAAGCTTGCTGCCCCTTGCACTCCCATGCTCTTCCTCTATGAGGTTCCTGTTCAGATGCCAATGGCTGTGATGGACCTTGGGACATTACAGATGGCACTGATCATCTGCTGAACAACTGATGTCATCATTGTCTTCTATTCCCTTTATATATCTATTTATAAAYGCAATTTCCATCTCTGTTGAGAGCTTTAAAAGGAACTTTTAATGACAGAGCTATAACCGATGAAGGAGGATCCTTGCGTGTGGTTGMTCCCAGGCACTTTAAATGTACATTTCCTTTTACAGTAGCAATTGCTTTGATTTTGCTGAGATTCTGCTAGAGATTCTCTTACCGAAAGGGCAAGTTCCGCTCTAAACCACAACATTAGAAACAGATTGCCTGTTAATGCAGCACTTCCTTCTTGTAAATTTTAACTAAATTTTAATCTAGCTTTCTGCTGAATATTCTAAGTGTTGATACATCCTGTAAGACACCCTTCAGACTAATGATTACCAAAAGCCTACAGAATCTGCAGCAGTTTTCTTGCACCACACTTTCTTTAGTCTCCTCTCTCTCAATTTGCTATATTTTGAGAGACCCTTTTAAAAGAACAATTGCAATGATTAAAAAAAAAAGATAGGAACAATAAAAAAAGATGACAAGAGAAAAACATATTTAAAATAAGCTCATATATATTTAAAAAAAAAAAAAAGAAAAAAAAAGCAACATTCCAGAATGCAAAAAGTTTAAAGTAGAACTGGAAGCTCATAAAGGTTTCAACCTCCATTGGCTATATCAGCAATAGGTTGAAGTATCTCAAGCTCAATGTCTCTGCAATAAATTTTAATATAAATAGTGTGGAAAGTGCTCCCGGGTGACAGGAACCAGCAATAAGCTAATTGTAAGTTGCTCCATTCTGGATAATCATCTATGCTCTTAAAAATTAAATCTCTATTTCTTACTATGGCAATAACATTAGAATGACACTCAAGGTCTTGCCTCAAAATAATCTATTTTGTACCCACAAAATGTGAGATTTGTGATATATATTCAAATCCACTAAAACAAAGTTTGATCTAAAGCGAATAAGAGATTTTACAGAGGTGTKATGCTCTGTGCTAGATGATACTGAGAGAGTGGACAACTCAGAAGAGAAGACACCACCACCAGTCCTCAGAGAGGACATCAAAAGACTCTAGCACTAATCAGTGGTTCCAATGTCTGTGGTGATTGGGTAACTCATAGACTTTAATGGTTTCCCTCTCAACAATTCCTGTGAATTGTGCCGTACTATTGCTCCCATTTCTTGGCGTATAGGCATACTGACTAACTTGCTCAAGGTTATGGAAGTCAGTCACAGATGGGCACTTGATCTTTGCCAARTTCTAGACCTGAGCACTCTACAGTGAGGTCACTGTGAGGTTAATATATACAGATTTCACCAGGATTATTCCATGAACATTATCCAAAGGTGCAGCTCAGCCAGTACAAAGATTAAGAAGCATAAATCTAGTAAGAGCTCTAATCACAYTTAAACAGAGTATTGCTGGAGCTCTTTATTGATTGTTTGTAAAGGAGACATTTCACCTACTAGGAGTTCAGCTATGATTTTAACTACAGGTTTATGAAATTATGCCAATAACAAGGAATAATGTTTACTAGAGCAATCCACTAAACATGGAAAATACATTGTTAAAACAGATTTATCAAATCTATGGACCTGTTATGAGATCTTGTTATTAGCCACTTATGTCAACAGCAAATTTATACCTTATTAATTTACACAGGTTGAGGTTGGAAGGGACCTCTAGAGAKCAACTAGTCCAAACCTGCTGTTCAAGCAGAGTCATCTGGAGCACTGTGCCCAGGTCTGCCTCCGGACAGTTTTCGAACATTTCCAAGRAATGAGACTCCACAACCTCTYTSGGTAACCTGGTCCAGCGCTCAGTCACTCTCACAGTAAGSAAGTTTTCCCTCATGTTCAGAGGAACCTTCCAGTTTTTCAGTTTGTGGACATTGCCTCTCACCACGTCACCGGACACCACCGAAAATAGTCTGGTCCCATTCTCTCTACACTTTCCCTTCAGGTATTTAYACATATTGATGAGATTCCCCTACTTTAGTCTTTTCTATCTGATCAAAAGAAGTTACTTAACCTTACTTTAAGCTCAAATCATTTTCAAAAAACAAGCTCTATCTTCTGGTTGTAAAATTAGRAATGAACAATTATGGCCATGCTGAAAGCACCAGAAGAACGCTCAAACCAAGTGGCATAGGCAGCTCACTTCCACGTTGCTAATGTCTAGTTCCTTCTGACCATCCAAATACCTAAGCTAAAGTAGCTGAAGCTACCTTGAGCCCTACCTGATGRTTAAATAGTATTTTTTTTAAGTCAAACTGTTTGCAACCATATGAGGGCTATGCTATAGTCTCTAAGTTTAATTTACTAGCAACACACTGAGAAGACATGTGCTATGTCCTGGGTGTCCTATGAGGGTATCTAGATGTATGACATGCAGCGAGACCCAACCAGGTAATACTAGGAGGCTGCAGAGGAATGAAAAGATCCTGTACACACCAGCTTGGGGTGAATTGCTCCCCCAAGTCCCCAAACCAAGCTTTATCTCAGAGAGAACCGACTGACTCACCCCAAGAAAAGTCAGGAATTGGGGCTTGGGAGAGAAGGTATTTGGCAGTCTTCATGGGTCCTATATTCACCCTGACAGATTTAAAACAGAACTAGGCTGTAAAAACATTATGCATTCAAGATAATAACTTTAAAGCTATTTAAAGGAGTTAGAATATCTACAGTTATGTGTTTTCTTGGGTCTCACATTTGAAGTGCAATTTATAACAGGAATTTATTTTAGCCTCAAAGTCAAAACTCCAAAATAAAAGCTTAAAACCTAAATATTTGTGAAGTAGATCCCAAGCCCTTTATTTCATTTGATTACTGTACTATCCACTAAATCACTGCTAATAAACTAACCACTAATCCAATGAAAATAGTATCAATACTGGTGAATAAACGTAGCACACCTGGAAAACACTGCAAATTCAGAACGCAAAAATGCTTCTATTCTTGCTCTCTAATCGCTTTGACAGYGTTCATTATCAAGCCTTAACTTCAAATTCAGGTTGGTTTGAAGTCAGTACAGGAGAACAAAGCTCCGAGCCACATTTTCTCCCAGGCCACTTGCAAACGATTCTTGGCCCGGACAGACTTCCACGCTGGAATTCATAGGCTCCGGCCTCCAAACATTTTTCAGTTAGAAGCTGGTCACTCTTAAATCACCCAATTCTGTCTGGGAAAACACCCTTGAGAACAGTTAAGCAGCATAAAAACAAATACCAAGGAAAAAATAACGAAAATTTACAGACATTTGATGAATGTCAGCACTGTCATATAAGCTCCTTTGGAAGATAACTCCCACACTGGGGCCCAGTGGTATTAAGAAAAGGAGATGAAGACTCCCAGCTATAAATAAAATTAAAGATAGGATTTATCTTACTCTCTGCAAAAATGTCTTTCTTATCAAATACTTGGCCACATGAAATATCTTCTGAAAAGTACAATTTAAAAAAAAAAAAAATGGAATTGATTCCTTCTTGAAAACATGGACTTATAGGAATAGCTTAGAAGAGTTCCACTGTCTGGTTAGGCTTTATTTATTTAATTCTATGACATAGTTTTCTTCAATGCACAATAAGAGAGGTAATACCATCTTGCATGTGTGCAAGGTGTTTGATCTGCAGCTCCCACGCTGCCTCATAGCATAAAGGCGACGAGTTCCTCTCTTCAAAATGAATGCACAAACATACAGACCTAAAGAAATGTCACAAAGACAAGTCTGTGCAGTAAATATTTTAGGTGTGCACTGACTGAATACATTAAAAAAAAAAAAAAGGAATCTTCTGAAATTCCCTGTGTGTCTTCCCCAAATCCTCACTTTGTTTCTGTACATGTTGTGACGTTTTAGAATAATTTTAGTGCACAAACCTGCTTTTCAAAGACATCTTATACCTTGTCTGACAAACATAAGCCACGGTGGCCAACGCTTTTGCAGCAGAACTGCACCTTTAAATACCACTAATGCCAGATGGTCTCAGCATATAAAGCAGCATGAGACAACATATTAATGCTACTCAAACAAGCAGCTCGTGCTAGGAGCAGACCAATGAAACGAGGCACAGGCTGCTAATCCTCTCTGTCTCTATGGCAACATCTATTGCAGACAATTCTTCAATTTTCAAGTCAAATGAGCTTGTTGGCTCTTCAGCTCCTCTATTCAGGGATCTTACATTGCCAGGTACGTTTTCATTGTGCATTAGTTTCTGCTGCAATGCAAAATGTATTTTTCTCGGCTCCTTCGCCTACGCTGAGTATCAACGAACAGATGCTCCCGTGTTTCTGTTTATTTATAGATTTTTCCATGGCACCTTGAATGCAATACGTAGAAACCTTGCAGATACAGATGTGACTCTGCCTACCAGCACTGGAAAAAAAAAAGGGGGGGGATCAATAACTTGCTTAAACATCTCTGCTACCAAGGCAGAATATTAAAAAAGATGAGAAATATACGGCAGAGCCAGGAGAAAAGTCAGGCATCCTTTCTGGGCCCAGGCCACAGCATTTCCCTGCTCTCTCCACCCTCCTGTGTACTGAATTTATCACAAACAGAAAGAAATGATTTTTATTCAGAAAGGAGTTTATTTTTTCATTTCTCATTCCTTAACTGCAAGCTAGTACAGCACTAAAGTCACGCTAAACCTTCTTTTAAGGGTATTCACACAAGCAGACYCAAGGATTAGGATTTATAAGCCTCCCGCTTCTAATGGAGATAGACAGAGAGTTTCCATGGACTTGGGTTTGATCTCTGCACACTCAGCAGCTGGGAGAGAGGAAAAACTAAACTGCTGTGTGGATTATATCAAGTGAAGATCTGACATAGAGAGTCAAGTTTACCAAATCCAGAAATCTCCCTTTGAAGTAAGGGTTTTTTCTTTTCTTTTTTTTTTTTTTTTTAAACTTGTATGAAAAGCATTAATCTTAGTTATTATAAGTTAATATATTTGAGCCTTAGGCTTACCCCATCATTGCTTAAGTTCTAAACCACTTTTTTTGTCCAATAAGCCAAAATCCAGAGCTAAACAAAACCACAAAACGCTCAGTTTGCCACAGCAGTGAGAGAGAAGAAAAAAAAAAGAGACACAAAAAAGGTTATACTATTCATTCTGAAAGATAAAAGTGCAAGAAATACAGTTTCACTGCAGTTTCCCTCATTCACAGCATAGCACTACTGAAGGACTGCCATGGTTCAAAGCTATCCATGCCGTGAYCATGATTTAATTTTGAGGGATGTCACTCCAACATCATATCTTACAGAAAGAAATCTCAGAGAGAACAATATAAAATAATTCACACATTTGTAGTTATCCTTATTATGATAGAGCAAATATGACTAAGGTTTTTATGTCACCAAATGCTTGCTTTTTTGTTGTTTATTTCAAACCTTAATTATGTTTCTTGCAGCAAAGAACTGCATGATTTCTTTTTGTTTGGAGAGGTCATACAATGAAGGTCAGACTTTCCAGATACTGAAAAATCCACTAGATATTGAACTGGTATGTCAGCAAGGGTGCCCCTGCCAAAAAAAATCTCACTAAATCTTGGCTCACTAAATCAAGCAGCCACATATGCCACCTGACTAAACAGTTTCTTGTCACTCGCCTTAAGGCAGAGCCAGGTTTTAGGACAAGCATCAGGAAATAGGGTGGCTGCTCTTTGTGGCCAGAACATCCCCTTTCTGCCGTGGTGCATGAGGCAGCTCTTGCCCACAGCAATGAACAGCTCCACATGAAGCAGGATCATCTCTGCTGGCTCCACAGAAAGTCATTTGGGAGTAAACAGGGATGCTGGCTTTGCATGGCATTCACTATGAACCACGACCAGGAAAAAATAAACTACTAGTTTATGCAGATATAAATGTCTCATTTTGGGGAAGAAAAAAAAAAAGAATTAAAAACAAATGTTTACTGGCGAGGAACAGCTACCGTAGGTTTATGATTTAAGGCCCTGTTTCTCGGCCTTGCACACATTTCCAGAGCTTGGTTTTAGAGAGAACTGGACCCCAGTCTTCAGAGAGCCACGCTGCTGTTTGCTGCTGTGGTGGGAAGGTCTGGCTGGTGATGACTCAGCTAGCACAAACCCAGCACACTGCAGGAAACTGCTGGAAAGGGAAGGTACCGAGACCATGCTTGGACTCCAGCATCCTCATCGGTAACAGTAAATATGAAAGATACGGGCAAGGTGATGACCCCAATACCCCAAACCAACACCACATATAGGTGGTTTTCCATAAAACCAGAAATACATGGCAGAACTCTGATTCCAGCCCCCAAATCCTAGTGAATCAGATGCTTTATTCTAGCACTTCTGTTCATATAGACCTCTCTCCCACCACCAAGCCATTCCCTACGCAGCMTCAACTATTCACATTAAATCCAAGACATTTGGATTTAATCTACGGTACTCAAATTAGTTCAGACTCATGCCATACCGCAAATAAAACCCACCRGTTGTGCTACCATTTTACTGAGGAGGGTTTTCTTCAACCTAAGGCTTTGAGTGTCTTCCTTCAGCCTCAACACACCAAAATATCTGAGCTCCCAATGCGATACCCTCATCCCTCCGAATTTAGTGAATCTTGGCTCTCAATTTCTAGACGTCACTCAGCAACTTACTCCAAGAAGAACACAGCTTGTACTTCAGTGCTCCTGGCTGCTACGCATCGTTTTAATTAACTGGCTCAGAAGCCTTGAGGGTACACGCTGCAATGTTCACTTTTTGGTTTATTCTATAGAGGTTTAAAAGAATTCACCTACAAAGCTTCTTCCCATTTTACCCGCCTCCTCAGTGGAGCAACTAAACAAGAATCTAAGGCAACATATATGAAGCTTTTGTTTAAATACATTTGCAGTCCAGAAAAAGAGATGCAAATAACTTATTTTCATTTCATGTTCCTTTAAAARAAAAGAATATGAAAAATTAACAGTGCAAACTAATCCACTGACAAAAGATCATTTGCAGCTCATAAAAAGTGTGTTTCACAAAGTAAGCATATATAATAAAACAAGAAATGTTATATGATAAAACATAAAAGCTTGGATTCATCACATCTATACACAAGCTTTTGCACAAATGCCTATGTTTGAAGTCTAAAATGATCTCCTTGTATAGTCAGTGGAAAAAAAATGACATTTTAAAAGAACATTGCAGATCTCCTAGGAGCTGTATCTTCTAACACAGCAAAGAGATTATAGCACCGATAGACCGATATAGCACTGATAGATAGCATGTAGGCTTCTAAACCACAYGCTCCATCCGAAAGTCAAAAATTAGGTGGAATTAATAGGAAATTCTAAACTAGTTCTAATGATAAATTATGAACTGAACATAACAGTGATTCCATTTTACTATGAAGGGAGCATTTTTCATCTTCTGCATAATTTAAAGACTTGAGATATTGATCACAAAYAATAAAAGTATAAATAAATAACTTTTCTTGGATGAAGTGAGAGAAGAATTATTTATATGACAGCAAGGCCACTTTTTGATAATACATGTGATTACATGCAACAGATTTCAACAAAATGTCTCAAAAAACCTTAGGAAAACGTGAGTCTTGTGCATTTCTTACTAATCTTTGGATCTCATATTAACCTCACCATAATAAAACACCCATTTAGTCCAACCTAATGATAACACAGTTCACTTTGTTTTCATGAGAAACAGTCAAGGAATTCTGCAGATGTGGAGACTGATAACAACGGTTCTCTTTAGAAGAAATTAAGTCAAAGTAATTACTCTTTCAAAAACAACAGGATTATCAAAATCAGTCTGAGTCAGATCCAGGAATTCTGCACAGTTGGGTTAACATTCATAAAAAGTCTTAATTTTTATTAAGCTTGAACAACTGCCCTCAATGGAGTCATATTATAGCTTGTTGGAGCCCTTTCTGCTACAGTTTGTGCTCCCTTTCCCTTTTCTCAAGTAAAAGAGAACACCAACTTCTCAGACACAGTCAACAGGACTGAAAATACCACAGTATTTTCCCAGGCACATCCCGGGTAAAACTTAATCCTTTTTTAAATGATCTGATAAAAACTGGTAGTGATTAAGCACCTCAGGCAGCAGGGCCCTTGGAGCAGGGCACCCGCAGGAGCCACCRCCGAGCCCGCTCAGCGCAGCTCCCCATCCGTCCACGGGAATTTCCACCGGCTCGGGTGGCAACGTGAGCAGCAGCAGCAGCACCTCGGGCAAGCTGTGCATTGCCTGCACAGCTCCGTCTGCAGCAGCTCGCCAAGCGCTGTATTTGGCTCATGGTACCGCACACCTCTGTCCCATMCTGAATTTTAAGATGATGTAGGAAGAAAAGATGGATTTGCATTTTTTTAAGTTAAAAAAAATTCCTAATATATTAAAGAAGTAAAATCTTTTACTTTCAAAAAGGTAGACTAATGAAATTRTGAAGGATACAAAGTTATTCAAGGCTCTTCAAAATAAAACAAACGGCTTGTTAAATTTGCACAGCGTGGACAAACACCCACCTTATTGCCTATTGCACTGCTGAGATCTGTGCAACCCGGAAAAGATCATAACGGACCATGGACATCCCACCCTAACCCTAGGCAGCATTAACACCTTATCTCTGAGACTCCATAGGAACAAGCATACGTGGCCCTATAGAACATATGCCTGGGAAAGGCAGTGGCAGCCTCTTCATCTTCTACAATGTGTGATGGAGGCACAACCAGCCTCACATTTGCCCTGTTTTCAGCATCTCAGTAAATCCACAGTCTATTCCCAACAAAAAACCTAAAAGGTAGGTGGGGCTTGTTGTTAGGATTTCAGCATTTGATTTTATGCACCCATACGTGCATGTGGAGACAGCAAGAGCTGCCCTGCCTGAAGAGCAGCATATATTTAAAGGGGTTTGAGAACGTGAGAGCCATGAGAAAAGCTGAACAGTGGAGGACATTTCTTGGCCTCCTGATACCAACGGGTCTGCTTATGTCCATACCTGTCTAGCACTTACAATACTCTGTAATGCAACCAAATAAGAAATCATTGCACTCTTATTTACCAGAGACAAGTCACAGATTCTTCAACCTCTCCCTTCAGAAGAAATAACGCTAACGAAGCAGCCATTGATAAAACCTGACGCTTGCTTAAAGCTTGAACATGAAAAAATAGATTTGCTCTCTAGTATCCAGCTTTAGCAACAAGCTCTTGCCACAGTCAATTCGCATTCACGTTTTTGCCAAGCTAGGGGATATTAACAGAGCCCATCAAAGAGCTCACGTGTTATTTTCAGTGCTAAAACGCCAAGGAGGAGAAAAAGCAGCTTTACAGAACGAAGCGCAACTACCTGCCAATAGCAGAACCGGAACAGCGGCGGCGGCGCCTGCTGACCTCGCTGCAGCCAGGCGACCGGCGACGCGCTCTCCGGCCTCGTCGCTGCGAAAATGCATTCCTGCCCGAAAATTAGCAAGGGAGAGGGGCTGTTGTGCGCCAAGGAAATACAACCATCRCCCCGGGAAGCGGGAGGTCACAGGGCTGGTGCCCAGCCGGGCGAGGGAGCGTTTGCCACAGCCACGACGGGCACTTCTCCAGCAGACAGAGCTTGGTTTTCCCCACTCAATGATGCACGGGAGACGCACAATTCTCACTTCTGTTTCTGACAAAAATAGCGCAAATTCGCTGKTTTTGTCAGAGCGTTTTGTCACAAAATCCACGTCCTCTCCCCCCTTTTGATGCAAAGTACTTTCCATGCCTGTATCTGTAACAACGCTGTTTTTCTCACATATAAAACCATTTGATTAATAATTTTTGCTACAGGATTTCTTCACCAAACTAACACTGAAAAATAACAACCWTCAAATCTAAACGTTTTTTAACAAAAGTAGGAATTGAAAGACATTTTTGGTTACCACTTTTTCACATGAAGAATAAGAGCCCTAAAAGGCTTGAAAGTGTCAGAATGTTTCATTTTCATATGTTAGAAGTGGGGCACAAACAGAAACCTCCTGTGCCACCAAAATCACTGGTACGAATGAGTCAGAAGTGGCAGCACCACCTGAACAAATGGCTGAATATTAAGAGTGCAAAAATTGCTTTCTGTATTAATTCTGAATGTATTTCACAGTTATTAAAGGATACAAGCTTATACTCCACAAGAGTTTTTTATGGAAATTTAAAAATAAAGCCTTGAGGTGCTTCTTCAAAAAAAAAAAAAATCAGATAATCAAAGCAAGTGTTTATTTACTGCTCTCAAATGTAATCACTATTCTTMTTCATCTAAATTAAGACAACATATTACTTTCTTTGTTCCAGAATTAATGCCTGGTTTAGTATCAATTGTGCCCTTGTTTTCCTTTGATCCATCATCAACTTGTCATAATCTCCTCCTTTTTGCCTTGCTGTCTCCTATCCTTTGTCAACTTTGCTAAMTCTTTGGCAAGCACAGGGACAAACTCATATTTTCTTACGTGATCAAAGCCACTCTAAATTTTCCGGCCACTTCAGGTCTAGGTTCAGACCATGCCTTGAACGCACAATCACTGATACAGTCTCAGTAAAATTTTCCTATGCCCTAACCTCTAGTCCACGCTGATTAAAATGAGGTTATCAGCATAAGGCAGCTTCCTCAGTATGAAACTACTTGCTAAAGGTCAAATATCTTTATCTTCTAGGTTTCCTTCTCTTTATTCTACAATTCCTTTTCCATGTGTGATTCCTAGGCTCTGCTCTACCATATGGTTACAGTATCAGCCCAAAGGAGAGCAAAAAATAAAAAAAAAAAAGCCACCAAAAAAGAAAAGAAAAATGCGAAGTATCAGAGCAAACTGTTTGGCATGAATCAAAAGGCAGACACATGTGTGATCAGAAAGTTTTGGCATTCTCACACCCTTGACATTCAACACATTGTGGGGAGGCCATTCTGGTCTTCCCAGTGACTAATCTGTGTTTCAGAGGTTTGCCAAGATGCTTCACGCTTATGCAAGAAATCAGACTTACTCATACGGAGCCATTCTTGCTTCTAAAGCACWATTTGGGCTTAAAAAAATATATTAAAAAATCCTCTTAACATATACTTACCCTAAAAAAAGATGAGGCCTTAAGGATGCACTCCAAATGCTTTGGCAATCTAGAGTATGCCTCTACATTTTCTCCTTACATCTCTCTTTTTTTTTTTTTAAAAAAATATTTTCCGCAAATTCATCTTCACAAAGAACAAATCTCTTCAAGTATTAGTCAGCTCATACACCTAGGTACAATTAAGTGAACTTGCACATCACTGTAAGGACATGCAACATGCATGATTGTGTTATGTATGAGATCAAATTTCCAGTTCAGTTTCATGCAAAAAAAAAAACCCAAAACACAGACTAGCAATCAATGTACTTTTCTATTTCTTTATCTCTTCAAAAACACCATTTAGCCATCAAATTCCCCATCAGGGASACATTTTGTTTCCACGGCAGCTCACTAAATAATTCAGGTAGCATCCCTGCTTACTTACCAAGCTTCTAGAAGCATGAGCTGTCTACAGATCATACACCCAGGAGCCACATTATAGATTTAATTTATACAYATATTTATCTAAAAATAAAACATATAACTCAGGAAATCTTGTAGGCAACAGAATATGTTGAGGAGTAATGACTCCTTATCCTGTCATAGAAA
Organism: Nothoprocta perdicaria; assembly: GCF_003342845.1. NCBI lineage: Eukaryota > Metazoa > Chordata > Aves > Tinamiformes > Tinamidae > Nothoprocta > Nothoprocta perdicaria. Next base: position 852,049 of record NW_020455521.1, read on the forward strand.
AAAAAAAAAAAGGAAAAAGAAGGGGAAAAAAAAGGTGTATGTGTCATACATGTCAATGTATATGCATATACATACATAGATGCATACATATCTATGCATATGTCTGTGCATCTCTAATTCTTTAATAAGGGATGAAGATTGGTCCTGATCCTGCAAGCTTTTAATTGCACACAGCAATAGCCCTGCCCTGGGAATCAAAGGGGGATTCTCGTAATGAACAGGGATTCCATTCCCAAGGTAAGAGCTGCAGCATCGGCTCCCAATCCTGCCAAGGGGCTTACAAGGCTCYGCTTCTTTTACCACCCACCCCAAGAAAAGCTCACGTACGGAAATGAGCCGTGCTGAATTTTACCACACGGGAGAGGAAAAGGTACTTTGCTAGGAGGAAAACCTCCAATTCGGTCTTCAGCGTAACATTTGGGTGCCTACACGCCGGAACACGGACACGCGGGCAGTCCCAGGGTTTTCATGGCAATTTCAGGGAGCACGGAGCGCAGGGCTGGGACTCGGTGCCCCCCTTCCTGGGGGACCCCGAGCGCCTCTCGCCGCTGCGGAGAACAAAGCTGCCGCAGGAGCCCCTGCTCCGGACCCGCTGCCGAGCGGAACGGGACTGGGCACTTAAATACAACAGCTATTCGCCCCCGTTCACATCTGGGTTCATACTCTAGAAAAAAAAGCATTATATGTATATATATATATGTATGTATGTACGCATACATATCACATATATAAAAGATTCTCAGCTTTTGCCACTAGAGCAAGGCTTTTCAGCCTTGGCCACTGCAGACCGCCAGCACTCAGCACATTCCCTGGCATGGCATTTGGGCACTAAAAGCTGCGGCGTTTGTGCCCAGATGCGGCTCCTTCCGCGAGGGACTGGGCACATTCCTAGGAAACGCGGCGTGTCGGCGGCACCCGCTGGCTCAGCCCACGMGCGTGGGTTTAATCCCAAGGCAATCTTCCTGCCGCGCGCACCATTCCCGGGGCTGAGCGGCGCTCTCCGGCGCGGGGGCTCCGCGGCAAGGATGCGGGAGCCCCGCTCTGCGCCCCGTGCGGCCGGGGGCTCCTTCCCGTCCGCCTGGGGCTCCTTCCCGTCCGCCTGGGGCAGCGCCGGGAAGCGCGCCGGGAAGCGCACCTCGCGCCAGGCTGCCGCTTACGTAAGGGTGGGAGATTAACGCCCCGCTCCCACGCCACCCTCCCCGCTGCCGAGACGGCAGCGAGCACAAAGAAACGTTTCACATTCCGCGGAGCTTCCTATGATTATTTCCCATTCGAGGGCACGGCTTTGCCACCCTGCCTCCCTCTGCAGCCTCCGCGCCCTGCGAGCCGCGACSCTTAAGGGCGGGCGGGCGGGCGCCAACGGGAGCGTCGCTGCGAGCTGCGCACGGGTGGGACGCGGCCGCTGCCGGGCGCACGGGACGGGCACGGGACGGGCGCGGGACGGGGCGGCCTCTTACCGGGCTCGTGCTCGCCGGGCCGGTCGGACACCTCGAGGACGAGCAGCTCGCGGCCCTCGGCGCTGCGGCCCACGCTGTAGATGCGGCTGATGGCGGGGCACTGGAGCCACGCGGCCACGAGCGCCTCGCGCAGCTCCGCGTAGCGGTGGTACTCGAAGGAGATGCCCTCGGCCGCGCTCACCCGCCGCCGCCGCCCGCCGCCCGCCCAC